>NC_081783.1:23698789-24028801 GCF_963082965.1 Carassius carassius
CAGACCAGTTAAACAGTCATAGGTCTACCTTTTACGGTTAATTTGTCCTGTTTTGCTGTCACCTCTGATGCACCGGTGGTGTCTATTTTCATAATGTCTCCATAAACACATGCTAGAAAATACATGGTAAGTATCGTCTGAAGGCCTTTAGAAAAGTCTGTAAATAATTTATTTAAAAACATTATTAATGTATTGCTATAATATCACAATATCCTATGAATTAAGGTATTTAGCTCAGGATAATAATCATCTTACCCATGATGACTCAAAATTGCTGGGTACAAACAATACGGAACACTGTACTCAAGTCGTGACTTCGCCCCACTGAATGTGTGAAGTCGTGATGGCAGTGGAACTGGTTTCTCTTTCTCTTTTCACTTCTTCCTTAAGGAGGGACAAGTTCAGTGATGTCATAACTAGACGTTGCGAAATTAGGGAACTTCTGTGCTTTGGTCATATTATCACATCACAGCCAAGCCAGGCTGACACTTGCATCTAGGCTATGCTGAAATTAAAAGCATGTAGGCTTACTGCAATTTTACTATATTTACATGGCTTAAAATGTTATATAAACAACGGTCAAGCATTTAAATTACAGAAGCTCAGTAAGTGATTCACATTGATTCAGTATAAACGCTGCACCTGACTGATAAGTGCTTATGATCATGAAAAGTACTGTTCATTCATAACTGACATCTCGGTTCAGCTAAAAGAATCGACTCACAAGAGTGATTCATTTGGGAATTGAACTATACACCGTGTGAGTTGATTCACTAATAAGAAACGGCTCATAAGAATAATTTGTTTTGGTTATAAGAGTATGCTGGTATCGCTGTATATTTATTATTCACTGGATCCAAGTCAAAAGAGTTGTTTTATTTTTCGGTTCGCACTGTAAGCAGCGCCACGTACAGTAGACAGTCAAGAAAAAAAAAGTGTACTGTGTCTTTAAGGTCAAACCCACCTATCACAGCCAGTCTATGAAAACCAGGAAACAAAACACTGGAAGTAGCTTAACACGTTAAAACATTAAGTAAAGATGAATCGTGATCAAACAGGCAGTCTAAATACTCACAAGGAAAACGTTCGGCAAGACAGGTTAACTGGCAATACTTCGCAGTGAAGTGACATGCTAGCACATATTAAATAGTCCCAAACAGGAAATGACTGTAGAAGCAGAGGGAGTGGTGAACAGTCAATACTCTGGTGAGGGCTCCCTCTGCTGGCGTGGCATTACAGAATCCCCCTCCCTAGGAGTGCCTCCTGGCACTCGATGCGGACGTCCCCGTGGTCGTGGCGCTGGTCGATCCGGTCTGGCTCGATGGAAGTCCTCCATGAGAGACGGATCCGGAATTTGGCCGGCGGCTACCCATGACCTCTCCTCAGGTCCATAGCCCTCCCAGTCCACAAAATATTGGAGCTGACCCCCTCTCCTTCTCAAGTCCAGTAATTCCTTGACCGTGTAGGCTGGTGCTCCATCAATGTCCAGTGGCGGTGGTGGCTCTTGAGCCTCATGATTGGGGTTAGCATCCGTGTGGACCGGTTTCAGCAGTAAGACATGGAAGGATGGAGAGATACGGTAGTTAGCAGGAAGCTCTAATTTGTATGTGACTTAATTGATTCTTCGTAGAATTTTGAAAGGGCCAACGTACCTTGGGCTGAGCTTCCTGCTTGGTAGCTGCAACTTGAGATCCCGTGTTGAGAGCCAGACCCGTTGTCGTGGTTGGTAGGATGGATGTGGATGACGTCGCTTGTTAGCCTAGAGTTCCTGCAGCTTGTTGTAGGCAGACGTGAGCACTGTCTCACACCCTCTCGCTCCGACGAATCCAGTCATTCACAGTGGGGAATGATGATGATGTTGTTTCGCCAGACCACGGGAACATAGGGGGTTGGTATCCGAGGACACACTGGAAAGGGGTTAGGCCTGTTGACGAATGAGTCAGTGAGTTCTGTGCATACTCTGCCCATGGTAGGAATTCTGACCATCTATGCTGTTCTCTGCTGCAATGGGACCGTAGGTATCTGCCTAGTTCCTGATTTTGACTAGACTTTTAATAGACTTTGTGGAACATAATGGAGGTTAGGAGGGCAGTTGGTAGGAGCTGGATCTTGGATCTGTTCCCTTTGAATCTCCTCCATGATATCCCAAGTGAAATAACACCACTTGCGAGGTAAGCGTCTTATTTTGTTGAGTTATTCCAGTTCCAATTGCTGTGTCATTGATGGCTTTGATCTTGATGGGTGGGTTACATGGTTGGAAGGGTAAGTTATACTTCATGACGATATCTTCATGAATGAGATTTAATGCAGCTCTGGAATCGACATTGCTGTTAATGAGATGGGCAGCTCTTCATGTTTCAAGGTAAGGGGAAGTTTGAAGGATTGATTATTAGGTATAGACAAGTGTTTCATTTTTACCAGAATGGGTTTCTGGGCCTTGTGTGGACAACTCTGGCAACGATGGCCTGGTTCATCGCAGTAGAAACAGAGACGGAGATGGCATCGCCGTGCTCGTTCACTTTCAGAAAGTTTGGTATAGTTGACTTGCATGGGTTCTTCGGGCGTTATAGTTTTATTTACAGTCGTGGTAACATGCGGTATTTCCTTCATATACTTTCCTCGCGGAGTCTGTCTCATCAAATTATCCATCCTAATTGCAAGCGTGACGAAGTCAGTAAACTATGAATTTTCTCCTTTACATGCAAGCTCTGCCTGGAGATCGGTGTTGAGACTTTTCTGGAATATGGCTTTTAGGGAAACGTCATTCCACCCACTCTGAGCAGCGAGGGTGCGAAACAAGATGGCGTACTCTGCGGCTGTTCTGTTTCCTTGCGACATTTGTAGAAGTTGAGTTGATATATCCTTGCCCCCTGTGGGATATTCAAACACTTCTTAAAGAGGTTGCAGGAAATAGTCAAAGGATCGTCTGAATCTCATGTCAGTATCTCAAACAGCTGCAGCCCAGTCAATCGCCTTCCCAGACAACAAGGACATCATGACAGCACATTTCTTTTCGTCAGAATTAAACTTGTCCTCCTGATTGTCGAAATAAATCTTTACTTGACGAACAAAGCCTCGACATCTATCAGCAGACCCATCTAATTAATGGTAGTGCAAAACTCACCGCTCTAGGTGTGGTTGCTGGAAGTGACTGGATGTAGCTCGTCAAGTGCTCGTTGACTGCTTGAAGTTTACTGAACTGATCTTGGTACCCCTTTAAGACGTGCACGAGATAACAGGCAGAATTGTGATCAAACAGGCAGTCAGAATACTCACAAGGAAAACTCTTGGTAAGGCAGGTTAACTGGCAATACTTCGCAGTGAAGTGACATGCTAGCTAGCACATGTTAAATAGTCCCAAACAGGAAATGACTGTAGAAGCAGAGGGAGTGGTGAACAGTCAATACTCTGGTGAGGGCTCCCTCTGCTGGCGTGGCGTTACACATTTCCATTAGAAAAACTGCAGTTGACTCCTGTTCAAAGACAACAACAGATATAATTTCTGGATACCTGAAATAAAGGGAACAATACATTGCATTAGAAGAAGTGTCTAACAGTTTTGGCAATGACACCATATCTTAATTTGGACACTTGGAAACAAAGCTTGCATCTTTCCAGCTGTGATCGTGTTGTAATCAGAGCGTCTGAAAACACTAGAGCTGTTCTGCTCTTGGGTGTGTCTGTAGAAACAAGTGTAGTTTACAGGCAAACAAATAAAACCAAAATTAAATGAATGCAATGCACAAAGTTTCACATTAAGCGTTTCCCCGTAGAAGACCATGGCACATTGCATCCTGCATCAACTGCTTGCCTGTATGCATCATAATTAGGTGTATACAGAATTTGATATTTAATGTCTTTGTATGTCAGGGCATTATGTGTTTTTTCATATTAAGAGTTTACAAGTGTCTTATTCACACATTTATTCACACATATTTGTTTTTCTCCTTTTGAGAGGTCATCTAAATATTTGGTAGGCGTGTGCATGTTTTGCTCTGCAGGCCTCTATGCCAGTCATGTGACTGAAAGCCAGGAACAATATATGAGGTATTTTTAATGTGAATATGGTAAGATATGTACAGTTCACAGAAATTTCAACCAAGTTTAATATGAAACTTAATATAATAATATTTATTAATATATTATTAATATAATAATTTTAATATAATACATTTAATATTTGAATGGCAAGTCAAAACAGAATGAAACAGTATCATTTCAAAATTCAGCAAATCAGTTAAGTGAACTGCACTAAACTGCACTTAACTCTACATTTTTATTCTCAGTACTAATCATTTTAAAATTACTTATACATACACATAGCTACTTCATGTGGGATTGCAAAATTTTGAATTCACTTTTTTTTCTTATGGCACACCCTAGCTGCTAAAAGATAAATGTACGGGTTTATCAGGTGCTTCATAGTTCATACACCTTGAAAATGGTAATCATATCTTTCGATAAATCTACTAGATGGAAGTGAAAGCACTAACTTTGCAGGTGCAGGCAACAAAGGAAGTGAAGAGTGATAAAATTAAAGTTTGTGGTAAATCGAATTTTTTGTACCATTGTAAAAGGATGCCAAATTTCAAAGTTTCTTATCAAATGGTTGTAGGATTAATTCAGGCCCCCAATAGCCAGAATTTGATACAATTTGGCAGTCATCCTCTGAAAAGCACTTTCAATGAAAGAGCCTAAAACAATAAACAAACAAAAACAGACAAATTTAAAGTAAAACATATAAAAGAATAGACTGAATTTGATGACTCGATTCTAGCATGTATGGTTTGTGAATTATAAGCAATTAGGCATAAAATGATTGTGCCGACTAGTAACAGGAAGTTGTTCTTGCACTTGGCTGAGTATAAGGTAAGAAATAAGACCATTCAAATCTGATTTGTTTGTGCTTTAAACAACTGTAATATGTATCTGGAAAGGCATCAGATATACTGTATTGTATGTGTTACATGAAAAACATTTGGTGTGAGTAAAAAAACAAGTTTTATTTCATCCAAACAATTGCAATACCAAATAAAGAACAGTAAACAATGGTCAGAATGAACAAAAAGTTGAATCATGACTGTTTTTCTTCAGTAACGCTTGCTTTTAAACCACTGGGCTCTGGCAACAACATCATTGGAGTAATCACCGCCAGTGGTGCCCACGTCCATGCGCTCATATGTACGGACGTTCTTCACTCCAGCGTTGTAGGCTGATATTCCCCCTGAAACAGATATTATAGAGATATGAAATCAAGCCAAGAACCGAAATAATATTTTGAATAATGCATTTACTTTTATGCTCTGAGATATACTCAGCCTGTACATTTTTTTTCTGAAAGTTTTGTGAAGTCTTCTAAACTTCAGTTTTTTTATTTTTTTATTTAACCAAATTCAGTAAATCAATAAAAATCCTAAAAACAGAAAATCAAGGCCTCGTGCACTTCTCAGTTAATTTTGAGAGTTAATTAAGGTCTTAATGAGAGTTAATTACCTTTAAAGCATTGCTCTTTTGTCCACTGGGGAAACTTTGCTCTGATGTCATTAATAAAGCCAATGAGTATCTCAGTCCCTTGTGTGAGATGTTCCTCACTGTCCCATGTACCTACCAGCTTGTGGTAGCGTTTGTCAACCTGAAAAGAAACATAAGCAACGAAGAGAACAATTTAATATTAACCTACAGCTAGTTAAAGGAAGCGCTGCAGGGGAACTTGTGGTTTGAAAAGGGAAGTCGGGAAAAATCCCCTTTACACAATAAATGAAAAAAGAACAGCATCTACTTTTAATGTGACACAAACAAGTTTTCAGATTTGCACATTATATGGAGGCATGGCTTGCAGTCTACACGCTCTGACATGTTGCATTCATGTGGTTTGAAACTGGCTTGTGTAATTTCTTGATCTCTCCCAACTATCCTATAATATTGTGTGTCATCATTAACTGTTCCTGTTTGCAAAAAGGCCAAAGAATGCAAATTATAACATTTAACTATATACAAAGCAATATAAAACTTTAATTCTTTCTCAGTGCCAAAAATGTTTTGCATGAATTATCTATAATAAGTGTGTCTATTTAAAGTCCAGATTCAGACTTAACAGCCTATCATCTTATATGTGTCTTATGCACCTCATATAAAGATTATTGTTGCATTGTCTTTTCAAATAGAGTAAGTCAGATCTTCTGACCAACCTGCATGAGGCCAAAGCCATTGCCATGATCGCCCCATCCATCCTTTAGAGCAGCTCCTGCTCTGGACTCTCTGGATATGATGGCAGCAATCACAGCTGGGTCCATCTGCTTTGCTGTACCGACTTTGATGATCTTACTCTTATAGTTCTCCATTCGGGCCAGATCATGCTCAGCCAGTTTTTTGGAAGCCTCGACACCTTTGAATGGAAATTGGTGATATAAATCACGCAATGCATATAACTTAAGTAACTGGACAGACCAGTTAAACAGTCATAGGTCTACCTTTTACGGTTAATTTGTCCTGTTTTGCTGTCACCTCTGATGCACCGGTGGTGTCTATTTTCATAATGTCTCCATAAACACATGCTAGAAAATACATGGTAAGTATCGTCTGAAGGCCTTTAGAAAAGTCTGTAAATAATTTATTTAAAAACATTATTAATGTATTGCTATAATATCACAATATCCTATGAATTAAGGTATTTAGCTCAGGATAATAATCATCTTACCCATGATGACTCAAAATTGCTGGGTACAAACAATACGGAACACTGTACTCAAGTCGTGACTTCGCCCCACTGAATGTGTGAAGTCGTGATGGCAGTGGAACTGGTTTCTCTTTCTCTTTTCACTTCTTCCTTAAGGAGGGACAAGTTCAGTGATGTCATAACTAGACGTTGCGAAATTAGGGAACTTCTGTGCTTTGGTCATATTATCACATCACAGCCAAGCCAGGCTGACACTTGCATCTAGGCTACGCTGAAATTAAAAGCATGTAGGCTTACTGCAATTTTACTATATTTACATGGCTTAAAATCTTATATAAACAACGGTCAAGCATTTAAATTACAGAAGCTCAGTAAGTGATTCACATTGATTCAGTATAAACGCTGCACCTGACTGATAAGTGCTTATGATCATGAAAAGTACTGTTCATTCATAACTGACATCTCGGTTCAGCTAAAAGAATCGAGAGTGATTCATTTGGGAATCGAACTATACATCGTGTGAGTTGATCCACTAATAAGAAACGGCTCATAAGAATCATTTGTTTTGGTATCGCTGTATATTTATTATTCACTGGATCCAAGTCAAAAGAGTTGTTTTATTTCTCGGTTCGCACTGTAAGCAGCGCCACGTACAGTAGACAGTCAAGAAAAAAGTGTACTGTGTCTTTAAGGTCAAACCCACCTATCACAGCCAGTCTATGAAAACCAGGAAACAAAACACTGGAAGTAGCTTAACACGTTAAAACATTAAGTAAAGATGCTGATGCGATAGTTTTAATAATATAAACTATATTCTGCATGAACATAATGTTTGCAAATTCTTGGATGTGGTTGTTTCTTTTGATTTTACACGTCTTGGAAGCAGGTGTTTTTGCAGTAAATAGCAAACAGTTCAACATTTTGTACTTAATCGCTGATGATTTGAGACCAACGTTAGGCTGTTACTCTGATCCAGTGGTCAAGTCACCAAACATCGACCAACTGGCATCAGTGAGCACAGTGTTTCATAACGCCTATGCACAGGTACCGTATGTTGCTCATCAAAAACATAAATATGCATGATATATGCTATATAAAGCGTTATTGGTAGTGTGCATTTAAGTAACAGCTGCACACTGCTGTTATGTTCTTTTAAAGCAAGCTGTTTGTGGACCTAGTAGAGTGTCTTTTCTAACAAGTCGGAGACCAGACACCACAAAGCTGTATGATTTTAACTCTTACTGGAGAGTTCATGCAGGGAACTACACTACACTTCCTCAGTACTTCAAGTCTAATGGATACACCACTTTATCAGTTGGCAAAGTCTTCCATCCTGGTAACTAATCTACCTGATGTATCGCATGCTCATGTCACAATGCCCAAAATCCTACAACTTGACTTTGCTATGTCTTCATTTTCCCCCTTCTGATGTGAAAGATGACCTGGGAATTTGCTTTTGGATGTCATATAGTCCTTTCCTGTAATAACAGTCTTGTTTGATGTTGAACTAATAATGTTTCTCTTTTACGTGCTCGTCCTCAAGGCATTGCCTCCAACCACTCGGATGATTACCCGTACAGCTGGACTGTACCGCCGTATCATCCACCCTCTTTTAAATATGAAAAGAGGAAGGTTAGTGTGTGAGTTAGTGTGGATGACGTGTGTACACACTTCCTCAGTGTAGGCTATGTGCTTTCAAACCTGTGCTGTTTTGTTTAAATGTCCCTTGGTAAAAGCCACACCAGTCCTAAAAATCAGAGGTATGGATCTGGTTTTATATCTGGGATTTATTTGGAGGGTGGAATATTGACTATATTTTAGGTTCAGAATCAGATCATCATAGACAATTCTAAACCAGTAAACCAATGTCCAACACAATGTTCAAAGGCCATTTATATCATATAATATTATCAGAACTATTGCTGTTTTTATTTTTTGTTATTTTTTGTGATTTTAAAAGAAGTTTCTAGTGCTCACCATTTTTTGATAAAAAATATTGTGAAATATTTTTTTACAATTTAAAATAACTGGTTTCTATTAGAGTATATTTGATATATATATCATATACTTTTGTTAATATTTGCAGCATTTGAAGTTAAATATTGAGTTCGTTGTATATACATATGTGTGTACACACATACACAAAATATTTAGATCTCAATATTTAACTTCAGTTATTGCAAATCTTAAAAATTATTGTTGAGTTACATTATGATCATTATTTATGAGTATGGTCTATTATATATATATATATATATATATATATATATATATATATATAATACCACATCTGTGAACCATTATGTACTGTCTGATCTCTCACACTTTATACAATTCTGACCTCTGCTGGTTAATCTGTCTCATAATTATTTGACAGTTTCTTGTGTTTCCAAAATCCGATTAGCAAAATGAGGTAGAAAAACTAAATTAATAAGATAAAGAATAATAAAAATACTGTAAGACATTATACTAACTTAAAGCGTGGATAATTTTCCAAGGTAAATATCTAACATAGAAATATCACCCACATTATTAAATATAAATAAATAACATTTCATATGTTTATAAAAGAAGAAAAAAGTAAGTTACATTGTGTGAATAAAATGCTTGAAGTACAAGTAGATTTCTAAATGACTGTAATGTTTATTTCCAGTATCTCATGTTCATCTGTTAGGTTTGCAAAGATAAAGATGGCACACTGCACAGTAATTTACTGTGTGCCGTGGATGTGTCTGAGATGCCTTTAGGAATCCTTCCTGACATAGAAAACACAGCAGAGGCCGTCCGACTCCTGGAGTCCATGAAGGACTCCCACAATCCATTCTTCCTGGCTGTTGGTTTCTATAAGCCACATATTCCTTTCAGAATCCCACGGGTGAGTGCTTTTCAATGACGTTTGACACAGTATGAGCACCTGTTAAATCAGTAAATCTGGGAAATGCTGTGTTTTTACAGGAGTACCTAAAGCTCTATCCTATTGAGAGTATGACGCTGGCCCCAGACCCAGATGTTCCTAAGAAACTTCCTAATGTGGCCTACAACCCCTGGACTGACATCCGCAAGAGGGAAGACGTTCAGGCGTTAAATCTGAGCTTTCCTTACGGCCCCATTCCTAAAGACTTTCAGGTGGAAAAATATACTGTTCATGCTTAGAGATATTTTACTAGTATACTATGTTTGTTCTGGATAATTTGAAGCCATGGTATGAAGTTATAATTTGGTTTTAGTAGTTTAGTTCGGTCCTGTCTAAAAGGACCTTAAATCCCATTTCTTGTAGAATCTAATGTTTTGTTTCCCCCTCATCCTTCAGCTGCAGATCCGACAGCACTACTTTGCCGCTGTATCATATGTGGATGCTCAAGTCGGAAAAATTCTGCAAGCCCTTGATGATTTTGGCCTTGCCAAGGACACTATAGTGGTTTTCAGTTCAGATCACGGTTTGTTTAATAGAGTTCTGTCTATTCAGCCTGTTATTAAATATTACACCCATTAGGTGGCAGTATTGAAGCACTGGTTTATATTGTAGCTCAGATTTTCAGTGTTCTGTGAGTTTTCACATTATTCTGAATTCACGTCATGTAAGGTTCTCAGAAATGATGTTTCATTCAGCATAATTGCATTTCGAATTTTCGGTTAAGATTGTGCTATAGCTCACGTGTTTTTTCTCGTTATATTGCAAACATTCATGCAGTGCATTAAGGAGCTCTTACACATAAAAATATATATTAATATGCTCTCTTTTATTGCATGAGGAATTTTGGCTCCATCGCAGAGAATGCTGAACTGGAATTGAACTGACAGGAAGATACATTTATTGAATTTATTAAACTTCAATTCAAAGAAATTTACCACTGGCAACATGAACAAAAAACGATAACCTTTCAAATATATATGAATAATGTATACATCTGTGTCTTTATATAAAGATATATTGTTATGCTCACTTTTAATGCATGAAGAATTTGTATTGAATTGGTCCCAATTGTGTGTGTGTGTGTGTGTGTGTGTGTGTGTGTGTGTATATATATATGAGCAGCTGATCATTTGCTCATTAAGAAAAAAATATATTATAGAATTACATTTATAGAAGTACAGTATAAACAAAAAAAACTCAATACTTAAAATAATGCAGTATTGTAATTAAATAAATTTAATGGATATTTGTGATTATTGGTGCTATCTTAGATATTTCAGTTATTTTTTATTAAATATTTCTCTCTATATATAATACCCAATTAGTTGTATGATAACATTTATAAATTTTTTTTACTCATTTTTAATTGTACTTGCTACCTCAATTCAAAGTTTCTTCATAAGGTCACATTTACGTTTAAGGAACTGCCAGCAAAGACTTTCTGAAATGATTATTCTGTGTGATTCTGGGTATTTTCTCACGGTTAACTCTCTCTCTCTCTCTCTCAGGCTGGTCATTAGGAGAACACGGCGAGTGGGCCAAATACAGCAACTTTGATGTGGCCACCCGAGTGCCATTGATTGTGTACAAGCCAGGTGTGACCTCACCGTTCCCTCGGCCTGGGGAGAACACGTTCCCCTTCATCGATGTGTTTCAGGGCACACGGGAGCAGTTTGGCAAAGGTAATGTTACTCAGAGCAGCCGTCAACACGCAAAGACCGCAGGATCCTTCACGAGATTCTGAGACTCCGACCGAAGTCACTCGAGCGTGTGATATCAACTTTCTGGAAAAGAGGTTATGGCTAAAGCATCGGCCCATTTAGAGCTTTGATTCTTATTTTGCTTCAGTGTTTTTTGTGCAATGTGAAGGTTTGACTGAGAGTGTACCGTGAGCACATACATATGCTGATGGTTTTCTTTCTTTCAGCTCTCAAGTGCACATTCGTGGCAATCTTTAGAAAACACGCAGCATAAGCAGCCGGAGTAATGACTGTAATGATAATGCCACAGCATAGAGAAGCTAATAAGTCCTGAGAGTTATTGCTTTCGCAGTGGGCTTTGTATTGTTACTCTAATGAACTGCACTATATTCAGTAACCATATCAGTAAATTTCATGGAAATTTGAGAACTGGGGCCTTTTACCTAAGAGAATAGTGGCTAAATTCATTGTGAGGATTTCATTGTCATTTGTTTGTATTTTATGGTGTTTGTAAGAGCAACACTTGGGTTCTCTTTATAAAAACATTAATTTAATCCATACAGACTTGATTTAGCACTAATAATGTATAACGTTTCAAAAAAGTACCTGCTATGAGCTCCTTAGAAATCTAATGTGGCTTCTGCAAAAGTATATATACAGTACAGACCAAAAGTTTGGAAACATTACTATTTTTTATGTTTTTGAAAGAGGTTTTTTCTGCTCATCAAGCCTGCATTTATTTGATCAAAAATACAGAAAAAAAATTTATATTGTAATATATTATTACAATTTAAAATAATTGTTTTTAAATTTATTATACTTTAAATTATCATTTATTTCTGTGATGCAAAGCTGAATTTTTAGGATCATTATCACATGATCCTTTAGAAATCATTCTAATATGATGATTCATTATCAAAGTTGGAAACAGTTCTGCTGCTTAATATTTTTTCAGAACATGTGATACTTTTTTAGGATACTTTGATGAATAAAAAGTAAAAAAAAAAAAAAAAAGAAGCTATGTTTTTAAAATATAAATATTTTGTAATAACAATATACACTAGTGGTCAGTCATTTTCTCTTTCTTTCTTTTTTTAAAATAAAATCAATACTTTTATTCAGCAAGGATGTGTTAAATTGATAAAAAGTGATAGTAAAGAATATATATTATTACAATATTTTTTATATTTTGAATAAATGCAGTTCTTTTTAACCTTTTATTCATCAAATATATTAGACAGCAGAACTGTTTCCAACACTCATAATAAATCAGAATATTAGAATGATTTCTAAATGATCATGTGATAGACTGGATGTGACATGTGACTGAAGGCTGGAGTAATGATGCTGAAAATTCAGCTTTGCATCACAGGAAGTTTTTTTTAAGTATATTCAAATAGAAAACTATTATTTTAAGTTGTAATAATATTTCACAATATTACAGTTTTTTCTGTATTTTTGATCATATAAATGCAGGCTTGATGAGCAGAAGAAACTTCTTTCAAAACATTAAAAATAGTAATGTTTCCAAACTTTTGGTCTGTACTGTATGTGTATATATATATATACCATCTGACCACCATGATTTCAGCTTAATTTTTATAATAGTGTTTTAATAGCACAGATCCCTCATGACTTGTATACTCTAAAATCTTTATTGAAGATTGTTTTCAAATGCCTATGGTGAAAATGAATGGGGAAAAAAAGACTGCTGTGTGGGTGGCTTCGTGTTTGGAAAAAAAATAAAAATAAAAAAATAAATAGCCAGCCAAGCAAAAGCTCTGTTTATACCAAGTGTGATGCAGTTAAACAACAGAAGTGTAAAATGTTTGGAAAAATTATGGTACAGAAACCATTCACGTGAAATATCATGCTAAACATTCCAGCTTTAGATGCATTATTGGCTCTCGAATGCTCCTGTATCTCAGTTTTCCATCTTTCAGGTCGAGGAGTTGAGAGTGTGGTGGAGCTGGTGGATGTCTTCCCCACGCTGTCGAACCTGGCCGGGTTGCGTCCTGTGCACCACTGCCCACCCTCATCCTTTAAGATCGAGCTCTGCACCGAAGGCTCAAACCTGGCCAAATTTATCCGCAACTCAGAGAGAGAGCTCAACAGAGAAGCCTACTCTTACAGCCAGTACCCTCGACCCTCCGACTCCATCCAGGAGAACTCGGACCTGCCTGACCTCGCCGACATCCGCATCATGGGCTACTCCATTCGCTCCTCTGACTACCGCTACACCTTATGGGTGGGCTTTGACCCCGTCCGCTGTCAGCCTAACATGACGGACATCCACGCGGGAGAAATGTACCTTCTGGCAGAAGACCCTGGAGAGGACAATAACGTGTTTGATGAATTCGACCACGCCTCAGTGTTGTGTAAGCTCGGCGTGCTGCCGTCGTGGACAGAGAGTTTAAAGCATCATGTAATGTATCTCAGTAGCGGGTTAAAATCAAAAGGGATTCTGTGATTCTAATTTGTCTTGATATGACAGTAAAGGGAACATGAAGGAATGTTACAAAACCAGAAAAACATGTCTGGTCACGCTTCAATTAAAACTGACAGGAAGAATTAAAAAGTTACATTTTGCTTTACAAAATACATTGCGTCAAAGCAACTGAACAACATTCATTAGGAAAACAGTGTCAATAATGCAAAAATGATAGTTAAAGGCAGTTCATCATTGGATTCAGTTATGTCATCTCTGTTCAGTTAAATAGTGTCTGTGCATTTATTTGTAATCAAGTCAACGATATCGCTGTAGATGAAGTGTCCTCAACTAAGCAAGCCAGAGGCGACAGCGGCAAGGAACCGAAACTCCATCGGTGACAGAATGGAGAAAAAAAAACCTTGGGAGAAACCAGGCTCAGTTGGGGGGCCAGTTCTCCTCTGACCAGACGTAACCAGTAGTTCAATTCCAGGCTGTAGCAAAGTCAGATTGTGCAGAAGAATCATCTGTTTCCTGTGGTCTTGTCCTGGTGCTCCTCTGAGACAAGGTCTTTACAGGGGATCTGTATCTGGGGCTCTAGTTGTCCTGGTCTCCGCTGTCTTTCAGGGATGTAGAGGTCCTTTCTAGGTGCTGATCCAGCATCTGGTCTGGATACGTACTGGATCCGGGTGACTGCAGTGACCCTCTGATCTGGACACAGACTGGATCTGGTGGCCACGGTGACCTCGGAACAAGAGAGAAACAGACAAATATTAGCGTAGATGCCATTCTTCTAATGATGTAGCAAGTACATAGGTTGTTATGGGAAGTGTTTCCGGTTCCGGTTTACCTAATTAATGCAGCCTAAAAATCCTTTAACGGATTTGGATAATAAAAGCATATTAGTATGTTATGTGTATGCCAGGTTAAAGAGATGGGTCTTTAATCTAGATTTAAACTGCAAGAGTGTGTCTGCCTCCCGAACAATGTTAGGTAGGTTATTCCAGAGTTTGGGCGCCAAATAGGAAAAGGATCTGCCGCCTGCAGTTGATTTTGATATTCTAGGTATTATCAAATTGCCTGAGTTTTGAGAACGTAGCGGACGTAGAGGATTATAATGTAAAAGGAGCTCATTCAAATACTGAGGTGCTAAACCATTCAGGGCTTTATAAGTAATAAGCAATATTTTAAAATCTATGCGATGCTTGATAAGGAGCCAGTGCAGTGTTGACAGGACCGGGCTAATATGGTCATACTTCCTGGTTCTAGTAAGAACTCTTGCTGCTGCATTTTGGACTAGCTGTAGTTTGTTTACTAAGCGTGCAGAACAACCACCCAATAAAGCATTACAATAATCTAACCTTGAGGTCATAAATGCATGGATTAACATTTCTGCATTTGACATTGAGAGCATAGGCCGTAATTTAGATATATTTTTGAGATGGAAAAATGCAGTTTTACAAATGCTAGAAATGTGGATTTCTAAGGAAAGATTGCGATCAAGTAGCACACCTAGGTTCCTAACTGATGACGAAGAATTGACAGAGCAACCATCAAGTCTTAGACAGTGTTCTAGGTTATTACAAGCAGAGTTTTTAGGTCCTATAATTAACACCTCTGTTTTTTCAGAATTTAGCAGTAAGAAATTACTCGTCATCCAGTTTTTTATATCGACTATGCAATCCATTAGTTTTTCAAATTGGTGTGTTTCACCGGGCTGCGAAGAAATATAGAGCTGAGTATCATCAGCATAACAGTGAAAGCTAACACCATGTTTCCTGATGATATCTCCCAAGGGTAACATATAAAGCGTGAAGAGTAGCGGCCCTAGTACTGAGCCTTGAGGTACTCCATACTGCACTTGTGATCGATAGGATACATCTTCATTCACTGCTACGAACTGATGGCGGTCATATAAGTACGATTTAAACCATGCTAATGCACTTCCACTGATGCCAACAAAGTATTCAAGTCTATGCAAAAGAATGTTGTGGTCAATTGTGTCAAACGCAGCACTAAGATCCAATAAAACTAATAGAGAGATACACCCACGATCAGATGATAAGAGCAGATCATTTGTAACTCTAAGAAGAGCAGTCTCAGTACTATGATACGGTCTAAATCCTGACTGGAAATCCTCACATATACCATTTTTCTCTAAGAAGGAATATAATTGTGTGGATACCACCTTTTCTAGTATCTTGGACAGAAAAGGGAGATTCGAGATTGGTCTATAATTAACTAGTTCTTTGGGGTCAAGTTGTGGTTTTTTGATGAGAGGCTTAATAACAGCCAGTTTGAAGGTTTTGGGGACATGTCCTAATGACAATGAGGAATTAATAATAGTCAGAAGAGGATCTATGACTTCTGGAAGCACCTCTTTCAGGAGCTTAGATGGTATAGGGTCTAACATACATGTTGTTGGTTTAGATGATTTAACAAGTTTATACAATTCTTCCTCTCCTATAGTAGAGAATGAGTGGAACTGTTCCTCAGGGGGTCTATAGTGCACTGTCTGATGTGATACTGTAGCTGACGGCTGAATGGTTGCAATTTTATCTCTAATAGTATCGATTTTAGAAGTAAAGTAGTTCATAAAGTCATTACTGCTGTGGTGTTGGGAAATGTCAACACTTGTTGAGGCTTTATTTTTCGTTAATTTAGCCACTGTATTGAATAAATACCTGGGGTTATGTTTGTTTTCTTCTAAAAGAGAAGAAAAGTAATTGGATCTAGCAGTTTTTAATGCTTTTCTGTAGGATATGTTACTTTCCCGCCAAGCAATACGAAATACCTCTAGTTTTGTTTTCCTCCAGCTGCGCTCCATTTTTCGGGCTGCTCTCTTTAGGGTGCGAGTATGCTCATTATACCATGGTGTCAAACTGTTTTCCTTAACCTTCCTTAAGCGTAAAGGAGCAACTTTATTTAAAGTGCTAGAAAAGAGAGAGTCCATAGTTTCTGTTACATCATCAAGTTGTTCTGAGGTTTTGGATATGCTAAGGAATTTGGTTACATCAGGAAGATAACTTAAAAAGCAGTCTTTTGTGTTAGAAGTGATGGTTCTTCCATACTTGTAACAAGAAGTAGAATTTACAATTATGGCTATATGAAGTTTGCACAAAACTAAATAATGATCTGAGATATCATCACTTGGCTGAATAATTTCAACACCATCAACATCAATTCCTTGTGACAGTATTAAATCTAGAGTATGATTTCGACAATGAGTAGGTCCTGAAACATGTTGTCTAACACCGATAGAGTTCAGAATGTCTATAAATGCTGATCCCAATGCATCGTTTTCATTATCAACATGGATATTAAAATCACCAACTATTAAAACTTTATCTGCAGCCAGAACTAACTCGGATGTAAAATCACCAAACTCTTTAATAAAGTCTGTATGGTGCCCTGGTGGCCTGTATACAGTAGCCAGTACAAACATAACAGGGGATTTATCATTAACATTTGTTTCTCTGGATAATGTTATATGAAGTACCATTACTTCAAACGAGTTATACTTGAAGCCTGCCCTCTGAGAAATCCTGAAAACGTTGTTATAAATTGAAGCAACACCTCCACCTTTGCCTTTTAGACGTGGCTCATGTTTATAACAGTAATCTTGGGGGGTGGACTCATTTAAAATAATGTAATCATCAGGTTTTAGCCAGGTTTCTGTCAAACAGAGTACATCTATATTATGATCAGTGATCATATTATTTACAAAAAGTGTTTTCGTAGAAAGGGATCTGATATTCAATAAGCCAAGCTTTATCATTTGTTTATCCATATTGCTTCTGTTTTTTATTTGTTGAACCTCAATTAAATTGTTAATCTTAACTTGGTTTGGACGTTTTTTGTATTTTCTAGTTCGGGGAACAGACACAGTCTCTATAGTGTGATATCTAGGTGAAAGAGTCTCTATGTGCTGAGAATTAACTGACCTCTAGATTTTTTTAGATTTCAGATTTCATTAAAAATGTATTATAGTATTTAGGACTAAAATACACGAATAAGAATTGAAGTCTTTTCCAAATCAGAATATATTATTAGGCAGTGTAACGCATTTATTTGGATTTGAATTACAGTCATTACAGTTTACTACATTGCAGTAATTAGAATTTCATGAGAATAAAAATAATAAAAAATAAAAAAAAATAAAAGAAGAGCTTGGGCTAGAATGTCATGTTTCCACAAGGCAAAAATAGTAAAGGTTTTAATTAAAAAAAAAAAAAAAAATGTATAAAATAAAATATATATATATATAATTTCTTTTGGTTGAAATGTGGCCAGGACATATTTTTGTTGGGTTCAGTTAAATATTGATGTACTGTATTGTGAGCAATATTACATAATTCACTAACAGTTATTTGTTATTGTTATCAGTTATTTTTAATCATAATGCTCAAATGAAATAAACTTGCACAGCACTTTTCTTAAAATAATAAAAAGGGATATTTTCACATACTGTAGCACTCGTATTAAGTATATTTGAGGTAGTATCCTAAAAAAATATTAGTCCATTGGTTTAATTTCCTCATTCCCTTCAGAACGTGATGCATGGAAATGACGTAGCCTCAACTTAAATGAGAAACAAGTTTAATTTAACTCCGAGAAACAGAAAGCTCTGCTCAGACAACACTCTGCTTTAGCAATTTATCAGGTCACTAAGTCGTAATTGTATTTTGTCTTGGAGGCCGATGGAGACTCTGCCAGCGCTAAGCTCTTGTTTTCCAAGGCAGAGTGACGAAAATCAACTTAAATATAGAATTTCAAGTCATGCGTTCCCACTGCACCGTTGCCAAGGTAATTAGATGCTTAAATGTGAAAACTTGCAAATGATGTTGCCCGGATACACCTCGGAGAATAGTTTAACACTGATGAATGTTTTAGACCACATTAAAAAAGGGGAAGCGACTGCTGCGGTATCTTCTGCGGTGACGTCAGGCCGCGTTCGCTTCCCCAGATTCATTTCATGCCACGCGTCTTCATTTTAAACACTCCTACCTGCTTTCTCTTTTCAG
Source organism: Carassius carassius (assembly GCF_963082965.1). Lineage (NCBI taxonomy): Eukaryota > Metazoa > Chordata > Actinopteri > Cypriniformes > Cyprinidae > Carassius > Carassius carassius. The sequence continues at coordinate 23,717,532 of NC_081783.1, forward strand.
GTTTATTTTGGATTCGCTGCACTCTTTCGCGTTGGATGCCACATTGTTGACTCCTGCAGAGCATGATTTATTTTTGAAAGAATATATTCAATATTTATGTGGCATTATAAATATACTTTCTCGCTTTCTCTCAAAAGGAAAAACAACAAAACAAAGCAAGCGCATCATTTGTGTGTCTGTGTGTGTCCCTTTTCAAGTGTGTTCTTATAAGAGTGCAGCAGGAGTGTTATAGTGAGGGGATCCTTTGGGACCGACAATATATTCAGCTCCAGCAGACAGGCTTCATTGCCAGCTGGTCCGGAAAATTCCACTGCTGTCTCTCTCTCTTTTTTTTTTTTTGTCTACTAAAAGCAAGGTCAGGGCAGTCAGAGAAGCATCCACAGGCTGATTGAAGCTGATCTTTTAATTACTTCTAGTATACTAAAGTTGCTTTGCTTTTGTCTACCATCTGATTGTGTTGCTTGCAAAGTCTTTACCTAATTAAAACAATCAAGAATGTGAGGGGCTACATGTAAGAATTTCCATGTATTAAAGAAATGTATTTACACACTTGTGCCATCGAACTGTTAAATAAATAAAAGCAATATCACACTTGTAGCCATGAGATATGGCTGTATATCAACCACGGCTGTGATTCGGCCGTAGGTAATCAAAGTGTGCCGATATACAGCAATATTCCATGGCTACAAGTGTGATATTGCTTTTATACAACAATTCGATGGTTCGACGTGTGTAAATACATTTCTTCCACCACGGATGTCTCAGTTTGACAGTTTAACAAAGTCTCCATTACTAATTCGAAAATGTCACTTTAGAACTAGTAACGAAGGAATGCTGAGTTGCGTCATTGAAAGCTACTGTATTAAAAGCTCACTGTATTATGTAGAGTCAAGTCTTATGAAATGGACTGAGTGAGTGTGATTAGCTGCATCTGATACATACAGCATTCATTCTTCAGTCAGTCTTATATTCACAATAAAATATTAGTTTGAAGGTCGGTTGAGGAAAGCGATAGGCTCTTGCATTTGTTGTTGAAAGTAAAAATAACTTCCTTATTTACAACTCTGTTTCAGTCTCTTTCAATATAAACGTATTTACTGCTGGCTCACTCATAAAACAGTCCCTTGTCCCAATCTAATGGTGGAACAATGTAACTAATCACCACCTGTTCAATGTAACTTAACACACACACTTTTCCCAAAAATAAATAACAATGCTGGGTTCGTGAGCGTTGATTGGCCGTTGACGCCCTGAAGCCTGCACCTCCAAAAAACGTTGAAGCAAATTTTCAGATCAACTTTAAACCCTATTATACACCTGGTGCAATGTGACACCAGGCACGACGCAAGTGTTTTTTGCTAGTTTCAGCCTGATGCAGTTATCATTTTCATGTCCAGTGCCACATGTTTAAATAGTAATTGCACTTGCCCATCTGTTCGCCCATGGCCGTGCTTGTCTGAAAACGAGATGTGATCAGGCGCATTGTTGGTGGGTTTCTATTGTGAGGCAACTGAAAACGATTGCACCATTGACCAACTAAAACCTGGTCTAAAGTCAATGACACAGTAGTTATTTTTTAATATACAGGGCGTGTTAGTAATATGTGACTATAGGCAGATGCAGAATGTGCATACACTCTTATTACACACAGGAACACGCAGCATCACACAAACATGCCTAATATTAAAAATGAAAGGATTACATTGCAAAAGATTATTATTGTATACATCTGTCTTAGAAGGGAATGCGAGATGAGATTCTATTGGATCTACTGAACATTACGCCCAAAACACACCCATGACTCATTAACAGAATAGGTACAACCTTTTTGGACTATGCGTCTGGTGTGCCAAGGTGTTTTTTTGTTTTGTTTTTGTTTTTTCTGCAGTTAAACTAGCAAAAGTGGATTTGGACATGCCCAAAATACACCAGCGCTTCAGACCATGTGCTTAGAACGTTAAAATAGGACCCATAATCCTTAACGAAATGCATTTTTAAAGTCTAAACAAGTACATTCTTGCCTAAAAAAATATTGTTGCTCTTAAAACTACATTCCGGTACACAAAAACAGTATTATTTATAAAATTCAAGTTGATTTGGGCCCAATGGTATCTTGAAACTCTGGGTTGCCAGTTGGTGTAAAAAACACAACGTATTGCAGCCATGGAATCCTGCAAACAAACTGGGTCAGATATTGTAGATTCTACCCGACCCAAAAAAGCCTTAGCATCCATCTAAAAAGCTGATCATATTACAACATGGACAAATCAACACACAGTGCAATTCTCATTGCTTTCTATTGTCAAATGGGCTCTTTCTTTTTGCGTGTCCGCAATTTGCCTGCGTGTTTGTCAAGTCTGATTTGGAGCTTATTTTTAAGTGCTTTTTATTAGTATAGGACAGTAGAAACACAACAGGAAATCATTGGGTTGAGGGGGAGCTGGATTAGCAAAGGACCTCGAGATGGGATTCAAACTCCGGTCAACGTGAGCACAGTTGCGCTGTATGTCGACACACTAACCATGAGGCTATCTGTGCTGACACAGCTATTTCAGTATTTTGAATTTGTTGATTGTTTTTTGATGTTCAGTAATTATTTAAAAAACTATCTGTCAGTATTACATACTGCACCTTTAACAGTGTTGCTGCAAAAGTATTTTTAACTTATTTTTACTACTAAGCAAAGAATAAAAAATTTGTCATGAGTATATCAGGACACCGGATCACCTTCAGTCTCTTTATGTGTACACAAGCACAATAATTTTTGGCTGCAGTTCACAACATCGACTAATGTTGAAAATAACGAAGTACATATTGCCCCTTTAGTGTTTTCAAGAGGAGTTATGTACTGTTAATGAAAAAAAAAAAATTGGATTGCTAAAAGCTAAGTAAAATGAAATGTCCTATTTTAACCCTGGTTGCCTAACATAAAACTATCAAAAAACAAACATCTTGAAACAAAATTAGAGAGGGGGATGATAAATGGTTTGTATTAACTCCATTATGTTGGGTGATTTCAAACACAGAATCAATGGACACATGGTTAGGGATCACTGCTGTAGATAATAAACATTGATTTCCATAAGCAGAGGGTGAATGTGAGTAATTATGTCGGGTGATAATGGTTGAGTGTTTGATGGTGGATTTTGTTGTTTAAATTGTTACGATTTTTTCCCCCCTAAATTTACAGTGGCTAAAGTACGTTGAAAACACCAACCAAAAATGATACATAGCCCAAACCAAAACAAAATTGAAAAAAGTAAACTGTCACACAGATGTTGCATTAATATTATTATTATTATATTTTTTTTTTATGTAAAACAAATACATTTTAATTAGTTTTTTTTTGGTTAGTAAATTTTCATATTATATTATATTATATTATATTATATTATATTATATTATATTACTGTATATTATATTTTCTATACAATTATTTATTTTTAGGTGCACTTTAATAGTAATCAATTGATTAATTCAAAATAAAACTTTAAATTCTATTCTATTCTACATATTTTTGTATTTGAATCAACAGATTTAAATAATTATTTCTTAAGTGGCATTCTTAATACCTCACAATCACAAGTCCTGCTGTCGTACCTGTTGTTTTACAAGTGCCAACATGGCATTCAATTGAACAAGAGTGATGCCAGTTTGATGAAGTTAAAGCTCCCACCATGACCTCTGGAAACAGAGGTGGAAAAGTTGTTGTTGGAGAAGTAACAATGCCATGCTTGCTGTAGCTCTGACATGGGAGCAATAAAAGACAGCTGGACTGTATTATGAAACAGTCTGTGACCTATTACTCTTGCAGTTAGATTTGTGCATATGAGCACTTTTGTAATGAACTTGGAGATTCTTTAGAGGACTGTCTTCAGAGATCTGATGGTCTGACAAGACTCACAAACAGCCAGCAAAACAGACTGATTTACCAGAACCTCCGAATCAGAGCACCTCATTTGCTTACTTGGAACTGTGTAATGATGTTTATCAGCTCAGGGTCAGAGGGGACAGACTGAACTGAATTAATCCCACCAAAGATAAAAAATGAGAACATAGTTAACAGTTTTAATATAACTCATCATTAGTGGTGTTTGCAGAAAAAACAAATACTCTTGCTCACACTGGGGTTAAAGATTGAAACCAACCATTAACAGTATTTGACACATCATAATGCTTCAGATCATGCGGCTTGTTGAAAAGAGGTGTGCTGTTATATTTCTACCCTAAAAATTAATTAGATAATCATAATAATAATAAAATAGCAATTATTATAAATAATATTAATACATGACTTATATTTAATATTGAATGTATTTATTATATTATTATTATTATTTTGTTATTGAATATTATTTATATTAATTTGTTCATTGTCATTATGCCATTTTCATGGTTTTCATGATTTTCATGTGATCTATGGTAAAATTATTTTCAAAACTAAGAATAGAATATGCAGCTTTTCCAGTTTATACTTACGTTTGTATTAAGTATATGTTTTTATGAAGTTAAATATTTGAACATATTTATGCCTTTTATATTAAACCCTGTAATAATAATCAGAAAAAAATTACTTTACACACACACACACACACACAGACACAGAGAGAGAGGCAAACTCTGAGTAAATATATGCTATTTGGTGAAGATGTTGATATTTATATGACCATAAAGTCATTTTTTCAACAATGCTTTTTATTATGTTGATAATTCAGAGGCCTTAGAAATTGAGTTATCATATATGATGCAGTAGGCTTGTGAATATCTGTATTAAACTGCGCTAACAGCTACTATATTCTCATCTTGTGCACTTTGTCTGATTGTGCTTTAGGGGTTACACACAGTCTTTGTTTCTCATATGAGTTTAATGGTGCTAGTCAGATTGGGGCCAGATTTCTTGGCCCTGAGGTTTAAGTGTCTTGGTGGGGAAGCTGTTGCTGGCTGGCTCAGTGATGTCCGCCCTCAGGGCCAGTGCCACCCCCATAATGTGCCCAGATCATATCGCACTGTGTGCTGCTCTCTGGCATGGGTAAACAGACCAAAAATCTTGCTACCATACTCTAGCTTTAAAATCAATGTGAAATACCATTCACAACCAATTATACTTCTGTAGTCTGATGTATTACATAGTGAAACAGGATATGCAACGAGATAAAAAGTCCCATATAAAGTTCCTTTCTGATCAAATCACTCTCTCTTATTTGCTTCCTGTCCAAAAAGGCAAAAAAATAAAATAAATAAGCATAAAAACCTTAGATATATTAACAAAAATTCTAGAAATGGGTATGAAAATATCACAGTAAAAAAAACAAAAAACAGGAAAAAGCATCAAAAAGACTTTCACATTTAACTTAATATATATATTTCAATCAAGACAACTATTTAAATCACAATCAGCTTACACTAGCTGCGTTTCAATTAGATTGGGCAAAAACGTTAGCAATATTTTATTATTTTATACATTTTTCTCTCACACGGAGCCCCACACACTGTAAAAAATGATTGTGATCTTAACAGTAAAAGACTGTAAAAATTCTACAGTAAAAACCTGTTAATTGGTTATCAGTAAGTTTCCATACTATATGCGGTGGATAACTGTAATTACATTTAATGTAAACAGTAAAATAACGTTAAAATTAAATTTTTTGGAAGTGAAAAAGAAAAAGTCTGTTGAATTTACAGTGAAAAACTGTAAATTGACACTCCCAGAATTCCCTGGATGACACTTCATATTTTATGTATTTTCATTGAAATAACTATGTTTCTTCTTAATTTTTTCTTATCAGGGTTTATTACATTAAAGTTATTAAATTAATGTTTATTGCATTATTTCAGTATCATGTGTGTTACCATGATGATGTTAAGTGTTTGTGTGAATGAAACTGTGCACCTTCTATATATATCTCCCTTCTCAGCTAGCGGAAGAGCTGTTAGTGATGAGCTTTGATTCATCATGTTACTTTCTCATCACCACCAGTTTTTGGTGGTTACCAGTGCATTACAATGATTCAAAACAGATATTAGTACTTCATTATGTTTGTTTATTAACATTAGAACATTAGATCAGTTAATGAAATATGGTATTTTATTGTGAATTTAAGTTAAGTCTGTAAAATCTAAAATGTTGCTACCATATTTTTTACGGTGAAGTTCTGGCAATCACAGCTGCTGGTTTTTTACCGTAAATGTAAATTGTGTGCATGATTTACTAATTTGTTTACTAGATTTGCTAAATAGTGTACACAATTTATACATCGAGAAAAATAATAAGTAAATTGTGCGCACAATTTAGCAAATCGAGGGAACAAAATAATAATTGTGTGCAGGTTTTAGTACATTGAGGGAACAAATTAGTAAATTGTGCGCACAATTTATTTATTTTTTTTTGCATGTCATGGGCTCCATACTCTTGCGATACGTCATGGGAGGATTTGGAGGAACTCTGCATCCTGCAGGACCAGCTTACAGTGAACAAATCTTCATGAAGCAATCTCACTGGCTGTAGAATTGTAGATTCAGCAGAGGCCAATCAGATTGTGCATGTAGTACATTATGTGATTGCCAGCAGATTGCATGCACAGGACCTAAAGGATCAGCCTGTGCCATCTACAGCTTCATGAATGGACTAGATATATACACTACCATCAAAACGTTGGGGGTTGGCCTTTGTGTGCGTGTGTGTGTGTGTGTGTGTGTGTGTGTGTGTGTGTGTGTGTGTGTGTGAGAAAGAGGTCTCTTATACTCACCAAGAGTCATGTTCTCTATAATTTATTTGATCAAAAATACAATAAAAACAGTAATATTGTGAAAAAGAATAACAATTGAACTGCATTCTCATATATTTTAAGATGTTATTTATTTCTGTGATGCAAATCTGGATTTTCAGCATCATTACTGAAAGTGTCACGTGATCCTTCAGAAATCATTCTGTATGGTTATTTGCTGCCCAAGGAAACAACAACAACAACTTCATATCAATGTTGAAAACAGTTGTGCGGTTTAATATTTTTGTGGAAACTGTGATACATTTTTTTTCCTGTATTCTGTGATTAACCCTCGCTGAATAATAAGGATTCATTTATTCAAAAAAAAATCTCTCTCTATAAAGCATATTCTGTCATGGAGCATGCCAATGCTCAAGAGTGATTAATCACATACCATTTAAGATGATTGGCGGAAAACCTTCCGTGGCTTCTATAAACAAAAATGGCAGGATTGTATGGGGGTTATGTGCCAGCCAAGCAACTGCCATTGAGACAAATAGGAATACGAATGTATTCAAGACCACCTTGTTCTTGATCAAAAAGAAATGAATTTCAAAAGCATGTTGATAAAAGATAATAAAAACAACCATTTTATTACCTGGAGTAACATGTTCCAATGAATCATGCACAATCAGATGAGGACAAAAAAAACACATAAACCAATATATTCATGGAATCTTCACAATGCGACACAGCATCCTAACACTACACATACCTACATTAGGATGTTGTCATAGCTAGAGCCATTTCCTGTAGGAACTGCAAAGTTGGAGCCGCCACATGCTCAATAGTGTTCGGCAGCTGGGCGCCTGCTAATGACTGTGCAGCTCCGCTGGGAAATGAGCAGACAAGAGAAAGAGAAAAGGCACAAGAAGAAAAAAAAAATGCAAGGAGACAGAGTGATGCACATTATAGTCCAGGATCTGATGTCCTCCATCTGGCGCAGTCAGGGAGCGACTCCAGCGGCAAGCTTGCTCCGAACTGCGGGCATGGGTACTCCATCATTATTTCCCCCTGATGCTCCCATGGCACCACGCTGGCATTTAGGAATGTCACTCCACAAGCCAGAGTCTTAGTTGGATCGGGCTAAGCAAGCTTGCAGAGACAGGGCAAGTCGGCTTGCATCAGCAAAATATGTGTTCGGGGGGACGGATGTTCATTATCTTCTTAATATATCCCATTTGTGGAACTAGCATTGTGTGGGGAACGGTTAGAAAGTGTCATTCTAATGGCCATACAGGTGTTCAGCCGAAATTACATTGATGCCACCTGACATCAGACATAAAGTCATGCTGCTTCTGAATTAGCCCAACACACTCTAGGTCTGACAGCAGAAAAGCGTTTAACAAGTAATTCCTTGGGAGTTTTGCAGGAACTCTTTCTCCATATTTCCAGTTTCTTTCGCAATTGTTCTGCGCATTAGTATAAAATAAGAGAGGGCAAATTACTTCAAACAGCATATTTATTGGTCACTTTTCAGAAATAACAGCCCCCCCCCCCCACACACACACATCAATCTTGGAACATCTTGGTCTAATGAGCACTAACTTCAAAGACGCGTATTTATCTATTTTGACCTCCTTTTCAAGTGACAGCTGGCATATGTCGCATTTCTGTTGCAATTATTTCCATGGAGACACAGTGAAAAGAAACACAAATACAGTCTTGGATTGCAGATAACATATGCAAACTGAAATAAAGCAATCTAATGCTGATATGTATCTATAAAGAAAGAAATATGATTATCTCCTCAGCAACATTTTATTAACATCATGGTTTTCAGATACAAGTATTTTCGTGGCACATTTTAAGTGCTGATTTTATATGAATATTATTGGAAAGTTAAAGTGATAATTCACACAAAAAACCTGACTTTCCTTCTTCTGTGAAACACAGGATATTTTGAAGAATGTTGGTATTCAAACAGACGTCTATTGTATGAAAAAAAATCATACATTTCAGTAAAAGTCAGAAATAAGTTTGGAAAGAATGTGACAGAATTTCATATAATATTCATATTAAATAAAATAATAAAATAATTGAACAATTTAACCATTTTTGCACCATCAAGGGTGAAATTATATTATCCATTAAAGACAAAATATTAATATTAAATTATAAATATGCATACAAATTCATAAACAAATACATATGATTAAATATACAGTTTGGCTTTTTAATAATTTTACTATAATCTTTAAACTGTCCACTCTAAATTTGATACATACAGTGCCCTTCACTAATATTGGCACCCTTGGTGAATATGAGTAAAGGCAACTGTGGAAATAAATCTGCATTGTTTATCTTTTTGATCTTTCCTTAAAATGATAAACAAAATTCTAACCTTTCATTGAAGTAAATCAACTGAAAATGGGGGGCAACTCACATTATGAAGTTTTTTTTTCCTCCAATGCATGTTGGCCATACTGTAATTATTGGCACCCCTGGAAATTCTTATGAGTAAAATATCTCTAGAGTATATTTCCATTCATATTTACAAGTTTTAGCACACCTGGGTGACTAGGAGCATGACATTGTCCAGCCATGACTTATAAATATGGTTATATAATATATATATATATATATATATATAGATAAACTGTAAACCCTAATAAGTTGAGACTACTCAAATGATTTGAGGAAAGTGGTTGCGTAAGTAAAATTGAGTAATGGCAAAATTGACAACTCAATTCAATTGAGTTGACCTAATGTTGGTCCCGTCATTGAATTAACTTAAATGTTCAAGTACAGATAACTTAAAAAGGCAAATAGACTTAACTTAAATTTTCGAGTTTTATATGGTTTACTTGTTTTAATGATTTAATACAAATATTGTTTTTCCATTAACAGCTTTATTTGGTTTATACATTGACATTAATTTAAGAAACATTACTAATATCAAGCTCATATTTTTAAGTCACATTAAGACACTTGAAAAGCACTTAACACTTAAGCTCACATTTTTAGAAAACAGTAGCTCATTTTTAACAGAAAGCTGCATTTTTAAGTCACATTAAAACATTAAGCTCATGTTTAACAGTAAGCTTACATTTTTACAAAACATTACACTCACATTAATAAAAAAACATTAAGCTCATATTTTTAAGTCTCATTTTCAGAAGACCATGTTTAATGTAAATGTGTTGCTATTAAAAGTGCGCCAAGCAAAAAACAGCTGGTTTGCCAACGATTTTGTTTTAGGCTGCAGTTCTTTCTGCCCCAAGGAAAGTAGAATCCGCTGAATGAAGTCAAATGTGTATCCCAGCGACTTTGGGTAACTCAGGTGCAATGCATATATTAGTCCGAACAGAAGGCACATTGCTTCAGGAAGATCATGTAGATTGTCCATCTCTAATTTTCCCTTGATTACGATTCCAATCGAAGAGGGGGACCCATCTTGTCCCATCTTGAACTATCACAATCCCCACTGGCACATAAAGAATTGAGCTGTGATCATCAGACATCTAGTGAAAAAACATTAACAAATTAAAATTAATTCACATACATGCCACCTCATTTACATTTCAAAAAGGTGCCACCTAAAGGGTTAGTTCACCAAAAAATTAAAATTCTGTCAGTAATTACTCACCCTCATGTTGTTCCAACCCAGTAATACATCATCGGAACACAAATTAAAATATTTTTGATGATCCGAGTTGTCTCACTCCTCCATAGGCTTCTCTGTAATTTAAACTTGCCAGCCCAGAAAGTTTGTAAAGACATGTTAAAATAGTCCAAGTGACCACAGTGGCTCAACATGAAGTTTATCAAGCGTAGCGTTACATTGTGTAACAGCGCAGCGCCTCTGGGTTGTACATCAGAACGGAGGCTCACGCTGGTCATGTGTATGATGCTGGCCAATAGTGAGCCTATGTTCTGACGTGCAACCCAGAAGTGCTGAACTGTTACACTACTTGAACTCACTCAGAGAAACAAAGAGGAAAATTAATAGTTGAATAAAGACGTTATTTTTTTTTATTTTTTTTTGCACACAAAAAGTATTCTCATCGCTTGATAAACTTTAGGTTTAGGCACTGTAGTCACTTTGACTATTTTAATGTTTTTAACTTTCTGGGCCGGCAAGATACAATTACAATAGAAACCTATGGAGGAGTGAGACAGCTCTCAGATTTCATCAAAAATATCTTAATTTGTGTTCCGAAGATGAACGAAAGTATTACAGTTTTGGAACAACATGAGGGTGAGTAATTACTGGCAGAATCTTCATTTTTTATTACAAATTCACACGATCTCTCACAAACACTGCATCAATATCAATCTAAAAGGGTTGGTTCACCCAAAATTAAAAATTCTGTCATTAATTACTGACCCTTGTGTCAGCACATCTGAAAGACCTACGTTCATCTTCGGAACATAATTTAAAATATTTTTAATGAAACCCATGAGGTTTCAGTCACTCCATACTAGAGATCCAATGCAATTACCACTTTCAAGGTCCAAAAAGGTATGAAAGACATCATTAAAGTAATCCATGTGATTCCAGTGGTTTAACCTCAATTTCATGAAGCTAAACAAGTAATCTGTTTGTGCAAAAAAAAAAAAAAAAAAAAGTACAACTTTACAAAATATAATCTCCAATGCACGTTCACGCAATTACGTCTGCTCTCGCATGAATACAAAACTCAAACGTTTTGGTGCTATATGAGATACTCTCTTGAACGGGCGTTGCAGATAAACATTTTCAAAATTACACTGGTAAATTATGTTTTTTTTTGCACAAACATAGTACTCGTTTTGCTTCATAAAATTGAGGTTAAACCACTGGAGTACAGTAGTACAGAGTACTGTAACAAAGTCTTTCCTATCGTCCTTGAAAGTGTAGTTGTGTTGGATGTCAATGGAGGGACAGAAAGTTACAGAATATCATTTAAAAAAAAATGTATTGTGTCTTGAAGATGGAATGACACAAGGGTGAGTCAATGAATTACAGAATTTTCATTTTTGAGTGAATTAACCCTTTAGATTGATACAGTGTGTGTAAATGACAGAGATTGTGAATGTGTATAGAGGGTGAGAGGGTGTCTTTTGGACATTTTCTCCTTGGAACACTTACCAAACACGTCTTAAAGAAAGCAGGAGAGTCATCTCCAAACCAAAGGGGTAGTCCTTGAAGCACCAAAGTTCAGTTGGCTCTGATAGCTTGTGTGGAAAAAATAAAATTTTATTAAATCCAACCACTTGATAATAATACTTTATAACAGCCTTTAAACATTTAATCAGAGATCAACTATGAAGTCTATATTGCAGTTTATACAGTTTTCAAATCGATCTACTATCTTCTAAGATATATCTAGGATAAATTATTGGGACTTCTAACTAACCTTTGTTGCTTCAGAAGGTTCATCAAGAGCTGACCAGCAACTCCCTTTCTGGCTCTGAAAATGTCCAAGAGGCATGTACTATGTTGGTCAAGGGTCTCGTAAAATTCCCTTTTCAAGTTCTTACCAGCAATCCTATTCAACTCCACGTAGACCTGAAAAAATTAGGAAGGGGAAAGTAACGACATGCATGCATGGTGTGCTTGATTATTTTTTAAGATATCATCAAGTTCATTCCAGTCAAAGGTACAAAAATGTGTTGACCTAAAAAGAAAAGGTTAATTATTTATTTACTTACATTTAAAAGGATTTTTCATTCATGAATAAAAATTTGCTGTCAATTTACTCACACTCAGGCCATCCAAGATGTGGGCGACTTTATTTAGCAGAACATTAAAGAAGATTTTTAGCTGAAACTGTTGTCTTTGGCTATTCATATAATAAAAGTCAACTGTAACCAACCCTTTGATTGTCAAAAAACGTGTACAAGCAAAACAAAATCAATAATTGTGGTTCCTGATGATATATTTGTGTCTTATGAAATGAAACGATAGGTCTATGCAAGCATTTATTGTTATTGTTATATGTTAAGCAAACATTATTTATAACATTATTACCTTTAACTTGTACAACCAGCCCTGAGTGTATTTTCTACAGTCTGGTGTGAGTGTAAAGAAACACTGAGTAATCCATTTGCACACTGAAATATTTTCAATAAACTGTACTGTCCATTGCACTAGTGTAAATTATGTTCATAGTTCTGCCTATAGTATACATACACTTTTACATAATCCATCTGTATAGTATGTTCATAGTACACCTACCTATATATCATGCTTATAGTATTTAAAATCTGTAAATTATGTCCATAATACTTATCTGTATAGTTATTGTACATATTATAGACCTTGTATATTCTGTACTTACTGCTTATTGCACTTCTGGTTAGATGCGAACTGCATTTCGTTGCCTTGTACCTTACATGTGCAGTGACAAAGTTGAATCTAATCTAATCTAAAGATATATCAAACTTTGGGAATATGTGAAAACTCAATCTTCCCAATTTGAGATCACGAATGTGAACAATCTTACTTTTTTTATACAGGTTGCAGCATCAAGGATAGTAGCAAGTACCATTTTGCACATCCTGCTAGTTGTAAAAAAAAACACACATCAGGGCGCTTGCGCTCCAGGCTGTCAGGAGGAGATGGGTCTGTTGTGTTGTTCATCAAAATGATACTTGCTGCTATCATTGATGCTGCCACCTGTTTAAAAAAGTAAAATAACATTCACATGCGTGATCTCAAATCGGGAAGATTGACAGATTCCCAAAATTTTATATAAGTTACATCTTTACGCTTGTGTTCCAGACTGTAATAAACAAATACAGCTTTGTTTGCAGAGGCTGTGGATTAAAGGTAATGATGTTTAGTTTCTTGCATAAACCTATCATTTCATATAATTTAATTCCACATAACTATTAATTAATAATATCTCTGTAAATGTGTCGCAGGCGGGGAAAGGTCTGCGGTTTTTAGTGAACATACCGGCCAAAGAAATTCTTAAAACGATTAACGTTAGGCATAAGTCAGTATTCACGCGGCAGCCCAACTTTACACCAAATAAAAGAAACGTCCTTTCACAAATTACACAAAGAGACATTTCAGTGTCTGGAAATAGATTTTTCTCGAAGTTCCAGCCGCAATATCACGCTTAGGCCTATTGTAAACAACAGCGCTAGTCTGTAAAACATTGGCTATGTTTGGAAGTTAGGGGATTTTAACTTAAACGCATTTATACCTTGTCCATTTGTATAAAAAAATAAAACCTTTAACAGACGATAAAGCAAAATTTACCAGCATAACGTTACTCCAGTGGCCTCGACTCTTCGCCCTCCTCGTCTGCTTCATAACCACCTGCCTGCTAACGTTACTGTCCCTGCGGGAGGAAAACGGGAAATTCAGATGTTCTTACACAAACGTGTTTAGAACTCAAAAATACTCAAAGGCAACTAAGCAAAATGTAAATATATATTTTACCATTATTCTACCTACCAGCGTACTCTGGGTCTTTCACGACGACTCTCTTCCCGCCTGCTTTAACGCCTGTCTTGGCTGCTTGTGCAGCTGCCAGCTGGCCCGCTGCCAGAGTAAAACGGTAAAGTATTTTCACCATGCAAATAACATGACAATAAAACGTATAAGGAAATAAAAAACAATGTGTGTATATTTATGCGTTGCGTTTAAATCTTTACTTACCTATTTAACTTTAAACTTTATTATTTATTTCTTCTTTCAGGTTGTCCTTCAAATGAATGTGACCTGCAGTCAGTGCTGCGTCTTCAGCAAATTCGACAAAAAATTCCCGCCTTGTGTTATATTGGCCAATCGGCGCTGTTGTCAAGGCAGAATTTCAAGCGCGACCAATCATTTTTAAACAGAGACGTAGCGAATAATTTAAATAAATGGAAATTCTGAGTTTATAACACTTAAAATCTTAATTCAAAAGATGTTTACTGCCAATGAGTAATTTAAACACACCTGTTTAAGTTTTGATGGCAAAACTTGGTGTTATAAGTAATGTGAAGTTATGTTAACTTGATTTCTTTATTAATTACAACATTAGGGTTTACAGTGTATATATATATATATATATATATATATATATATATATATATATATATATATATATATATATATATATATATATAGTTCTGATGTGCAGAACAAGATTGTTGAGCTTCACGAAATAGAAAGTGGCTGTAAAAAAGCATTGAAAATCCTCTTTTCCACTATCAGGCAATAACTAAGATGTTCCAATCAACTAAAGATGTTTTAAATACGCCTGGAGCCAGTAGTGGTTTTGTAGGCAAACATCAATGCCTTGAATTTGATGCAAGCAGATATTGGTAGCCAGTGCAAATTGATGCACAGAGGTGTGACATGCGTTCTTTTCGGTGCTTATGGCAGCCATTACTTATGATCGATCATAAGTGGAATTTATCGTTTTCATCATGGCCTCAGGTGCTACACTTTACTAACTTTATTAAGATACATTCCAGTTCATTTTTCTTTGTCTTATCAAAAATTCGTATTTGACTTTTTTTTTTTTAAGATAACGCATAACAGGAAAGAAACTTTAACCTCAAACCAGTTGTTTGAGGACTGAAGTCTCCTGCTGGGTGTGATGCTGCTTGTGACACATTACCAATGGGCCACTCTCTGTTAACAAAAGGACAATAAATTGCAGTACAGAGATGCTACAGCGTATCATGTGTAAAGTCTCGCTCCGGTGACAGCAGTGCTCTCTCTCACTGTGTGGATCTCGAGGTTGGTGCCCTTTAGATTGCCATCTGCTCTGATGGGCTGTGTTCTTGGATGGTGCACAGCCATCTGTTTAGTCTCCAAGTCAGGCCGTATCCTTGGTGTGGAGGAGGAGAGGAAAACAGGTCTGGTAATGACCTCTGAGGTTTGGAGTTCTGAATGAACTCCGCTAGCATCCAGCACCCGCTAAACGATAAAAGAAAAAAAAAATATGGCTGCCGTGGTGATAATAATAATAAGAGGCTGAGGAATTAGAGTGATGGTTTCCCTGGGGCATAGTTCAATTCATTAAGGCACTGGAGCGAGTTAACTGTGATAAAACAGTCATACATCACTTGCTTTTAAGGCACAACGACCCACTCCGTCTTTAAACAAGGGTTGTAAAAATTACAGCATTGCAGCAACCCAATGATGAAACTGGCTGAAATGCCTCATATATTTTACTCCAAGACAAAAAAAGTGGATGAATATCTAATGAACTAATCGAAATAAAGCTATCTGATGCTCTTGGAGAAACACAATGTTCCCTGATAGTTGTTTAATATGAACTGGCACTGAAAGTCAGATTATAATGGAAGACTACAGGTGTAAGATTAAAAAAGATAATTTGTATTTCATGCAGATTGAGTGATGAAGACGACAAAAGGATTAAATTGGTACATGCTGAAACATCCTGTTAACTTGATTGGGTTAATAGGTCGTCATTAGGCTTTGCAGGCTGATTGAATATGAACTGAATAATTGAAATCAATAATGACCAGTCAAAATGCTTGATGAAGGTGAATTCTTTAAACAACTTTCCATCATTAATGTTACAGTGCCTTTATTCTGCATCGCTGTTTGAATTAACTGGACACTTTTAACCTTACAAAAGACTATATGAATACATTATTTATCTTGTCTGATTGACAATTTATAAGTGCCCACACAATATAACACACACACACACACACACACACACAAATTTTATCTTACATTTCTGACATTATAACAAGCAACTAAATTTTGTGTAATTCACAATGTATAAACTTGCAATTGTGAGGTAAAGAGTCACAATTATCTTTTTTTATTATTTATTTAGTCTTCCATAATACTCAATATAAAACACAATACACAATCTGTCTTCCTTTTTTAATATTTTGTTTAAAGACTATTATTTCATATGTCAAGCTTCACAGCATTTAATAATAACCTTGATTGGTTTTCTGGGAAGACTTACTAATTTTAAAAAAGTTTGCAAGATTCATGGTATCAGATGTAAATGATACCAACAAGCAAAACTGTATATTTTAGTTTGTCTGTGGAATAATGCATAATTATCATTATTTATTAACAGTGTTGCAAGTTCCTGACCTAACTTGTTTTTCCAGTACAGCCTAAATACATCTGCTAGACAAAAAAGGTTATTGGCTACTAACTTAGGTTAAACATGCAAAAGTAAGACATGCAATACAATAATAATTACAAAAACTTCAATATCTTTATGTAGCAAGTGAGTCTTCATAGAGTCCCACTCCACTGTAGTGACCTATGAGCAAAGTGAATTTGGACAAAGTGCCCGCAGGTCAATAGAGCAAAGGGATGTTTATCACTCAGCTGGACATGAAATGGGCCTGGAGACTTTGGGTGACTGGGTTTCTTTTTACCCTCTTGAGGGGGTTTAATTGCTGGCTAATTGGCTCTTCCTCTCAGTGGATGTTATTGACCCATAGTAGCTTTTCTGGCAAATATAATTGCCAGTGGTGAGATGGGACCTTTCCTTTTTTGCACTTAGGACCTCTTTTTCTTTCTGTCCTTAATATTTCATGAATCTGTCCAGTATTTCTTAATCGTGTTAAACACAGAAGCAATAGCCCGTTGAAACTGGACAAACAAAAAGAGTTTTACTATCAGTAGCTTTCATGGTGTTAGTCTCTGGTCAAAATATCCCCCCCACCCCACTTTATTTTACCATTACTGCAGTGTTTTAGTGTATTGTGAATAGCCATGAAGAAAAAAATTATAAAAAAAATAAAACCTTTTGCACAGAAAGCCCCAAATTTCATTTACTTTCAGTGTAATAGTACATGTGAATTTCTTATCATTAACTAATTATTTTATTGGAGACAACTGGATGAATTCATTCATTCATTCATTCATTCATTCATTCATTCATTCATTCATTCATTCATTCATTCATTCATTCATTCATTTATTCATTCACTGGACAATTTTATGTTACATAACAGACTGGCCTGAGACAAGGCCAGAGACATATAATGAAGCATGTGATGTCATCTCTGTTCAGTTAAATAGTGTCTGTGCATTTATTTGCAATCAAGTCAATGATATCACTGTAGATAAAGTGACCCCAACTAAGCAAGCCAGAAGCGACAGCTGCAAGGAACCGAAACTCCATCGGTGACAGGAATGGAGAAACCAGTGGTTCAATTCCAGGCTGCAGCAAAGTCAGATTGTGCAGAAGAATCATCTGTTTCCTATGGTCTTGTCCTGGTGGTCGTCTGAGACAAGGTCTTTACAGGGGATCTGTATCAGGGGCTCTAGTTGTCCTGGTCTCCGCTGTCTTTCAGGGATGTAGAGGTCCTTTCTAGGTGCTGATCCACCATCTGGTCTGGATACGTACTGGATCCGGGTGACTGCAGTGACCCTCTGATCTGGATACAGACTGGATCTGGTGGCTACGGTGACCTCGGAATAAGAGAGAAACAGACTAATATTAGCGTAGATGCCATTCTTCTAATGATGTAGCAAGTACATTGGGTGGTATGAGAAGTGTTTTAATAATACAACAATATTTTAATAACAATAGATGTTTTTTGAGCAGCAAATCAGCATAATGATTTCTGAAGGATCATGTGATGTGAGTCATGCTGAAAATTCAGCTTTGCATCACATGAATAAATTACATTTTAAAATATATTTCTATAGAAAACAGTTATTTTACATTGTAATAATATTTCACAATATTACAGTTTTTATTGTATTTTTGATTAAATAAATTCAGCCTAGGTGAATGTAAACAATGGAACTTCTTTCAAAATCACTAAAACACACATACATTCTGCATAGTTTCAAAACCGCTGAGTAATGGCCAAAAGTAACATCTATTATAGTTTTAGAAAATGTGAATCATCGTCACAGTATGTGATCATAGAATACGTATGCACTTTTACATTCGATAGATCCTGGAATCTCTCAGTTTCAAGCTATTTGGCGTGTCATGTTAATGCCCTTGCTGAGATCAAAGAAAGCCAAGCTAATTGTAACATAATATATTTTGGAGGGTTGACACAGAACTTGTTATTAACAACCAGAAGAAATTAACCTTAAAAACTCCTTGTGGACTCATATTCACTGGATGAGTGAGCTCTGACAAGATTTGGACCTGGAAAAGATGTGTGAAATCGAAATATGACATGTTAAAAAATCATTTTGTCCATGTTTACAGTAATTTATTTCAGTGATATATAACCTCATGAAACCCTTTATGTTTCCATTCTCCATACTGTGTCGTGCAAGGACTATTTCCCATATTTTTTAAGGGGTAATTGCTTAGACGTTTTGAGGTTGTGGGTTACCAAGCTGTTGGAACAGCTTTGTATTGCCTGATTTGGATTCAGATTTTATGTGATTGCTGGATGGGTTTACTGGAAAATGTTTCCTTAAGTGATCACTTCAGCCTTGAGGTCTGGAAGAGAGGAGGTTTGCCAGGGTGAAGCTTTGTTATTTCACACAGTCACTTTCTCTGTAATCTATTATGCTGATGGTATGAACCAGTGTTGTACTTCACCATTGACTCCAACAGCACATTGGAATTTTATCGTCCATACAGGACCACACAAAACAGCGAATTACGACCACATTATGCTCTTTCTTTCTTTCTTTCTTTCTTTCTTTCTTTCTTTCTTTCTTTCTTTCTTTCAATAGGGTCAAGCACAGGCCATGTACACTTGTGTTGCTTTCAGTCTGATTACAAGTGGCTTCTTATTATAGATCTGATCACGGGGTGAAGGTTTGGCGACAGGCCGGTGTAGCTTGGACCCATTTACTGCTGCGCTACCATGTCCACCTCGGGATTCTGCCATGAAGCCAGTGCGGAAGCAGTCTCATATGCAATAGCCCTAGAGGTGTAAGTGCTGCAGCAGCTGCCATATGCCCAATGAGCTTCTGAAATATTTTCAGTAGGACCGCTGTCCTGCCCCTGAATGAATACAAGCAGCTCAGCACCAACTGAACACATTCCTCTGAGAGGCACGCTGTCTACTCTACTGAATCCAGTTCCAAACTGAGAAAAGAGATCATCTGCATTGGGAAGAGTTTGCTCTTTTCCCAGTTGACCCAAAGACCCAACAGGCTGATATGCCGGAGCACCAGGTCCCTGTGCTCGCGGGACTGAAGCCAAGACTGTGCTAGTATGAGCCAATTGTTGAGATAGTTGAGGATCCGAACACCCCGCTCTCTTAGGGGAACAAGACCCCCTCGGTGACTTTTGTGAAGACACAGGGAGACAGGGACAGCCAGAAGGGTAGTACCTTGTACTGATATGCCCGTCCCTCGAATGCGAACCGCAGAAATGGTCTGTAAGGAATGGTCTGGCCACTGAACCTGAGGAAACACCGGGTGAACTGAATCGCATAGCCAAGACTGAAGGTCTGCAGAAGCCATCGAGATGGGCTGGGTAGTGCTAGCAGGGTGTGATAGTTGGCTGATAGACCAAGCTCTCAACAGTGTCGCCGAAGAGGCTGGTCTGGGACACAGGGGCATTAAGGAACAGAACTTCATCTGCGTCCTTCATTTCAACCAGACACAGCCAGAGATGGTGCTCCTGGACTACAAATGTGGACATCGCACAACCCAGAGAACTCGCAGTGAACTTTGTTGAGGTCAGTAGCGGTTCAGAGCTCTTTCAGAACTTCAGTGCCTTGGCCTGATGAATCTGCAGCTATGCCATAGCGTGTAAGGCGGAGGCATCTTCTTCACAGGTCGTATAAGCATTACCGGACAGGCCAGATCAGTACCTAATGACCCGGAAGGGGAGGCATGGTTCGCCCTGCTGGGTGGAGGTGGTATTAGGACAAAACTGCATCACAACTGACCACTTGACCGGGGGGACCCCCATATACTCCCTAGACATCTATGGATCAGATTCAGGTCTTGCCACTGCCCCGGAGGGCGGCAGCACAGCCGAATCTTCCTCTCCAGAGTGCTCTCCTTCTGATGCAGTGATCGACATTTGTTCATTGTAAGGATGACCAAAGGATACTAGTGGTACACTCTTTGAAGTGGGCCCAGTGCATTCCTTTGGTGACTCAATTGGTTACAAAGCGCTAGAGGAGCATTGGTCCCCTTAGGGTTGGTTCCCAACTTCCCTGAATTGCCCTGAATCTGCTCTGAATGATCTAATATCAACCAATTGCCGATGTAGTTGATTATGAGGATGCCCTGGAGTCACAGAGGAGCCAGAGCAGCATCCACACTCTTGGTGAAAGTGCGGGGTGAGAGTGCAAGGCCGAAGGTAGGAACCCGATACTGGTAAGCATTGCCCCCAAAAGCAACCTCAGGAACTTCTTGTGTTGAGGAGGGATGGATATATGGAAGTACTTGTCCTTCGGATCTGAGACACAACTTGAAGATTGTGAACATTCTGAACTTCAGTTTCATGACTAAGCAGTTCAACTTACACAGATCTAGAATAGGATGCAGCACCCCATCCTTCTTCAGAACTATGAAGTTCCGGCTGTAGAACCCGGACTCTCTGTAGTGGGGAGGGATCACCTCGATGACCTCCTCCTTCAATGTCAATGTCAATGTCACCTTTATTTATATAGCGCTTTAAACAAAATACATTGTGTCAAAGCAACTGAACAACATTCATTAGGAAAACAGTGTCAATAATGCAAAAATGATAGTTAAAGGCAGTTCATCATTGGATTCAGTTATGTCATCTCTGTTCAGTTAAATAGTGTCTGTGCATTTATTTGCAATCAAGTCAACGATATCGCTGTAGATGAAGTGTCCCCAACTAAGCAAGCCAGAGGCGACAGCGGCAAGGAACCGAAACTCCATCGGTGACAGAATGGAGAAAAAAACTTTGGGAGAAACCAGGCTCAGTTGGGGGGCCAGTTCTCCTCTGACCAGACGAAACCAGTAGTTCAATTCCAGGCTGCAGCAAAGTCAGATTGTGCAGAAGAATCATCTGTTTCCTGTGGTCTTGTCCTGGTGCTCCTCTGAGACAAGGTCTTTACAGGGGATCTGTATCTGGGGCTCTAGTTGTCATGGTCTCCGCTGTCTTTCAGGGATGTAGAGGTCCTTTCTAGGTGCTGATCCACCATCTGGTCTGGATACGTACTGGATCCGGGTGACTGCAGTGACCCTCTGATCTGGACACAGACTGGATCTGGTGGCCACGGTGACCTCGGAACAAGAGAGAAACAGACAAATATTAGCGTAGATGCCATTCTTCTAATGATGTAGCAAGTACATAGGTTGTTATGGGAAGTGTTTCCGGTTCCTGTTTACCTAATTAATGCAGCCTAAAAATCCTTTAACGGATTTGGATAATAAAAGCATATTAGTATGTTATGTGTATGCCAGGTTAAAGAGATGGGTCTTTAATCTAGATTTAAACTGCAAGAGTGTGTCTGCCTCCCGAACAATGTTAGGTAGGTTATTCCAGAGTTTGGGCGCCAAATAGGAAAAGGATCTGCCGCCTGCAGTTGATTTTGATATTCTAGGTATTATCAAATTGCCTGAGTTTTGAGAACGTAGCGCACGTAGAGGATTATAATGTAAAAGGAGCTCATTCAAATACTGAGGTGCTAAACCATTCAGGGCTTTATAAGTAATAAGCAATATTTTAAAATCTATGCGATGCTTGATAGGGAGCCAGTGCAGTGTTGACAGGACCGGGCTAATATGGTCATACTTCCTGGTTCTAGTAAGAACTCTTGCTGCTGCATTTTGGACTAGCTGTAGTTTGTTTACTAAGCGTGCAGAACAACCACCCAATAAAGCATTACAATAATCTAACCTTGAGGTCATAAATGCATGGATTAACATTTCTGCATTTGACATTGAGAGCATAGGCCGTAATTTAGATATATTTTTGAGATGGAAAAATGCAGTTTTACAAATGCTAGAAACGTGGCTTTCTAAGGAAAGATTGCGATCAAATAGCACACCTAGGTTCCTAACTGATGACGAAGAATTGACAGAGCAACCATCAAGTCTTAGACAGTGTTCTAGGTTATTACAAGCAGAGTTTTTAGGTCCTATAATTAACACCTCTGTTTTTTCAGAATTTAGCCGTAAGAAATTACTCGTCATCCAGTTTTTAATATCGACTATGCAATCCATTAGTTTTTCAAATTGGTGTGTTTCACCGGGCTGCGAAGAAATATAGAGCTGAGTATCATCAGCATAACAGTGAAAGCTAACACCATGTTTCCTGATGATATCTCCCAAGGGTAACATATAAAGCGTGAAGAGTAGCGGCCCTAGTACTGAGCCTTGAGGTACTCCATACTGCATTTGTGATCGATAGGATACATCTTCATTCACTGCTACGAACTGATGGCGGTCATATAAGTACGATTTAAACCATGCTAATGCACTTCCACTGATGCCAACAAAGTGTTCAAGTCTATGCAAAAGAATGTTGTGGTCAATTGTGTCAAACGCAGCACTAAGATCCAATAAAACTAATAGAGAGATACACCCACGATCAGATGATAAGAGCAGATCATTTGTAACTCTAAGAAGAGCAGTCTCAGTACTATGATACGGTCTAAATCCTGACTGGAAACCCTCACATATACCATTTTTCTCTAAGAAGGAATATAATTGTGTGGATACCACCTTTTCTAGTATCTTGGACAGAAAAGGGAGATTCGAGATTGGTCTATAATTAACTAGTTCTTTGGGGTCAAGTTGTGGTTTTTTGATGAGAGGCTTAATAACAGCCAGTTTGAAGGTTTTGGGGACATGTCCTAATGACAATGAGGAATTAATTATAGTCAGAAGAGGATCTATGACTTCTGGAAGCACCTCTTTCAGGAGCTTAGATGGTATAGGGTTTAACATACATGTTGTTGGTTTAGATGATTTAACAAGTTTATACAATTCTTCCTCTCCTATAGTAGAGAATGAGTGGAACTGTTCCTCAGGGGGTCTATAGTGCACTGTCTGATGTGATACTGTAGCTGACGGCTGAATGGTTGCAATTGTATCTCTAATAGTATCGATTTTAGAAGTAAAGTAGTTCATAAAGTAATTACTGCTGTGGTGTTGGGAAATGTCAACACTTGTTGAGACTTTATTTTTTGTTAATTTAGCCACTGTATTGAATAAATACCTGGGGTTATGTTTGTTTTCTTCTAAAAGAGAAGAAAAGTAATCGGATCTAGCAGTTTTTAATGCTTTACTGTAGGATATGTTACTTTCCCGCAAAGCAATACGAAATACCTCTAGTTTTGTTTTCCTCCAGCTGCGCTCCATTTTTCGGGCTGCTCTCTTTAGGGGGCGAGTATGCTCATTATACCATGGTGTCAAACTGTTTTCCTTAACCTTCCTTAAGCGTAAAGGAGCAACTTTATTTAAAGTTCAAGAGAGTGTTTACTTCTTGTTCCATTACCAGAGCCTGCTCGGGGCCCACCAGAGTGGGAAGAAACTAGGCGTTGGAGAACCGAACTGGATTCTGTGGCCTCTCTCTACAGTGTACAGGACCCATTGAGACACATTTGGCAGAAAATTCCATGCTGCCATATAGTCTACTAAGGGAATCAATCTCTCGAGACATGCTAGATCTGTGCCCTTAAACGGCGTTCTGGCAGTGAACAACTGCTCTAGAGCCCAACTCGGAGGTTGCGAGCACCCCTGCACTGCTATGCTTACTGAGATACTGAGGTCAGCCCTCAGAAGTCTTGGGCCATAGGCATCAGGAAGATTAGCCAAAGACTATCCAGTGAGAATGACGGTCCGCAGATTCTACTTCTGCTAGAAGCTTTCAGCCCAGGAGCGCCACTTTGACTCCAGAATCCTGGGGAGTACAAAAAGTGATGTCCTCTGAATGAGGAGATGGAACACAGCTTCGGTAACTTACAAGCCACTCAACTCTAATGCATAAGATTTTCTTCCCTTGAAAAGAAACGTCAGAGGGAGCAGAGCTAAACATCCAGTGTAATGTACGTTTTATTAGGGACATTTATAGAATGAACACAGCCAGCCCTCTCAAGGGCTGACTCCAAAACAGACTACACATAAATCGCATGCATCCCCACCCTTTATTTAGCAAGGGCAGGGAGAACGAGCAATCCAAAAGCAGTCTGCTCGTGCACATGCAGGGTATAGGTGGTACTTTGGGGGCTCAAGCCCCTGCCCTTGTTCAAAATTATTCAAAAGTGCCCCGTTCAGACAAATAGACAAATCAGACAAATGATATTGTGGTCAATAAAACAAAATGCATTTGAATTATAATTAACATGAGAATGTGTACAAAATATTAGTTATTTGTTCAAAAGTTCTTAAAAAGTACCGTTTATTTTTACATATCTGTCAATCTGAGGCTTTGCTATGTGTTGTGTGCATTTTGCTTGACTGACTGATATTCTACTGTCTGTTAGACCAGGGGTTTTCAAACTGTGGGTCGCGACCCACTCGTGGGTCACGGAATGGAACAAGGTGGGTCGCACAAAGTCACTTGGCTGCAGCTAATTTTGCGTTTCAATGACACACAGACACTAACACAGTTCAGTCTAGGGCTGCACGAATGTGACGAGTGGGGCGGGGCCTAGTGCCATGGGAACAGAGCTAGGCCGGTGGAGTGATTGGGAAATGAGCAACACTCACCGGTCTCAAGAACCACGGAGGAGATCGGAAAGATACAAAAGAGGAGCGATGACAGTGAAGGACGAGAGAGGACCAGGCCTGGGTTTTATTTTGTGTTTGTTTTTTATTTGTGCACGGCAGTCATCCGAGAGGGGCTGTCGCGCTGTTTTGTGTTTATTTGGTTATTAAAACTTTGTTTGATTGTCCGCCGGTTCCCACCTCTTTCCACGAAGGAGTCATCGAGGCGGTGGGCTGGAGTGAGTTCGCCCACCCCCCCCCCCCCCGGCAACTCACTCCAGCCCACCACATCGAGCACCCTCGGCGGCAGACTCCTTCGCCCTGCTCGATGGCACTGCGGATTCACCCCAGCGGCGAAGGATCTTCGGCAGCGCGCCCCTCCTTCCTCCCTGGCTTCGGCACCAGTGTAAAACATTAAAATCTTCACAATCACAGGAAGAAGGAGGCGGGAACTGGGAACCCACTCATCACAACGATATAGCCCACCAACATTAATAATGAACTGCAATATCCTTAGTGTGATTTTCAAATTGCAATTAAGTCCGTGTGCGTTGCGTGTTTTGAAGGTCTCAGAGCAATGTCATTAAAAGGTTCAATCGGTCTTTTTTTACCTATTTCACAATTATTTTAATCTCCAAACTGTTTTAGATAGTTCTGCTTTGCTTCTTATGCTTTTCTAAAAAAGTGTTGGATTGTGCTCCGTTCTCGCCGACACACACGGAAGGATCATGAATGCAACAAAACACAGCAGCGCAGATCACACTTCACTGGAGTGAGCCTGCTTCACGTTTTTATGGACACTACATATTTTAACGCCAGTAAACAAAAATTAAAACTTGTAAATTTGTAGTGAAATTTTCAGTTGTACTCTAAAATAAAATGGTTATTTTTCTTAAATACTTAATTTCTGTCATAAAAATTTTAAGTAAGATTAGGTTTAAAGTAATTTCACTCGTTGTTTTTTTTTTTTTTTTAATATTTTGGTGGGTCGTGAAATATATTACACTTGTCTAGGTGGGTCGTGGAATGGAAAAGTTTGGGAACCACTGTGTTAGACGAGCTTACATTTGTGGAGAGATCTGGATCTGCGGTTTGTCTCATTTTATAAATCAAATTACATTGCTGAGAAAATGTATGCTAAATGACTACAGTAGCACTGTGTAGTGCTAAAAGTCGAAAATGGTAATCAGGCTGTTAAATTCCATTATATTTATGTATGGTACACTGTTTACTATTTCATGAAACTATCATTAATAATGAAGCCCAAGTGCTACCTACAGGCACTATTATGTGAAGTGTGGGCTGGTGAAATGGTGACATGAAAGGACTTTATTATATTACCATTTTTGATCATTATGCAGCATTATGAAAGTGTCTTATGCTCATCAAGCCTGGATTTCTATTATAAAAACATATAGAAAAATTAAAAAAGAATGATTAAATTGTACTCAATTTAAAAGAATGTATTTCTATTTTAATATACTTTAAAATATTTATTTCTGTGATGGAAAGCTGAATTTTCAGCATCATTACTCAGTCTTCAGTGTCACATGATCCTTCAGAAATCATTCTAATATGCTGATTTATTATCAGTGTTGGAAAGAGTTGTGCTGCTTAATTAAAAAAATAATAAATTTTCTTGTAACCTGTCATACCTTTTCGGGGTTCATTGATAAATGAAAAGTTAAAAAGAACATCTTTCTTTAAAAATAGAGATGTTTTCTAACAATATCAATCTTTACTATTACTGTTTCTATCAATTAAACAAATCCTTGCTGAAAAAAATATTTTCTTTTAAAGAGAGAAAAAAAAAACTGGCCTCAAGATTTTGAATGGTAGTGTATATGGTTAAAAAGTTATATTTTAAATAACTGCTGTTCTCGTTTAACTTTTTATTGATCAAATAATCACAGGTGTCAATAGTATCACAGGTTTCCAACATTGATAATAAATCAGCATTGCATAAAATGTATTTTAAAGTATATACAATTTTTGGTTGCACTTTATTTTACAGTATGTGTACTTACATGTACTTAAGCCGTGTTTCCACCGCTGGAACTAGGGACTTTGGGCTGGTACTCGGGGTGTTTCCACCGCAAGAACCAGGATCTAAATAAAGTTCCGGGTAAAAAAAACGCCCCTCAGAAATTCCCTGCTGGCGAGGTAGTACTTTTTCAAAGTTCCGGAACTTTTGGGGGCCGGATTTGGGCGCTAAACATGCTGACTGGTTGAGTTCACGCAGCATTGTGATTACAACCACCATTTATTTGGATCATTTTCAAAATGTTACTGTTATTGTGTCATGAAATGTAATTTTCAGTATTTCAGTACTATTTGAGAAAGTATTTCAGACGAGAATGTAGTTGTTTAAAACAGTATGCTGCTGTTTGCAGAATTTCACGGACATCACACTCCCGAGTCAAATGCACAAAGTCCGAACTACAGAGGAAGCGATTTCAAAATTTGCTTACTTTGTATTGAGAAACGCACGCAGACCTATGTCAACAGACTTTTTGCCTAATCTTCATGGTGCTTTAGACCGCGGTGGAAACGCAGAAAGCAACAGGTCTGGGGGGAAAATAGTTCCCTGCCCCTGAGGAACATCACGGGAAAATTCGGACCACGTGCTTGATAAGATAACATATGATTTATGATACCCCAAACAAAGACGATGTCTAATTGGTCAAGAAAACATTTGAGGTGTGGCCAAAAGGCCAGTTAAATACTCAGGACACCATCAAATTCTGCTTTTAGCTTTTGCTTTTCAGCTGCTGCTTTTAGTCATCCCTTATAGCGTTCTTTGAGCGCGGTTCCAGAGTGCGTCAGCCTACACGCTTGCTGCTACTTAGCCACGAAGAGAAGAAACGCCACCTAGTCTCGTCAAACTTTACTTCTTTTCTTTTACTTTAGTTTCTTTTCTTTTCCGTTTGAGAGTTTTGTGTTCTGAGTTAAGGTTTGAAATGCTGTGTCTCCGAGTCTGACCTCGAGTCTCTGTTCAACTTCAACCAGCCTACACAACTCCGTATCGTCAGCCAACGCCCAACCACGGGCTTCCCAAGACGTCACTTCAGCGATTACTGAACTTCCAGCCAATCAGCAACATCGGGAAACCCCCATTACACAGATGACGCAAGTAACCTCCAGACTCTGATCTGTACTGGTGTATCTAATATAATTTTAACCTCATTGAGGAACTCAATGCGAGGGTTAATTAAGTGATTGATGGCTGTTCATGTCTATGCAATTTAACGTATTGCTGCAAACTTGGGATTCCACATTTTCATTCTTTTAAACTCATTCTTCCCTAACGTTCTATCTTCCTGCAACTTGTGTGAATGTCTGAGTGAGTGTGCTTATGTGTTAGATTAGTTTATATGTCTTAGATTTATCGAATAAAGCCTTATTCATATTGAAAAGAGAAGTATCTTGTGTTTTCTGCTTACAAGTTAATGTCTTAAACTGCCGATCTTGTTACTGTGCTAATTAATAGTGTTTTCACAATACTTTGGATATTAATATCCAGTGCAGATTTGATGTAATACGGCCCATTCAATGAATCGCAGGGCGTCTCAGTGATCAGCCGTGAAACAGTGTTTCTGCTCAAATTCCCTTTAAAATCTTAAATGATTCTCTTTGAGCAAAATTGACCTGTTTCCCTTACACATGGCAAAAATGAATGCACTTTTGGAAGTTGAATGTAAGGGATATGTCATTTTGGTATTTCTGTGGTTTAATTTGATGTTGTTCATATTCTTGTTCATGATGACATTTTTTTTATTGCTGTAATTAATTTATAGCATTAACAAGATGACCCAATGCAAAGCTGATTGAATATATTTTTAGTCCAGTGCCTGTATATAAGTATTGACTATGATATAATATAATTAGTATTGACCAAGTTCAGAGGCTGTCATATGTGGATCAACTTATTATGTTGTGTATTTTCAACAGTTTCAATATGAAAAATAACTTTCATATTGATTCAATGGATTTATTGGATTTTAATAATAATAAATAATAACATTTTACAATAAATCAAAAAAAAAATGAAAACCTGTATTTTAATCTTTAATGTTATTTTAACCTAAATATGCTATGTGAAGGTTTGAAACAGAAAATAGTGATTTTCATGTTGCCACTTTCTTGGTAAAGAAAACTCATCTTTACAAAAATTAATATATATATATATATATATAAATATATAAATAACGAGCTGAGTAGCCAGAAACTTCTCAGAAGATTATAGATGTTTCTGAATATACATCCAAATGGGAGCACTTCATTTAACATGAAAGGAGCTGAGAGCTGTTTCATGCTGCAGTTGAAGGACTCTTTGAGATCAATAAAGTCAGAACAATCTCAGTCCTCAGCGTGAAAAGCAAGATCTTCTCAGTAATGTCTCAAAGGATGACCTCTTGACTGAAAATGGGTTAATTGTCACCTCTACTCAGAAAGGTGACATCCCACTGTGCCTGGACCGCACCAGCGCTCTTCAGCCAGATGATCTGGGAGGTCAACATAAATAACAATGACCTTACAATGATCAGTCGATCTGGTGAACGGGTCAATCCCACATGAAATAATCTTTTCAGGGACCACTGCCGCCATCACATCCAGGGTATGATCATTACTTAGCTTGTAGAGTTTCTCTCAACACGCATTTAGCTCAAACAGTAGAGCATGACACTAACAACAATAAAATATTTATGTAACACAATGTAGCCTGCTTTTGATTAAAATGTCTGCCCAATGCATAAAATGTTAAGTTAATAATCTCAGTAGTTTGATTTGGAAAAGGGGATAACAAGCTTCAGCATTTTCCAATTGTTTTGACTATGGGAATAAACCTCCTCATTACAGCAGAAAAGAAAAACAAAGAAAAAGTTTAGGGAGAGGTCATCCAATAAATTCAAATGCCCTGGGAAGTGCTATAACAGCTCTCAAACTCACAAACACAAAATCACTTTAGCCATGCAATGCAGATGCTAAGAAATTAAAAGTCAGGACTAACAGTGAACCACCATATTATGAAAAAATATGTAGGCTATATATTTTTAAGGTAAGCAGTTAATGATCTTAATTTAATGATACAATTAAAATATATGTACCAATAGCCTAACCATAAGCTCTACTCTTTAGCACAGGTAACCACAAAACTTCAACATAAAAGAAATTCTTTTTAATGTCCAACATAACTGAACATTTAACATTAACATTTTTTTTTTACTTAATGCCAAAACACATGAAATAACACTTAATTTCAACAAATACTCTCCTGATCCAGGCTTATGCAAAGCCTGCTGAGTATTAAAAAATCATTGCCCAGTTTCAGTTAATGCTACAAAAATGATTCGTGTTTGTAGTCCAAACACAGATGGAGCCTTTATTTAAGTGGATTAAACACAATTAAATTAAATTAGGACAGAATGTATAAATGTGTTGTTTTATTTTTACTTAGTAAAATGAACAAGCAGTCAAAATAATTATTCTAAATGTATGGTATCATAATCATCACCTGATGCCTGTAACAAATGAAAGAAAACAACCAAGAAACAACTTCAAAGGTACTGATCACATGCAGGGCCGCATTAAGACCTCACTGGGCCCCGGGGCTATGATTTACTGCAGGGCCACCCATCACAATAATTATATACGGTATTTAGCTTAAAATAGGATTTTTATCCAATACATTTTTTGCTCCTCCCGCCACTCTCTCTCTCTCTCTCTCTATATATATATATATATATATGGCGGGAGGAGCAAACGACAGACACAGTGGGGGTGGCATCAGGCCTAGGAGAGGATTTTATTATCAAAAATAACCAAAACAGGGAATAAAGGGGGAATTGTTCTAAATAAATACACACACATATACATACACACACACACACACACACACATATATATATATATATATATATATATATATATATATATATATATATATATATATCATAGATGGAAAAGTAAAGTGCTGGTCTTACTAGACACAGATGAATTGCTGGCAATACAGTCTAAAGTATGCTAAACAGTTGCTATAGACATGACTGGGTTACAACTGGGAATGGGTTTTCTATTCATTTTGTATTAAAACATTCTATGATATTTATAGATAAGAATTGAGAGCCAAGAGTCACCTACTGCGGAGAAGACAGGACATCCCATGTTACTTAAGCCCCTTTCACACTGCACGTCGGACCCGGCATATTGCCGGAACATTGTCGTGTCGCATTCTGTATGAAAGCAAACACGTCCTGGGATTGATTCCGGCATTGAACACGGGTCGGGGACCTAGTAACATTGCCAGGTTCAACCCAGGACGAGCTCTGTGTGAACAAAAGCCAGATCTAATGCCGTGTTGAAGTGATGCAAGCGTTCGCTTGCTTCAGTGAAAGTATAATGTGCCTAACGTTTTAGACTCGTACATTACACGTCACGTCCTGATGTCACGTGTCGTTACGGGATCTTTACGGGTTGTGTGTGAAAGCACGCACATATCCGGGGTAATCACTGGCAGTGTGAAAGTGCAAAATCTAGCGACCCGGGAACAATTGCCAGAACACTTTACCCGTGTATTTGCCGGAATGGCAGTGTGAAAGGGGCTTTAGGCCGACAGGTGAACGCTGAAGCTCTTTTTTATGTCTTTTCCTGCTGTGAGCAGGGGTGCCACAACGGTTTCTGGGCCCTTCTGAACAGTATATTGCAGGGTTCCTCAAATTTTGCCTTGGAGGGCCAATTTTCTCCAATTTTCTGAGTTTAGCTTCAACCCTGATCAAGCTCATCTACCTGTGATATTCAAAAGATCCTAATGATTCATTGATTAGCATGTATTTTATTAGGGTTAGAGCTAAACTCTGCAGGAAAGTGGATCTTTTGGGCCATATTTGAGGATCTGTACAGACTCTGGCCCTCCTGGGTAGAATCAAGTTTGTTGGGGTTACATTGGACCCTTTCTCTGATTAGGGCTCTTTGAATTGTCCTAACCTTCACTGCCATTACAGCATTACTGGCATCCCGACTATACTGTCAATTGATAAAAAAAAAAAAGTAATTAATTGTGATTAACTGGATATTAATATATTGATATTGTCACAATTTCGTATTTAATCTTCAAATTAGGAAGAAAGCACATCTCCAATGTGAATACTGTGAAAAAAAAAAACTTTTGAAATGTTTTACTTTACATGTAATGAATCTAGAATACTTGAAAGTTTCACTTTTTTTTTAAATAAGTTTGATGATTAGAGCTTACAGCTCATGAAAGTCAAAGATCCAATATCTCAAAATAGTTGAGTATTTTTTGTAATCAACTAGTTCAACAAATGCCTGTTAAAATGAGCATCTGCAGGAAGATTTCAAAACCGGTCATTTTCAGAGACAGGTGGAGAGATATTCTGTTGATTACTGTGCACAAAATTTTCCAAACTCAGTGGAACATATAGTTTTAATCCAAAATCCAACTAATAAAACTGTGGTAATACAAATGGAAATCCATCCTCAAAACAAACAAACAAACATGGTTACTTTTTTTTATTTTTTTTATTTAACCTTTATTAAACCAGGAGAGTCCCATTGAGATTAAAAACCTCCTTTTCAAGGGAGTCCTGGCCAAGAGGCAACAACATTTACACAATTATAAACATACAAAGAAACATTAAAATAACACAGGTTATGAAAAACAATTGCACATTATTGAGGCAGTCTCCATTGCTTTCAGCTTAGTTTTAAAAGTGTTTAAGGACAAGAGCTCAGTCAGTTTCCAGTCCTTCTGCAGCATATATCTAAGCAAAAGGAGCCGAGTGGACAACGGCTTTCTTCCCCAACTCAGTGCGGGCAAAGGAACAGAGAGCAACAGCTGATCATTTGATTGCAGGGAGTAAGAGTCAACACTTCTCTGTGTGATTAAAGTACAAATGTATGGAGGCAGTAATCCATGCATAGCTTTGAAAATAAAAGTGTACCAATGTCCCTGCCTCCTACTACATTTTTACTATAATAAAATGTACTTGGTTACTAACGTGACCTTGGTTCTCTCTGAGAAGTAGAACAAGTACTGCGTCTGCTAAGACACTATGGGAGAAAGTAATTTTTTTCTTCTAACCCAAAGCCTTTTTTTCAATCACGCAGTGTAACTTCACAACTATCGGTTCGTGCAGTAGTGTTATGAAACTAACCAATGGCTTGGTGGTGGAGCTGCACAAAACTATGGCGACGAAGCCCACCAGAATGGGCTCTTAGCCACAGGATCCTTAGGTTACTTTAACTGAAGCTATGACTGAGTCGTGCAGCTACATGGCATGGCTAGCAATGCAGTACTCGTTCAAAGTCAAAGTCAAAGTCACCTTTATTTATATAGCGCTTTAAACAAAATACATTGCATCAAAGCAACTGAACAACATTCATTAGGAAAACAGTGTCAATAATGCAAATGATAGTTAAAGGCAGTTCATCATTGGATTCAGTTATGTCATCTCTGTTCAGTTAAATAGTGTCTGTGCATTTATTTGCAATCAAGTCAACGATATCGCTGTAAATGAAGTGTCCCCAACTAAGCAAGCCAGAGGCGACAGCGGCAAGGAACCGAAACTCCATCGGTGACAGAATGGAGAAAAAAACCATGGGAGAAATCAGGCTCAGTTGGGGGGCCAGTTCTCCTCTGACCAGACGAAACCAGTAGTTCAATTCCAGGCTGCAGCAAAGTCAGATTGTGCAGAAGAATCATCTGTTTCCTGTGGTCTTGTCCTGGTGCTCCTCTGAGACAAGGTCTTTACAGGGGATCTGTATCTGGGGCTCTAGTTGTCCTGGTCTCCGCTGTCTTTCAGGGATGTAGAGGTCCTTTCTAGGTGCTGATCCAGCATCTGGTCTGGATACGTACTGGATCCGGGTGACTGCAGTGACCCTCTGATCTGGATACAGACTGGATCTGGTGGCCACGGTGACCTCGGAACAAGAGAGAAACAGACAAATATTAGCGTAGATGCCATTCTTCTAATGATGTAGCAAGTATATAGGGTGTTATGGGAAGTGTTTCCGGTTTACCTAATTAATGCAGCCTAAAAATCCTTTAACGGATTTGGATAATAAAAGCACATTAGTATGTTATGAGTATGCCAGGTTAAAGAGATGGGTCTTTAATCTAGATTTAAACTGCAAGAGTGTGTCTGACTCCCGAACAATGTTAGGTAGGTTATTCCAGAGTTTAGGCGCCAAATAGGAAAAGGATCTGCCGCCCGCAGTTGATTTTGATATTCTAGGTATTATCAAATTGCCTGAGTTTTGAGAACGTAGCGGACGTAGAGGATTATAATGTTAAAGGAGCTCATTCAAATACTGAGGTGCTAAACCATTCAGGGCTTTATAAGTAATAAGCAATATTTTAAAATATATACGATGCTTGATAGGGAGCCAGTGCAGTGTTGACAGGACCGGGCTAATATGGTCATACTTCCTACGTTAGTTGCCGAGTACATTCCCTATCAATACTTCACTTGTACTGCATCTGCTAAGATGCTATAGGAACCAGTAAAATCAAGTGCTACTGTAGAGGAATGAATGAATAATATAACTTCCTTAAGCACCCAAAGCCAATAGGGAAGTATAACAATAATCTCCAAGGCGAAAATGAGAAAAGGAGAAAAATGAACTCACAGAGATCATGCCTGGCCTGGGTGATCGTTCCAGAGGACTTGTACAGCCTCGGCACTCCATGGGTCGAGAGCCCACAAGTAAACCAACCTGAAGAGTTTGAGCATGTTATGGTCAAAACTCTCTCTCTCAGAACTGGTTCTGCATAAAGCAAGTGTGTGCCCACTTAAGCAGAAAAGACACTGGCCTGCAAGGCAGGAAGGTCTAGGTTATAAAACCTAGCAAATGTGGAAGGCGAGGCCCGGCCCACACAGATCTCTGTTATGGACACACTGCTAGACCATGCCCAAGACGAGGTGATGCCTCTGGTGGAATGGCCTCATACTCAAAGGAATTGCAGGCCCAAGGAAGAGTAAGCTAGAGTAATAGTGTCAATAATGCCCTTTGGTGCAGTTACCGAAGTTAACAAAGAGTTGTTCCGACTGCCTAAATGGGGCGGAAAGCTCAATTTAAATCTTTAGAGCCCTGACAGGTCAGAACAATAATAACTCCTGATCTTTGATGGAGGAAGCATAGAGGGTGCAATGACCTGGGCTCTGAATGGATTGGAGAGCACTTTGGGTGTGTAAGCATGCCTCAGTTTTAGAATGACCTTGGAGTCATTGGGCCCAAATTCCTGGCAGGTGGGGATTACAGAGAGCACCTGCAGATATCCTATTTGCTTGACCGATGCTAATGCTAAAAAAAGAGCAGACTTTAGCATCAGGGACCAAAGGTTAGCAGACTGTAGTGGCTCAAAGGGAGAGAGGGAGCACAGTTGGCAGATCCAATGTAGAGACAGTGAGAGGGCGAGGTGGATCTAGCTTCCTGGCCCCCTTCAAGAAACGAACAACTAAGTTGTTCCTGCCCAATGATTGGTCTGCTACAGGGGCATAGGAGGCTGGAGTGGGACTTGGACCCCTCCTATTCCTGTCTTGCAGATCAGTATGAAGGACTGGAATGGACCTCCGGGGCCGCTTGTCCAGTTAAGGAGTGGGCACGTCCAGCAAGAGCTGAAGTAGTCCTACATGGCTTGGATGTATGGGAGGCCTTTGCCTTCCAGCCAATGGCAGTGGGCGGGCAGAGATATGCGGCCACTGACTCGTCAAGGGGAGGCAGCTTCTCATACCACACCATGTGCAGAGTAGGGGGCACACCACGACATGAGCTCATCATGGCAAGGGGCCTGACGGCGCCCCGGTAGGAACCATTCATCCAGGCGCTGTGGCCATCATCAGCAATCATTGCTATCTGCAATAACGCAACAGCATTTGAAACAATGCAGATTTTATCTTTTAGAAAGCTCTTTTAGAATGTCACCAGATGGAGGCAGGGGAAGCAGGACTGCTGCTACTGCAATGCTGAAAGCAGAGCAGAGAGAGGTTCCACTGTGAGGTGTGTCAATGGCGAGCGGGCTTCTGAGATCAGCGGAAAGCATAATCGTCATCGCTGAAGGAGAAAAAGCGACCACTTATATAGCCAAATGCTATATAAGTGATAAGTGATAAAGCTCATGCAGTTCCACCGCCGAGCCATTGGTTCATTTCTTTAAACTACTGCACCATCCAATGGCCGTGCAGTTACACTGCGTGATTAAAAAAAGGTTTCAGGTTAGGAGAAAAAAAAAACTTTTTCCCATAGCATCTTAGCAGAAACAGTGTGATTGAAGTATTAATAAGGAACTATGGCAAATTTTTGTAAGGTGTTTAGGCAAATTAATTGAAAATAAATAAATAAATAGATATGAGATGTAGCCCTGTATGGGAGTGACATCCTCAGTTTCGAAATGCATACTGATCACGAATGTGCCCCTGCTTAATATTTTAGAAGGACCTTCCCACTGCATCAGTCTCATCCATGATTTCCTCAATTCGTGTTGTGTCAGTAAATTGTGAAAACTGAGGTAGTGTGTCATTGTTTAGAATTAAAGCAGCCAGGTATGCTACAGTTACACTGGTGATAGAAGAAAGAAAGAAAGAAAGAAAGAAAGAAAGAAAGAAAGAAAGAAAGAAAAGAGAGAATTTGCCAATTCGTTTTAATTGTATTGTGATGGGACCAGAAGTGGCGATACACTGCTTCACTTACCGGATTTAGGAAGTGTGATAAAGGTCTATAATGTGGAGGACTGCTGACTTGGCAATGGTCCAGAAGACAATCAGTGACACCCTTTACAAAGAGAGTAAGTCACAGAAGGTCATTACTGAAAGGGGTGGCTGTACACAGAGTGCTGTATCAAAGCATATTCAATCCTGACAGAAGGAAGAAAATGGGTAGGAAAATGTTCACAATCGACAGGGATGACCGCAAGATTGATAACTTTTTCAAGCAAAGCTGATTCAAACACTTGGACAAGGAGTGGAGTGGACTGAAGCTGGATATATATATCAAATACATGTTTAATAGCATCTTCTTACTATGTAGCCTAATATTAATGAAGGCCAGTATCATTGATACAAATACTGCTACTGATGTCTCTATTGAATGCATTTTCCCTCTATTGTAAGACTGTGTTTACTAGGTAAGTCACCAAAAATTGGCATTGTGACATAATTGTGTTTTTATCCATTGAAGTGCGAAAGAGAACTGTCTGAAGTGGCTTTCTGTACACATGCACGTGTCGGATGCCTGAGTTGACAGAGAGCATACTGAATTATGTTCTCTTTTGCTTCTTATCATGCTTGATAGCATGTTCATATAGCCTACTGTGATGCTAGCCAAAGAATACCAAGAAAAACATGGATGATGTTGCGTTAAAGTGAAAAAATTTATTGCACAATTGTCCCTTCGCAGGAGGCTTGATTGACATGCAAATGCGCCATTTTGTCCGAAAAACAAACCAGACAGGAGAGTAGATTAACGGTGGATTCAAACTTGAAAAACTGTGTGTTAATGTCTTTCCGTGGTTGAAACTGAAATAAAATACATTCTACTGTTCATTTATGTTTATTTAGTGCTTTAACTAATAAATATGAAAAGTGCCACTTAAACCGATGGACTACAGTGATCTGTCACGTTACATTAAAGAGCCACAAAATGGTATTTATTTTTGGAATAAAAAAAAAAAGGACCAAATTTGAAAACTGAAACTTTGCTTCATACAGGAAGTAACCTGCTTTTTAGTATGGGAACCAAAACTGTGTCTCTCAAAAAGATTCTAAAATCAACATAGTATTCTTCTTCTTATTATTATTTATTAGATTTTTCTAAAAATACTTTTTAAAAGAGATGTACAGTATGCATATATGTAACCATTGCAAATGAGGGATGACCGGAGGTAAATACTGCCATTTCTATGGATTGCCCACACAAGCCTGAGGCCTTGTGTAGTTATCTGGTCTGAAGAGGCAAAGAAGGTCATCCTGGTTGACCTGACAGTCTCATGGGTGGAGGGCTGTGAGTTGACCTTTAAGATGATAGCCGTCAAATACCAACCCTGACGCACGACTGTAGGGACTAGGGATGGCAGGCTTGAGTTGTATTGGTTAAATTTGGCTGCAGGGGTTTTTGGCACAGTCCATGTAGAGGATATTAAGGGAATGAGTTAGTAGAAGCATCTAGGAAAGCAGCTGGAGTCCAGGGGCCGGTTTCTCAGCTTTATGTAAGTTACAACTCAGCCTAGCTGTTATGTAAAGAGGCACTAAGTTACAACTCAAACACTACTGAATATTTTCACATTGTAACATTAAGCTTGAAATATAAATGTAACTGGTGTTTAAATATTTACAGAAG
The DNA here is from genome assembly GCF_963082965.1 of Carassius carassius. Classification (NCBI taxonomy): domain Eukaryota; kingdom Metazoa; phylum Chordata; class Actinopteri; order Cypriniformes; family Cyprinidae; genus Carassius; species Carassius carassius. The sequence goes on from NC_081783.1 coordinate 23,756,154, forward strand.
GCTCCATCTGAGTAGCTGTTGAAATAAAACAGCTGATTGATTTTATTGCATCAATAAGCTAATGTTTCACCTGACAAACTTCAGTCCATTTGGACACATATGATAATGTTGACATTTATATTTCAAAGAGAGAGAACATTATGTGAATAAATTACTTGCAGCTCTTCAACATTAAACCATCATTCCACGCATGACAGATAAAATCAATTATATAAATAAATGTAATTTTCTATGTTTTGTGTATGTGTGTGTGTGTGTGTGTCAGCATTTATTTATTGCTCCTTGTTAATTTCAAATATTATCAAATCTACCTGCTGTAGCATCCTATTGTGTCAGTGCTGTCAAGGCCTAGACATTTGGCACGCAACAACTAGTAAGTTGATTAATGAGTATATGAATGAGTGAGTTACTCAATCAATTTGTTTTACGGTTGTATGATGAGCTGTTTTTGTTTTTAATTTGCTCAATTATTATTATTATTAATTTCAATTTAAAACAGTTTTTCACCATTTTACAGATTAATTATTCTTTACACTCTCTCAAACTTGTTCAGTGATTTACTGAACTGTGGACTCTTTAAAGTAGGAGTTCACCCAATAACAATAACAAATTCTTGATTAAGGCATTATACTGTACCTTAACACCCTAACTATAAGGCCAAAATACCAAGTCAAGTCACCTTTATTTATATAGCGCTTTAAACAAAACACATTGTGTCAAAGCAACTAAACAACATTCATTAGGAAAACAGTGTGTCAATAATGCAAAATGACAGTTAAAGGCAGTTCATCATTGAATTCAGTGATGTCATCTCTGTTCAGTTAAATAGTGTCTGTGCATTTATTTGCAATCAAGTCAACGATATCGCTGTAGATGAAGTGACCCCAACTAAGCAAGCCAGAGGCGACAGCGGCAAGGAACCGAAACTCCATCGGTGACAGAATGGAGAAAAAAACCTTGGGAGAAACAGACTCAGTTGGGGGGCCAGTTCTCCTCTGACCAGACGAAACCAGTAGTTCAATTCCAGGCTGCAGCAAAGTCAGATTGTGCAGAAGAATCATCTGTTTCCTGTGGTCTTGTCCTGGTGCTCCTCTGAGACAAGGTCTTTACAGGGGATGCATTATTACACTTTGTCCAGTGAAAAAGTCCATCCTCTGCTGTTCTCTTACAACCAAATATGCCATATTTGAACTGTTTTCAACTTATAAATGGTGCCTGATCTGTGCATATTTCTCTCCTGATTCAGATGAGAAAACTTTTTGACTGGAGAAATCAATATCATGGATGGTAAAAAATGTCTTAATTATAATTAGTTTCTTACATAAACTCAGCTTTTCACATTAAACGATTTTAATTGTTGGACTGGAGTTGTGTGGATTACTTGTGGATTATTGTGATATTTTTATCAGCTACTTGGACTGTCATTCAGAAGGCATACACGATACATTTCTACTAATCTGTTTGGGGGGGGATGGGCGGGGGGTTGAATAATTCTTTCAAATCCTTGATGTTATTTAACTTCAACTAATCAGTTGTATAAGAATAAAATGAACAAGAATAAAATAAAGAGCTGAAATCAAATTAATAATTGATGAATGTTTCAGCTTTACCTGAAATAAGAACAATAGTAACAAACTGCCTTTATGTAATACTTCAAAAATATGAAATATTTATAGTTATCATTATCTCATTTATTTGTAATGACTTGTTTTGGTGTGCTAATGTAAAAAGCAAAAAGTCCTCCAACTGCACTCGATGTACCACACTGACTGCAGCCAGCGAGACACACACAGTGCTCCTGCCATGAGCTCTTGTTCTGGAGAACAGAACTGGTGTTGAGTTGACTTTTTCATTAGAGCTGAGTTGAATGAGCATAATAATGACAGGCCCCAGGGCTCTGCCTGCCCGCAAGCCTAATCACTCAACTGCCACCAGCCACACTGTTTCCCCCACGTAATTAAAACAGAACAGAACCGTAAAGCAACACTTGCCTTCCACCCCCTACTGAGACACTCATCTGCCTGGTGTGTGCATTAAACATTCACTATGTCTGAGAAAAAAATAAAATAAATTCCAGACACACATTTTGAATTGCTTTCTCAAAAAGATGAGCAATGAGAAATGAGAAAATAGGAGAGCGGGAGTGACTATTTTTCTATTTTTTTATTTTATTTTATTTTTTAGACTGGATAAACTTCTGTTTACAGATATGATACACACGCACATGGGGCAATAACAAATACATTCTATTGATGTTAATGTTGGTGTGTGCATTAAACATTCACTATGAGAAAAAAACAAAACACACATACACACACACACACATTTTGAATCGCTAACTCAAGAAGATGAGAAATTAGAAAATAAGAGAGCGAGAGTGACTATTTTTTTATTTTGGTAAGGCTGGGTAAACATATATATATATATATATATATATATATATATATAGCTACAACACACACACACAGAGCCATAACAAATACATTCTATTAATGTTAATATTTACATTTAAATATTATATATATTTACATTTACTTTTTTCTGAAATTGCATTCATTGGAAAAAAAAAGGAAAAAAAGTTTTGCAGAGAATCATATTTGAATGTTTAACTTAAAGGTACAATTTGTAAGATATTTGCAGTAAAATATTCAAAAACCACTAGGCTAGTGTTATATATTTTGTCCAGCTGATTACTAACAATGTCTCTAATGTTTTCAACTACTTGTAAATCATGAGAAAATTTTTGCCTTATTTACTTCTTCTTGCACGTTTTATGGTGGATTGTGTTATTATTTATGGAACATAATTACTGTTTACTGTCTGCCACTGGTTCTGTCGATAAGGACAGCTCCCGTAAACGTAAGCATACGGGCTAACCAAATGTCCCAAGAAGAGTTTGGCACAAGAGGAGAGAAAGCGAGGATCAATATCGGTGTTGCATTTTCTAGATTGAGAGAGCTTCATGACAAACTTCAACTAGAAAGAGATGCCGATCTCGCTTGTGTTTTACTTGACGGGTGAGTTGTTTTGATTCGTATCTTTACAGAAAACGTATACTATTATAACGATCAACAAGATTAGTATTATGGGGCATATACGCCAAATGTGGGGCATCGCGTCTCTTGACCCGCAAGAGTATGTCGTTATTTTTGTGCCACAATCCTGAGCGAGTAATTGTACGTTTTGAGCACAGAGAACTATATTTTGCAAGCACATTAGATTATATTTTGAACAGAAATTAACAATTGCAAAAAAAAAATAACAATTTTTGCTTGAGCAAAGAAAAAATGATTCCGTGCTCAATAAATGTATTTGCTTGTTTGCTATTATCCCTATTAACAGAAGTAATAACTCCTCTCACACAGTTTACTCAGGTGCTCTCTCACAAACTTATTCTCTGCGCTCCTGTCAAGTCCCTCTCTCTCGCGCTCAACTCTTGACACACGCTCGCTCAATTTCCAACAGCTTTACAAGCATGCCACAAAACCAACCAATCAGAAAATTAAAGGTCAATTGTGATTGGCTGTTGGTCTCCAATCAAATCGCTAGTAGAACCAAAGCCCGTCTGGTCCGTGTACATTTTGATAATTTAATTTCCTATTTAGAATTCAATAACAAATTAAAATAAATAAATAAATGTCAAAGCTCTTTACATTCTTTGCATGTGATTTATCAACACCTAGTACATCTTAAAATATACAGCTCATAAAATATAAAAGTTTCAGATTGCCAGACATTAAATGCATAAACCAGTGTGAATAAACTATATCTTAAAATAAATCTTGAGGTAGGTTGAAAAAGCCAGATTGGGAAGTTTTAAAACGTTGTACAGCTTGAAGTGTGACGTTTATTCTTGTACACAGATATGGCATATTCATGGCAGTATACATGAAATTCATGTATATATTTTTCGCTTAAACTATTGTAAACAGAAATCCTGTCGCCCCCTCTAGTGGACATTAAGTGTTAAGGCCTTCATTGCTCGGGTAACAAAAGTCACTAGGATTTTTTGGGAAGTTAAGTCTGACCAGTTATACAGCAACACGAGTCAGACGAGTCTGAAGATCTGAGCTGAATTTGGTGAAACATTAAAGTTCTAGTCGGTGTCAATTACTCTTATAATAAATAATAATAATAATGTTTAAATATATGTTGGCTTTCTCAAGCCCAACAAAAATACTAAGAAGAGAAACATCATTCAATTTAGTATGTAATAAAACTAATATTACAAATTTATTTCATAAATTTAACTATATTAATTTTCACAATTATTTATTAATGTCACACACACATACCTAGTGCCTTTAGACTTAAAAGACGAAAGTAATAAATGTTACAGACATATTATCATGGAAGTGTTCAGTCTATTATTGATTTTGATTTCCACTTCACTTTTATCCAAGGAGACAGAACTATTTGCACTGTATTTACAGTGGGACAATATTCATACAATACTATAACCTAGAAATAATTTAAAGGGGTCACTTGCAAGTCACAGCAGCATGAATTATGTGCCCATCCACATCTGTTTCAAATATTATTCTAATTAACAGTGAACAGTGGTTTCAGACATTACAGTGCTTCATTCGCACTGACTCTTATTCTGCCGAAAGAATGAAAAGACGTGCTGAAGGCGGAGCGATTCGACCAATCAGATGAAAGCAGCGTTTCAGCACCGCCCACAAGTGTGCATGAAATATTGAAGCCATAAACCGATTTGTAAACCCCAAAAGAAAAAATGAGATATAGAGCCAAAAACTGATTTTCCGTTTGTTAAACTAAACGGAAAAACGAATAAACAAGCCATTTTTCCATTTGTCATTATTGAATTCTAAATAGGAAATTATAGGGCGTTGGTTCTACTAGAGATTTGATTGGAGACCAACAGCCAATCACAATTGACCTTTAATTTTCTGATTGATTGATTTTGTGGCACACTTGTAACGCTGTTGTAAATTGAGCGAGCGTGTGTCAAGAGTTGAGCGCGCACAGAATTAAGAGGTTGAGAGAGAGAGAGAGAGGGACTTGACAGGAGCGCAGAGAATACGTTTGTGAGAGAGCACCTGAGTAAACTGCACGTTAATATGGATAATAGCAAACAAACAAATACATTTATTGAGCACGGAATAGTTTTTTCTTTGCTCAAGCAAATTTTTTTTTGTGATTTTTAATTTCTGTTCAAAATATAATGTTATGTGCTTGCAAAATATAGTTCTCTGTGCTCAAAACGTACAATTACTCGCTCAGGATTGTGGCACAAAAATAACGCCATACAAGAGGACGTGTCTGATCCATAGTCTAATTGCATCTTTGCATTGACTTTGTATGTAATCTACTCGCGCAAATCGTTGAACTCATGTTTGCTATGTATGCCCAATTATTGTGTTTGAATGAACACGAGTGTATATATTTGTTGTATAAGTGGTAATCGTTTTCATATCGTCTGACTAAACAGTAATCAATTAATTTGCTAATTTTGGCTAGAAGACAACAAATCCCATCATTAAATAACTCGTTGAAATGTAATGTAGATTTAGGGGACATGATGATGTGAATGTGAAATATAATGAAATGTGCTGATATAAACAATGCATTTGCTATGTATAAATATATAAATAATAGAACGATATATAGAAAAATTTATGGAATATAGACAACAAAAATTACAAACTACTAAAGTACTAAATTACTAATTGTAGCAGTTAAAAATGGAAAATATTCAGAATATATATAACTATAATTATAATAGTATCTCAGTTATACTAAAAAGACACCTATAAGATACAACTCAATATACAAAATGTATAATGTGAATACACCTAATTTATAAATAATGTTGTGATGGAATTTTTTATGAGAGATTATACAAGCAAGAGAGTCTGAAATCTGAAAATTACTAGACCCTTTTGTTAAAAATAATTAGAAGCTATAGTTTTTGTTGCTCCAGTATTTCCAGTTATTCTGAAGGAAGTGCATGGCTGATAATACAGCAGCTAGAGAGAGGTCTTGCTGCTTTCAGCTAAGGTTGTGAATATTGACTTCTGCCTCAGTCTTACTGAACTAGAGCGCAGGAGATTGTCTGTGTTGCCATAGCAACACAAGAGAAAGCTTTCTTCTTTTACTAAAAGTGCACAGCCTTGTGTTTTTATTGTTCTGAGGTGGAGGAGGCAAATGAACAGTCTCTAATTTAAAACAGTGTGCTTTCTCTACTCGTGATTGGTGTTCTTTCCTTAATTGACTTTAAGGGTTCCTAAGGTGTCTTTAATCACTGCATTTATCAGTTCACCATAATTCCTGAGCAAAAAAAATAAAATAAAAATAAATTTGTTATGAGCAATTTTATTTTTAAAAGACTGAGGAGCTTGGTTATTTTAAAGTGCAGATTTAATGACATGCTTGTCTGGAGCCAGTAATAATGTCTAATACTCAGAATAGAATGCGTGAACTTAAGTGAGTGTATAGACATAATGCATAGAATGAGTAGAAACACAAAAGAGCTGCTGACCTACATGAGAGCTACTGTTTGCATGCAGCTAATCGTGAATGGCACGGTCATTTTGTCACAGGCTGGATTGGCACTGATGATGTCGGCAGCTTGCCTAAGATTGATTAGACACATCAAGGGAGCCACTGTTCCAGAGGGAGCAAGACGGAGAAAAATATGGATTTGTCTCCATGCTTCTACCTCTTCATTTGTTTCCATTACAGCCCCCTGTCTCTGAGCCTCCTGAAAAACAGTTACCTGACATCAGCTCTTACTGAAGTTTATGTTGCACATTTAAAATTCCTTCCTTCTAAGGCTGTTTAAAGCTGGGTTAAATACTTGATTAATGAATGTCATATTTATTAGATGCTCGGATTTACATAATAGATACACGAAGGACTGGTAAACTCATGATAATGTTTAGATTTCAAATGAATTCCTTTTCACATCACACTGACCATGTTAACATAGATCATTTTCCAATTAAGGTCCATATTATTATTTTGGACAATGTCCTTAAAGGTGCACTATATACAGAACTTTGGCTTTTTATGGCATCTCAGTTTGAAGAATAAAATTTTTTGTAACATGCTTCACAAAAAAAAAAATAAAAAATAAAAAAAATAATAATAATAATGAAATAAATGTTTGTAATAGAAACATGTTAAATAAATAAATGTTTAAAAGACAAAATAATGCATCAAATTAATAATCAAACAAATAAATGTTTTAAAACAGAAAAAAACAGTAACATGCATCAAATAAATAAATAAATAAATAAGTAATTGAAACAGAAAAATTATAGTAACATGAACAAGCATGAACTAACTAACTAACTAATAATATATCTGAAATAAATAAATAAATAAATAAATAAACTGAAACAAAAATTATATTAAAATGCATCAAATAAATAAATAGACATTTAAAACCTAAAATATGTTAGTAATAATCAATCAGTCAATCAATTAATCAATCGTGATACTTACATTATGATTTACATATATATATTGTTTAGTCAGAACAGAAAAAGTCATACATAAAAGAATATAGTTTTTTTTTTTTTACAAATTATCTGAATACAATATCACCCAGAATGACATTTGTTTGGATATGTATATGAATGAATGTGCAGTAGCAGTGCTGTGCCTTAAACTGAATATTGGCTTAATCTAGTTATGGCCATCACATTAATGTGTTGAAGTGACACCTGCGTAAACAGAATATAACCAAAATCTGATCATTATGAAAATAGTTTTATACTTGTAAACACAGTCGAATGCTTTTGTAAATATAAATATGTATATGTATAAATATGAACATAAGATGACATAATGTAGAAAATAAGCATATGATATTAATCTGAATATTCTCGTGCTGCAGTTAATGTTGTGAAATCAGTCACCATATAACTCATGATAAAATGTTTCAGGGTTTCTTTGGACATCTATTGATTGGCACTGACTGTGAATCTATATCTATATAGACTTTAGTTCTAAAGTCAGTCAGTAAATAAACAGCTCTCTATTTTGAAGACAAGCAAGTAATAGCACTCATTATTTCTGGCTTGTCTTCAAAGCTCATTCAGAAATTGATGCAATTATGCACTGAGAAGATCTGGGGAAGTCACATAAATATCTTTGACATCAACTCTACATCTTAATGTTTTCAGTTTTGTGGCTTTGTGGATCTTGTGGAATTGCAGTTAACCTCTTGTTTTTGTCATGTTTAATATATGTCTTAATACACATTTAACACATAGCGCTAGCAATGCTAAAGTAGTGGGTTTGATTCCCTGGGAACACACATAGTGTACTCTGCTTACTGCGGATCACTTTAAGGAGGGTCTGCCAAATGCATAAATATAAATGTAAGGGCACAATACATGGAAGAGTTAGCATAAGCCATTTTATACTCTATTTGTCCCAGCTGCTTTAGAAAAACATACACATAAACAGAATATATTTACACTTATTAGCTGTCTCTTTGTGCATTTTAATGTTTAAAAAACAGAAGCCTTCCAAAGACATTAATACATGGGTAAATAACACACTGAGGGATAATTCAAATAAAAATGCATGTGTTCATCAGTAGTTGATGAAATCACTTCTTAAAGCAGAAATTATTTTTGTAAATTCAGACTTAAAACTTGGTTGAATCCAAAGCATCCATGTTCCCATGAATTTTACTGAAGAACCATTTTCAGTTCCCCAAATAACCTTTCCTTGAACTGTTCTTCATGTTTTTCAAAGTGTGAACTGCATTTCTAATAATCTAAGGAACACTTTTCCACAATAAATAACCTTTTGTGCAATATAAAGATCCCATGGATGTTAAAGGTTCTTTAGTTAGGCATGAGTTCACTAAGCTGGAAGTGAAGAATTGGTTAAAAGGTTTTTGATTCAGTAATAATGAATGACTGGTATCAGTTGTCTCACACATTTAGTCCATTATGTGCCTCAGAACGCAGACATATCATCACCGTTCACAAATTCCACTACGTGAGCCATCAAACTGAATGATGTTAAATGCCCTGTCTTTGTGTGGATAACATCCCATTGAGTTGCTTTGATCCTGCTGCATATGAATTACAGTAATCGCAAATCAAAAACGCGCTCTCCACCAGCCAAATATTGACTGTGATGTTCTCAGTTGTGAAGGACGGAATATAATTGTGTCAGTCTTGCTTGTGCGTCTCAACAAGGGATGTGATGAGTGACAGCTTAATACAGCCAACACTTCCATTGTCAGCGACGAGCGTTTGGAACAGTGATACAAAACCGAGGCGGGACACGTTATTCACTGCGGGACACTTACCGGTGAATAACTACCCCACAATGGAATTTACTGTCCCCTGACAAATATCGACACTGATTCAAAGCTGTGCTCGCAGGCCAGAAGAAATTGTTTGAAAATGTGATGTGATATTCAGATACTTTGCCAGTTTTAGCTGTTTTGGACATGTCTTAATAAGACATCAGTCAGATTCAGTGAATTTATACGCCAATCCCATTCTTGAACTAACAATATCCATTATCCGATTTTTCCTGTCATGGAAAGTGAAGGGAGCTCCAGTGCTTTGATTCCAGTAGACCTGATGTTATTTCTATCTTCGGTTTAGTCACGTGTTTCTCTGCCTAACATGATGAAATCCGTTACTTGCATTTTGCACTCCAACTTGTATGGTAGTTGTTCACTGTTTCTGGGAACTCTGGCAGCATGTTTTTCGACAGGCCTCATTTATAAGTTTTCCATCCAGGAAAAACAGATTTGTTATCTTAAAACTTTTAGAGATAAAGTAGAATATTTTGTTGCTATGGCTACCTGCCGCACACAGCACCAAGTCTCCAGGGCTTTGCAGCGTAAGAGATTGTCTGTAAGAACAACGGCTCGAACATTTGGTAGTAATTGCTCCACGCTCTGCTCTCAGGAGGCGTTAAGGTGAAATCCTTCAGTATCATCTCTGAGCTTCTCCGCGAGAGTTTCAGGCGATGACCTTCGCTTTATATTTTCCAGCGGTACAAACAAGACCTTGAGCTTCACACTCTTTCAACAAATTAAAGGAAAAACTGCTGTTTTCTTCTGATGTGAGCTAAAGTTACTCCAGGGTCACATTTGATCGTAGCACTCACATTCACCAAAGACAAATATTGAGTTTGGCTGCAAGTGCAACAGTCGTTTTGTTTGTGTTTTTAGTGCAAAGCCAATATTTCATCCAAGAGTATTCTGAGTTTAGTTGGAATGCCAGAACCTATTTATGTTGGTTGTACATGCGGCCCCCTGCTTTTAACAAACCAACAGAAAAAGCCTTGATGCCATGGAGCTCAGTGTTCAGATACTCGTTCAGCTGGACGCAGGCCTTTTGGAGTCATTTGAAATGTTCTTGTTGCCTGTCACTGGCATCAGATATGACTCTTCAAGAACTGCTAATTTAGAATTAGAAATTAACTTCTATTCTATTGCCAGTAAATACAATGTTCTAAAGTGAAAGCGTTCAAAGCGACAGTTTGTAATATTATTGGCTTTGATTATTTTGTTCTACTGTAGAATTAGTATTAGTTACATTACTTTTTTTCTGTGACTACATCTATGAAACTTGCATGAAGCCAATAAATATTTGTTATTAAAGCATCAAAACATTTACAAAACACTGTTATTTTTTAACTAAAGCAAGCATAGGCTTTTACTATCTAGATTATAAAACACTGCATTCTGTCAGCAATGTAACGCGGCAATGTATAGAGACCTTGGGTTGTAACTATACTCTAATTGCTATTTTGAAAATTATAACACGTTAAATTACTCAGTTAGTAAAAAAATTAATCAAATTACAGTAATGTGTTACTAAGTAATGCATTACTGCACAACACTGTCTGTCACACATCAAGAGTTACTAATATTTACTGGTAATAACATAAAAAAAAACTATATAAAAATAAAATCACAGTCCTATGCTTGATGAGGTAGACAAAAAGTAGATTCACAATCGGTGCTGGGTAGAAACTGATTACTTGTATTCTGGATTACATCATTAGATTCCAAAAATTAGATACTTAAAATGTTCATATCGGATTACAGTAATTATTTTTTTTTATTGATTACATAATTACATATTAATCACACAAAGGCAGTAATCTATTTTAATTATTATTAAAAATGCACTGATTTTATTTCTTGATTCCCTTTTCATTTTTTTCTCCTTAAATTCCTACTGTCATACCATAGCTTTGACTATATTCACAAATGTTCTTCTGAATATATATATATATATATATATATATATACACACAGTACAGCCCAAAAGTTTGGACACACCTTCTCATTCAAAGAGTTTTCTTTATTTTCATGACTATGAAAATTGTAGAGTCATAATGAAGGCATCAAGGGCAATTTGACCAAGAAGGAGAGTGATGGGGTGCTGCGCCAGATGACCTGGCCTCCACAGTCACCGGACCTGAACACAATCGAGATGGTTTAGGGGTGAGCTGGACCGCAGACTGAAGGCAAAAGGGCCAACAAGTGCTAGGCATCTCTCGGGGAACTCCTTCAAGACTGTTGGAAGACCATTTCAGGTGACCACCTCTTGAAGCTCATCAAGAGAATGCCAAGAGTGTTCAAAGCAGTAATCAAAGCAAAAGGTGGCTACTTTGAAGAACCTAGAATATGACATATTTTCATATGTAATTCTTTAATATTTCACATAAATTAACAACACACTTGCATTTTTACAGTTCACTGATGTTGGATAATGGTCATGCTTTTTTTTTTTTTATATAATTGTGTACAATTATTTTTCTTTTTTCTTTTCTTTTCTTTTCTTTTCTTTTTATCTTTTGATTTTTTTATTTTTTTATACAGTATGCCCTTAAATGCCTTATTGCATTCATAATAAATTTATTAACGGTGCAATTTATTATTTAAACCTTATTTTACAAAGCAAGCTCTTTGAGTGCCATCCTCTCAGTAGAAGATATAGTCCCTGACATAACAGAATTTTGTTATGGAATAAAAATTATGATGTGCTGCAGTATATGTGTGCTGTGCAGTGATACAGAGAACAGGTGTTTTAAGTCATTGATCTTAATATATTGAGGCAGGTAGAATGACTGGAATGCTATATTGACCAATCAGAAGCCAGGACTGGAACGATTTATAGACTATTATTAGCCTAGTACCATTTGGCCTATTGAACCCATTTTAATCTTTATAGAACTGTTTTGACTCTTTTAAAACTATTTTCATCTTTTACTATATATCATCATTGTTTACGACTAATTATGTAATACAAAAATCAATCATTCTGTAGCAGGCATGTGTAGTTACATGCATCTTCTCCTCTCTCTTTTCCTCTTTCCGTTGTGCTGTCTTGCTGTTCGGCCCATTGAGTTAAAAGCTGTTTATTATTTTAGGATTTCACGCTGCACAGTCGTATCGATCATTATTTCACTGCCTGGGTGTTGCTTATCATCACAGTATGGCATTCATCAGCGATTCAAAGCATAACAGAGACATACGATCATTTCATTACTGGTACGCTCTTCTTTTCTTGTTCCTGGAGTCAGAGACAGAAATATACTTGAAGAATGCAGTCTGCTTACTTAGAATTGCAAAACGATTCGACCAAATCCAGAACAGACTGAGTCGGACAGAGTCTGCAGCAGAAGCTCAGAGTGTTCTCTGTGGTTCTGCTTCAGTGCGCTCAGACGTCAGTCTCTCACCCCTCAGGGCTGGAGTTTGTTCCTCAGACTAGCCGTCTCTTCCTGCCCCATCAGCACAAAGCAAAGCTGCTGCTGGCACCAGAGGTCACAGGAGACCCCATCAGGGAGGACCCTAATGTCCTGCCGAGATATGCTGACTGGGACAAAGCCGACATGGAGCAGCAATATAACTACAGTTAGATGAATGCACAGAATCACAGTGGCTCATTGTGCCTGAATGCAGAGGGAAATTAAGGGATATGTGGTTCTAAAATTATCTGTAAAATTATTGTCTCTTGTAAGTTGTACAATAAAAGTTTGTGCATATGAGTGTGTGTTTGGATCTCTTTAGCTCTCTGTTAGTGTTCAGCAGATGTTGCTTAATTTAAGTGTGTATGTGTGTGTGTATGGGATGTATACATTTTCACAAGAGCTACATTTAAGTAATTATAACTTTTTTGAACCAATTACACAAATGTTCATTTTGTTTTGCAATAGTATACAATTTTGGCTTTTAGTTCGAAATCGTACTATATCATGTGAGAAAAAGAAGTGAGCGTAAATTTATTGAATGTGTACTTCAAATCTTAAACGTTTACTTTTTTTTTTAAACTGTAGGCTATTTGCATTTATTTTAATAAAATAAAAAGCTAGTGTACTTAAAAGGAGTACTTTTCATGAATGCTTCTTAACATAAATAAATAAACGAGTAAATAAATAAATAATGTACACTTATTAAATATACACTTATTGTGTACATGCATGTTTATACAGTGTACTTATTTAAAAAAGAATACCTGCAAGTAATTACATCTGTAATTATTTCTGTAATTACATTTATAATTACAGAAATAAATGTCTTTTGCAATACAATATGAATACAATAAGTACATTGTACTTATTTATTTTTTATTTTTCATGGAAGAAAGGCCGCTTAATATAAAGTGGGACCAAAGAAACACATCTATTTTGATGAGTTGACTAACAATATAGTATAATATGCAAAGCAATAAAATAATATGTAATGTACTTGATTATAATTTTAACTGTAATGTGTTATTCAGTATTACACTGAATGTTAATATATTTTAAATGTACTAAATTACAACATCATTAAAAATGTTTAATTACAAATATACAAATATAAATATATTTTAGATCATCATGAATATTGTCAGGAGTACTTTATAACCATATTTCAAATTTAAATATAAAATAAATTTGTATTTGTTTCAACTTTCATTTAATTCAAAACATGTCACTAAGTGTCTGAACATTACATTATTAATGTAATAAAATTAGTTTCCATACATATTAATACTGCATCTTACATACATTATTATACTTCCATATTCTCTTTAAAATATGATTAAATGTACTTAATTGTACCATCATATTTTTGTAGCAGTTGATGTGAGGACATGTAAAATTGTCACTTATTGTGACAAGTTGTTTTAAATGTTCATTTAGTTTAGTTCACGAATTTCCATTTTATTTTTTGGTTCAGAGCATTAGAATGACATTTTTATACGCGTCATTTAGTGTTTTGTGATTTTGTGTTTCATAATTGTTTTACTATGAAAACTTTATGTGGGAAACCTATAATTTTATGTAATTTTAATGTCGTAAAATTTGATAGATTCCATTGTGAAAGCTTACTTTATACTATGTGGCAACATGCCTGATAACGTGTTCAGTGAGCAATATCAGACTATCAATACTGTAAGATATGTGCCTGCCCAGAAATTAATTTTCATACATTAATCTACATTGAAACAGTACATATTCACTGGAGTAAAATATGTGACAGCTAGCCCCAGTTTTCAATATATCTTAAGAAGCTGTGCATGCTTTTGTTGTGCATGACCATGAGACATATGTGTGTGCATGTGTGTGTGTGTGTGTCCTTACCAGCTGGTGCCTGTGCTCTGGCTCGGGTCAACCCTATCAAACATCGTATAGATTTTAAAATATTGCTTATTACTTATAAAGCCCTGAATGGTTTAGCACCTCAGTATTTGAATAAGCTCCTTTTACATTATAATCCTCTATGTCCGCTACGTTCTCAAAACTCAGGCAATTTGATAATACCTAGAATATCAAAATCAACTGCGGGCAGCAGATCCTTTTCCTATTTGGTGCCTAAACTCTGGAATAACCTACCTAACATTGTTCGGGAGGCAGACACACTGTTGCAGTTTAAATCTAGATTAAAGACCCATCTCTTTAACCTGGCATACACATAACATACTAATATGCTTTTATTATCCAAATCTGTTAAAGGATTTTTAGGCTGCATTAATTAGGTAAACCGGAACCGGAAACACTTCCCATAACACCCTATGTACTTGCTACATCATTAGAAGAATGGCATCTACGCTAATATTTGTCTGTTTCTCTCTTGTTCCGAGGTCACCGTAGCCACCAGATCCAGTCTGTATCCAGATCAGAGGGTCACTGCAGTCACCCGGATCCAGTACGTATCCAGACCAGATGGTGGATCAGCACCTACAAAGGACCTCTACATCCCTGAAAGACAGCGGAGACCAGGACAACTAGAGCCCCAGATACAGATCCCCTGTAAAGACCTTGTCTCAGAGGAGCACCAGGACAAGACCACAGGAAACAGATGATTCTTCTGCACAATCTGACTTTGCTGCAGTCTGGAATTGAACTACTGGTTACGTCTGGTCAGAGGAGACTGGCCCCCCAACTGAGCCTGGCTTCTCCCAAGGTTTTTTTCTCCATTCTGTCACCGATGGAGTTTCGGTTCCTTGCCGCTGTCGCCTCTGGCTTGCTTAGTTGGGGTCACTTCATCTACAGCGATATCGTTGACTTGATTGCAAATAAATGCACAGACACTATTTAACTGAACAGAGATGACATAACTGAATTCAATGATGAACTGCCTTTAACAGTCATTTTGCATTATTGACACACTGTTTTCCTAATGAATGTTGTTCAGTTGCTTTGACGCAATGTATTTTGTTTAAAGCGCTATATAAATAAAGGTGACTTGACTTGACTTGTCTTGACAGCAGAGGTATCAGTGTGTTTGTGTGTGTGTATACCAGCAGCAATGCTCCGCTCCGTCTGGGGTCATAGCAGCGGTTTCAGTGTGTGTGTGTGTGTGTGTGTGTGTACCAGCAGCAATGCTCCGCTCCGGCTGGGGTCATAGCAGCGCTATCAGTGTGTGTGTGTGTGTGTGTGTGTGTGTGTGTGTGTGTGTACCAGCAACAATGCTCCGCTCCGGCTGGGGTCATAGCAGCGCTATCAGTGTGTGTGTGTGTGTGTGTGTGTGTGTACCAGCATCAATGCTCCGCTCCAGCTGGGGTCACAGCAGAGGTTGTTTGGAAGGTTTGATTTGTCAGTAGATAAATGATAGCCCCACATCTGGGAGAGTTTGGCAAATAAATAACACGCGATGGCTCATACATCATCGGCTTCCCTTTAATCTGCCAACAGATAGAGGGGGAGAATAAATTCTTATTATAACCTTGGGGAAGCACAACACATATTGTGGAGTGAGGCGGCCGTGAATTCCAGGGGAGAATACTGTTCTTTGTCAAGTGCAGCACGTAATAAAAACCAGACAATAGTCGCGTCCTTAAGTCAGGCTGCCTGCTTGATGTACGGCAGAGGCCGTTTATATTGTGACAGACGTGCTGTCACTGAACCCTTTCTCTTAACACACGGGGAAGATTCCTCCCACCTCACCCAAATGTGTCCATACAACACGGATTCACTCCTGGGAAGCATCTGGACACATATGATCGATCAGAACTAAAAAGAGAGCCTGTCCTTCAACAAAAAACAACCATATAGGTCTTTTGTGCAAGCACCTTATTACGACCTATATTTACATTTTAAAGTTAAGTAAAAATAATGACAGTATCGTATCGTATAACGTCATTACCAGTCAAAATGCATGTTTATTTAAATGCAAAATGTGGACTTTTTACACCGATCTCACAGTAATTCGTACTGTACATATTTTACAAGGTGGCTTATTCATACGATCATTATTCGAATGACCACACCTAACCCCACCCGTAAACCCACCCCTCACAGAAATCATGCAAAATTATGATTTATAGAGCATATACATTTTATGAGCATGTGCGTTCTCTGTGATTGAACCCATGATCTCAAGATTACATATCGTCGTATAACGCAATACTCTTCCGACGGAACTACACGAAACCCAAATTATAGTGCGAATAATGCTCTGATCGATCATATTTCATTATTTATCTTATTCATAACG
Organism: Carassius carassius; assembly: GCF_963082965.1. Classification (NCBI taxonomy): domain Eukaryota; kingdom Metazoa; phylum Chordata; class Actinopteri; order Cypriniformes; family Cyprinidae; genus Carassius; species Carassius carassius. Next base: position 23,773,102 of record NC_081783.1, read on the forward strand.
GTTTGCTTTCAGTTGCCTTGCCATTGTATTACTGCAGGACAAATATATTCAGTTTGAATGTCACACACCATGCTATTCAATTAATTACAATAGTAATAACAAGCATAGAATACAATAATTACACATTAATTATGGGAGACCAGAGACAATAGTAATGATTTTCAAATTTTCTGTCATAACTCACAGACTGCTTTCAATGTGTCATCTATAAGATAAAGGTACGTGTGAACAGTAATACAAAAGACAGAGTAACATTACTTTAGGACAGCTTGATTATAATTTGATTTGTGAATGTTAAATGACTAAATTTATAACATGGGAATATTGTATCAAAGTTTAAGAGCAAAACAAGAACAAAACAGCAAAAACTAAAGCAGACAAAAATTAAACCATAAAAACAAAACTTTTCAATAAGATATTAACAGTGAAAAACACTACATAATTATACGTTTGTAGCACTTAAAAAATCCACTACATCTCAGTTAAGAGCACAATGATAGCAATATTTTTTATTGCTTTAATAATTGTTAATGTTTAATTTATTTTATTTATTTTTTTACACTGAATGGATTTCTTTTAACTGTCTGTGATACTTTGGGTTTAAAGTTTTTTTTATGAAGCTACAATAATACTTTTGTGAATTTACTTAATGTTAATGTCTGGTACTCTTGTGAACGCTTGTTACGGAAGAGAAGAAATTGTTGAATGAAGTTGTTATTTAAAAGTATTCTCGTAGCTTCATAAAATTACGGTTGAACCACTGACATCACGTGGACTATTTTTACAACGCCCTTAACTTTCTGGGCCTTGAACATGTCATTTTCGTCAGAGAGCTCTCGGAATTCATCAAAAAATATCTTAATTTGTATTCCAAAGATGAACGAAGGTCTTACAGGTTTGGAGGGTGCGTAATTAATGACAGAATTTTCATTTTTGGGTGAACTAAACACACCTTCTCATAACCTATACAGTTTGTTGTAAAACAAACACCACTAATGACCTAATTTCCTATAACTATTACAAAAGTGTGATTTTTTTAAATATTATTATTAATGTATAATCTGATGTGGATTATCACTGCTGTACTTCGCTGATCCTTATAAGACTCTCTATTCATTATATTAGAGCAGCTGAGATAGATGTATCTTGCTCTCCTGAAGCTGCCCTTATATTTTCCAGGCTTTCTGGTCCATGACAGACTGTCAAGAGCAACCTGGGCTGTGGTGTCAGACAGCAAGCAAGAGAACACACCTTTTACAGGAGCTTATTCTGGTATAATCTGTCTAAATGAACCAACATCTAGCCTATTAGAACCACAGGACCTCCATTATTCCCAATATCTTACATCAAACACAATTTATAAACACATAATTAATTATAAAAACTCGGACTGCTTATCCATTTATACTGACCCTCATGTTGTTCCAAACCCATGTGACATTCTTTCTTTCGTGGAACATCAAAATTGTAATTATGAGGAACATTCAAATTGTTTTATTGCAATAGTTTTGCAATGGCAATTTTTTTTTTTTTTTTTTTGAGTAGCTTTATACCATTTTACTAGAAACAATAATTGTTATTGAATCATGTAGTTGCTTGAAGCAGTAAACATTATATACTTATAAATCCAATACTTTATTAGTCTTTTAGAGCGAGGATTAGAGTCTTTATGTGAATTCATTTGTTTACACTCTCTACATTTGGAATACCTGGGAAATAAACTCTGCCAACATGTTCCAAAGCATTTCACATAAAAAAGAGATAGTGTTTCCTTTGGTCTTACTCATAAAAGTCTGTCACATGTACACTCTGTCTAATTGCTCAACTAAGAGATGCAAGTGAAATCTAATACATTTTGCCCTCTGCACTTCTCAGTCTGAGCGTATGTAACAAGCAACCAATTATAAAGCAGTGAAATGTGATGTGCTGTTCTCACCAGGCTCTGGCTTTAATCAAGAATCATTTAATTAAGCAGCTAACACACTTAAGTCAATACTGCTGAGCTGAGTAACAACGGCAAGATGGGAAGGAAGAAAAATCATATAATTGCATAATTGTAGATAGTATTTCTTAAAATGTCTGCTAAATATGTTGACTGTCAAATAAACTGACTTCAAGAGATAAAAAGTCTAATCATGTATGAGTTCAGTGCTCAGGCAATTGTTATAATTACAAAAAATAGCAATAAAAAATATGGATTTTATAATAACCCATTTATATAAATAGTAAAACTAATTTAAAAAGTAAACATTTCACAATCAAATATTGGTAAGGAGCAAGATCTAATTTAAAATAATTGGTGCTCAAGCTGCCTGAATCTTATTTGAAGCCTGAACCACCCCCCCCCCCCCCCGCAAAAAAAAAAAAAACACTTTCTCATGGGAAAGAGATGTAAAGCAGTGCTCTCATTCCTTTAAAACACTGTTTTTCTCAAGATATCACACGTTTGAGAAGATAGCTGAAGGTGTTTGTGTGTTACAGAAAAACACAAAATCTTTAAAACTGCAACTACACAATTCGTATGTGTGAAATTTTCTTGACAGTTACCTGGTCTATATTGTTATCGGATCCTTTGGGCAATGAGGTGACATAATTGAGATTGACTTGTTACACCTTCTGCACTCAAAATGGTTAAGCACGTTAAGCAAAAAACATCTGTTCTGATAGGTGTAAAACAGAAATAAAATGGTATATAAAACTGCAAGTGGAATTTCACTGACCCCTTAAGGGTAAAACATTTTCTTAGCTTTCAAGTTAGATTAAATTGTTTAACCCTAATGTTATGTTTAGATTGATTTTACTGCCTTTTAGGCTGGAATCTCAAAGACCTCAAGCTATGTATAAAAATATAAACATAGTAAATTTAAATTGAACCTCTTATTTTCTCATCAAATCAATTAATTCATTTTCAATGGCATCAGCAAGCAGAGACCTATGTAAGCAAAGAATTTTCTTTCTTTCTTTCTTTCTGTTGAGATATTAAGAGTATCACTCTGTCATACTCTTATTATTTAAATTTTATTTATAGTACTGTGAATATTATGGAAGCCCATTTCTGCCACTAAATAATAAAAAGGTAATTGCGACATTTATCTCACAATTGACCTATCGGTAAGCCCCGCCCCCCTTAGTTACTGTTGTGAACTTGGACAAACAAACGGAGTTGCTAACTGTCTTACAATAACAGCTGTCAGTGTGAAAACCTTGTCCCCATATCTTTTAGATACATTTTGGACACAGAAGGATCAGTATTCAAGTGGGACATAAATATGCCATGGAGAGATAAATAAAAATTTTAAAATAAATATTGTGGGTATTAATTTGGAAGCAAGGGTTTACAGATTACAATGCAAGCGGGAGAAGCCTCATGTTACGTTCGTCACGATCACAGATAGCAACATCCTGGATCATCCCTGTTAATCTATTGCAGGGTACGATTAAATGAATTACATTTAACCAGTTTAATATGAAGAAACAGTGAAATGTAAAACATAGTTTGTGAGTTGTTGCCCTACACTGTACAAGACGCAAGAACAGTCCATTATTTAGGTTTGTATTTGTATTCAGACTGATGGCTGAAGGTCTGGAATCCATTGCAACTTTGATTGGCCAAGGGCTGCCCACAAGGCCGTTTGACTGACATGTCAAACAAGCAATCAAAGTTATTTTTGTTTCAGCATCATGTATCGGGGAATAGAAATGTAGCCACAACAGACCAGTGTGTAAAACTCTTGGACATATTGTTCAGATTCTATGCCGCAAACTTTAAATATTTCACATACTTTTGAAACTCCAGCGTTTAGTTGATCCTGGTATGCACTTGTCGTCACAGCTGTAAACACAATGGCTTTCTTCTTTTGTGAGGGGTTTTAGTACCAGAGTATCTTTGTTTCTATGTGGAACGTTAAAGAACGCGACACATAAATCCTGTAGAATTCAACCAAATTTATTTGTATATCATACAAATACAAATTATTGCAAAGCAACTTTACAGAAAATTACGTTTCAACAATATTTAGTAGTAGCTTATCAGTGGTGACTGTCAGTTTATGTGCATATGACAGGAATTATCAGAAAAGTTTAAACAAGACATAGTCAATTAGACGATGAACACTATTAACCACAATTATTATATGATGCAATCACACTCGTAGAAATATTTGTTAGTTCTGTATGTTGTTTCAGGGTTAGCATCATCTGAATTCCTCTGAGGGGTTGGCATCATCTCTTCTCAGGTGTTCTGGATCCAGACTGGAGCTTGTGTAAATCTTAGTTACCTAGTTACAATCCTAGGGATGTAAATACTGTGGCAAAACAGGGAAACAAATAAAAACATAGTTAGTGTAGCTGCTGTTCCAACCAAGTAAAATGAATTAGTTTAACCCAAGCTAAAGAATAATATGTGCGGTGGCACCTCTGGACAAATGCGTGAGTGGAGGGGACCGCGACTTCAGATTCCAGACTAGGAAAAGCTGGTGGCTGGTAAACTAAGCTGCACTGAAACGGAGAGAGACCCGTGGCTGACACTGGTAACTAATTGTGAGCGTACTCCACCATAGAGAGTTGTTGGCTCCAGGAAGAAGGATTCTTGGAGACTAAACATCGCAACGTTCTCTCTAAATCTTGGTTGGCTCACTCAGACTGCCCGTTACTCTGGGGATGATAACCCGAAGACAGACTAACCGGTGCTCCTAACAATTTACAAAATTCCTTCCAAAATTTGGATATGAATTGGGATCCCCTGTCAGAAACCACGTTTACCGGGAGGCCATGTAACCGAAAGACGTGATCTAGGACAGTGACCGCTGTCTACTTGGCTGTAGGTAATTTGGGCAAGGGAATGAAATGTGCCGCCTTCAAGAACTGGTCCACTACGGTCAAAACGACCGTCATGCCTTTAGAGGGCGGGAGGGCGGTAACAAAATCTAGCGCGATATGTGACCAGGGTCTCGAAGGGACAGACAGCAGTTGAAGAAGCCCATCTGGAGACCGGTTAGAAGACTTATCACTGGCGCAAACTGAGCAAGCCAAAACAAAATCGTGGACGCCGCGAGCCATAAGTGGCCACCAGACACATTGTTTAACTAAACCCTTGGTTCGGCTTATCCCTGGATGACAAACAACGTTAGAGCAGTGACCCCACTGAATAACTTCGGACCGTATCTCTTCCGGCACAAATAAACGATTCGGTGGGCAACCAGGCGGAGGCGTTACCCCTTCTAAGGCCATCTTGACCTTCGACTCGACCTCCCATACGAGTGCTGAGACGACTATTTTCTCAGGTAAAATACACTCTGGAGTCACCGGGCGGGGGGAAGGATCAAAAAGACGTGACAAAGAATCGGGTTTGACATTTTTGGAACCCGGACGGTACGACAGAGTAAAATCAAAGCAACCGAAAAAAAGTGACCAACGAGCCTGCCTGGAATTGAGTCTTTTGGCAGTTCTAATGTACTTTAAATTCTTGTGATCGGTCCAAACAATGAAAGGTACCCCTGACCCTTCCAGCCAGTGACGCCACTCCTCTAAAGCTAATTTGACAGCCAACAATTCTCTGTTACCAATGTCATAATTGCGTTCAGCAGGAGATAAATGATGTGAGAAAAACGCGCAGGGATGCATCTTATCGTCAGAGGCAGCGCGTTGGGAAAGAACTGCTCCTACCCCCCACCTCTGATGCGTCGACCTCCACCACGAACTGCCATGCGAGATCAGGGGCTACAAGGATGGGAGCTGAAAGGAAGTGGCTCTTGAGGTTGGTGAATGCAGTCTCGGCTGCATCCGACCACCTGAACGGAGTACTGGGGGAGGTCAAGGCCGTCAGAGGTGAGACTAGTTGGCTGAAATTACGAATAAAACGTCGATAAAAATTGGTGAACCACAGAAACCGCTGTAGGGCCTTACGGGAATCTGGAGATGGCCAATCTATCACAGCCTTAACTTTGTCAGGATCCATACGTATTCCCTCGGACGAGACGATATACCCTAGGAAGGGGACATGGAATTTGCATTTCTCCGCCTTGACAAAAAGCCCATTTTCGAGTAATCTCTGGAGCACTCGTCTGACATGTTGCACATGTTCCTGGAGAGATGAAGAAAAACATCAGTATGTCATCCAGGTAAACATATATAAACTGATCTACCATGTCTCTCAACACTTCATTAACGAGTGGTTGGAAAACCCCTGGCGAGTTGGATAGCCCGAACGGCATCACCAAATATTCAAAGTGCCCTCTAGGGGTGTTAAAGGCGGTTTTCCATTCATCCCCCTTCCTGATGCGGACCAAATGATAAGCGTTACGTAAATCCAATTTTGTGAATACGGATGCTCCCTGTAACCTCTCGAAAGCTGAAGACATCAACGGTAATGGATAGGTGTTCTTTATCGTGATGTTGTTCAGCTCTCGGTGGTCAATACAAGGTCGCAGAGAACCATCCTTCTTACCCACAAAAAAGAAACCCGCCCCCGCTGGAGAAGAGGAAGGGCGGATGAACCTCGATGCCACGGAATCAGAAATGTATTTCTCCATGGCCTCCCTCTCCGGAATAGAAAGAGAGTAAAGCTTGCCTTTAGGCGGAGACTTACCTGGGACCAGTGGTTAATTTGTAAATTGCGAGGTCCTGGAACAAAGCGGGGTAACGGATCCGGCATGTGATTACAGGAGGGAAAGGTTACGGAACACTCGCGCAATCACATTGCTGGACCAGTTTAAGTGATTTTAAGAACGTGCACCAGTTGCATTTAGTCTGTAAGGTCATGAATAACATGGAAATGCCATGCGATTTTAAAACAACAATTTCCAGGATTAAAAACGTTTTGAAAAAGTTGTGGAATTTAATTTTCAAATCTCTGTGTTTTAATAATTCTCGCAGCTTTCAAGTTTATAATGAGGGAAATTCCTGCATTTATTCAACATAGATTTGAATAATAAAATAAATCAACACAGACTTTTAGATTAAATCAGTCATTCGAACCCAGTCTTCGAATCCATGAACTCTCTCGGAGCGCGCTTCTCATCGGTGAATCTTGTCTGCACTACAGCGACCTGCTGTCAGAACTGGCATATAAAAACAAGCTCAAATGGAGTTAACAAGGTCTTTGGCCGGCGAATGAGGAGATCTGTGTTTGGTCTGCATCTGAGGCAAGTGCAGCACATTAAATGCCATCATCATCTTTTACAGGTTAGGATATAACGTTTATTGTTGCTATAGTGCTTAGTTTTTTCTTGTTGTTTAATACACTTAGCCAAAATCTCATGATATAAACTATTAAGCACTTATGCACAGTAGGATATTTAAAACGTACAAAAGTATTTTGGCTAGATGGCAAAAAACCTACTTCTCCAGTCTTCAAGCACACACAAACAATAGCCTTAACAGACATAGTTTTTGAGTAAAGAAAATGCTTTACTATTCAAAAAAGTTATTTGTTTACCCTTGCTTTGCGAATAAGCGGAGATCTGTCTCCAGGTCTGCGCGCGTCAATCTGAGTGAAGGCGCGTGAAGTGACGAGGTTTCACGAGAGCTTGAGGATCCAATGTTTTACATTTTTAGGATTTACAAGTTTTACAAGCTCCTTTAAATACTTATCATTGGTTAAATATTTCTAAAACCCTGTGATTTAAAATAATAATAACGAATTATAATAGAAATATTAATTTTGGATAATTTTTCACGGCACATATCTGCCTATTGTCTGTCTGCCATACGGAAACGCCGCCCTGGAGGAGGGGGATCCGCCAAAATGAGGTGCCGGATCAGATTTCGGAGGTGCCAGATCCAGATCCGGCTTGTTCCAGCACAAATTAAGCCCTGCCTGGAATCTTCTGAAAGACAGAAACAGGCACAACAGAACAAGCAGAAACCAGACAAGACTCATGACAACTTTCACTCCACAAGGTGACTGTGTTGGAACCCCAATCCACTCGTGGATTATGTTTGATTAACCAGGGGTGACCTAAAACAATGGAAGCGACAGGGGAGTCCATGAGATAAAAGGATATGGTTTCACTGTGGTTGCCTGAGGTGAGCAGAGTTATGGGTTCAGTGTAGTGAGTGATGTGTTGAGTGCGGTAACATGGATGGGATGAGACACAAAAAGGACAGGTAGGTTCAAGTGATGTGCAAGGAGAGAGTCAATGAAATTACCTTCGGCCCCAGAGTCCAGAAGGGCGTGACAGTTGTGAGTGTGGTTCTCCCACTGCAGTTTCACCAGAAGGAGAGTCGAAGATGTGGTTGAGGACTTCCCGGCGGAAATCTACCCACCTGCATGGGTTCGTGATCGTAGACGGGACCAACGATGTTCTCTAGACTCGAGCGGCCCCTTTCCGGAGAGACGTAATGGCGTGTTGGACTGGCTTGTCTACCCAGGCGATTAATCCGAGCGTCCACCCGGAGTGCCACATATCTGGCTATTCTCTATCTGCCATACGGAAACGCCGCCCTGGAGGAGGGGGATCCGCCAAAATGAGGTGCCGGATCAGATTTCGGAGGTGCCGGACACGGATGTTGATTCTCCCACACCGCATAAGTTGAGTCCCCCATAAGGCGGCCCTGCCAGAGAGTAGGGTAATAGCAAACGCAACCTTGGACTCTTCTGTCGCGAAGCTGCGGGGCTGCAATAAAAAATGGAACCGCGCGTCCGGTGTTCATGATGCTCTCCTGCTGCTGATCCATACGGTTGACGCTGTGATGAATGAATTTACAAAGTGAAGTGGTGCTCGCTGCTTCCATGTTGGGTGAGAGCGTTCTGTAACGACGAGGTGAAGGAGTGGCAGGAAGCAAGTGCGAGGTTAACACAATTTAATGAAGACAATGATACAAGACAATACTGAGACACAAATATGATGCTGGGAGGAATACACAGTCCGGGATGGTGGCGATGAGTGAAGTATCTGGAAGGCGGAGGTGAGTTGGCAGCAGGAGAGGGTGACACAGGAACTGCGGGGAAGCGAGCCGAAGGTAAGTGATGTTGCTTGGTGGTGGGTTGCATAGAGTGGACGGGGTTCCGGGGAGACACGGACATCCAACGCAGAAACACACAAGAAAGCAAAGCAAAGGTCACAAACATGAAACAACGCTCTCACAAACACAAGACGCTAGACAAGCCAATATATAGTGGAACTTAATAGGTAGCCAGTGCAGACACTGTAAAATTGTGGAAATATGATCATATTTTCTTGACCTGGTAAGAAATCTAGCCGCTGCATTTTGGACTACCTGTAGCTTGTTTATTGAAGAAGCAGGACAACCACCTATAAATGCATCACGATAGTCCATTCTAGAGGCCATTGAATGCATGAACTAGCATTTCTGCATCAGAAACAGGTAACATGTTTCGTAGCTTGGTAATGTTTATAAGTAGGGGTGCACCGAAATTTCGGCCGCCGAAAATTTTCGGCCGAAATGGCATTATCGGTTTCGGGCCGAAATAAAAAAAACAGCCGAAAACGTAAACCGAAAATGAATGTCACCCGCCCCTCCCATCTGTGCGCAAGCGCTTAGGTTTTTACTCACGATCGAGCTGTTATTACGCGTCTGCCTATCAAAGATTAAGCATGTCAATGCTGACTTGTGCGCGTCTCAAGTGCCCTCTTTACGTTCGCCCTAATGCCTGTTTAGTTGTCGGTGGATTTGCCTATATTTGGCGTTGAAAAACGGATCAACGCCAAATATAGGCAATTTACTAACGATTCAATGAACACTTTGCCTATGTCTCAAAAATCGAACAGGATTTTTTTTTCCACAAAAGTGACAGCTCTATACGAGAGGACACCAAAGTTGCAATATGTAGCATTTGTTCTGCAAAAATCTCCAAAATTGTGGATTTTTTTTGCACAATTTTTAAAAAACTATTTTATTTGATGGAACATAAAACTTGAAGAATAATTATTATTTATATTTATTGTTAAAAATATTTTATGTTTTGTTATGTAACTGTTAATAAAAGTTTGATTATTATATTGTGATTTTTCAATTCAGATCCATTAAATCCAAGCAATATATATATACGTTTTTAAAAGAAGCCATTTTCGGCTTCGGTTTCAGTTTTCGGCCAAGTGCATCCTAAATTTTCGGTTTCGGTTTCGGTTTCGGCGCAGAATTTTCATTTCGGTGCATCACTATTTATAAGATGGAAAAATTCAGTTTTTGTAACATGGGAAATATGGTTTTCAAAAGACAAGTTTCTGTCTAATATAACACCAAGATTTTTGACTGTAGAGGAAGTAACAGTACATCTGTATAGTTGCAAACTGTAGTCTACTAGATTCTGTGTACTGTTTTTTGTCTAATAAGTAAAATCTCTGTCTTATCCGAATTTAATAGGAGAAAATTATTGGTCATCTTTTACATTTTTAGCACACTCTGTTAACTTAGATAATTTAGAAGTTTTATCTGGTCTCGTTGAGATATATAGTTTTAAGGGGAAGTCGTAGGACTAGTTTGACTCGTAACCCTAGGGTTGTAGTTCCAAAGATGAACTGTGAATCTCGGGCCGGCAAAACCATGACTTAGGTGCCCTTGAGCAAGGCATCAAACCCCCAACTGCTCCCTGGGTGCCGCAGCATAAATGGCTGCCCACTGCTCCGGGTGTGTGTGTCTGTGTGTGTCTGTTCACTGCTCTGTGTGTGTGCACTTTGGATGGGTTAAATGCAGAGCACGAATTCTGAGTATGGGTCACCATAAAAGCAGAGCATGAATTCTGAGTATGGGTCACCATACTTGGCTGAATGTCACGTCACTTCACTTTTAGTTGATTATCATCAGCATAACAGTGGAAACTTATCCCGTATTTTCTAATACTTTCTAATATTTTCTAATAATTACCAAGGGGCATCATGTATATTGAAAATAGCAGAGGACCTAGGACAGATCCTTGTGGCACTCCATATATTACTGGTGATAAATGAGATGACTCCCCATTTAAATTAACAAAATGGTAGCAATTGGACAGGTAGGATCTAAACCATCTTAGAGCCTGCCCCTGAATACCTGTATAGTTTTGTAATCGATCTATGAGTATGTCATGATCTATGGTGTCAAACACAGCACTAAGAAAGACAGCGGAGACCAGGACAACTAGAGCCCCAGATACAGATCCCCTGTAAAGACCTTGTCTCAGAGGACCACCAGGACAAGACCACAGGAAACAGATGATTCTTCTGCACAATCGGACTTTGCTGCAGCCTGGAATTGAACTACTGGTTTCGTCTGGTCAGAGGAGAACTGGCCCCCCAACTGAGCCTGGTTTCTCCCAAGGTTTTTTTCTCCATTCTGTCACCGATGGAGTTTCGGTTCCTTGCCGTTGTCGCTTCTGGCTTGCTTAGTTGGGGTCACTTCATCTATTCTACAGCGATATCATTGACTTGATTGTAAATAAATGCACAGACACTATTTAACTGAACAGAGATGACATAACTGAATTCAATGATGAACTGCCTTTAACTATCATTTTGCATCATTGACACACTGTTTTCCTAATGAATGTTGTTCAGTTGCTTTGACGCAATGTATTTTGTTTAAAGTGCTATATAAATAAAGGTGACTTTTACTTTGACTTTGACTAAGATCAAGTAAAACTAGTAATGAGATGCAGCCTTGGTCTGACACAAGAAGCAAGTCATTTGTAATTAACAAGTGCAGTTTCTGTGCAATGGTGGGACCTGAAACCTTACTTGAAATTCTTCATACAGATATATATATTTTTTTGCAGGAAGGGCACAATTGAGCAGACACAACTTTTTCTAAATTTTTTGACATAAATTGAAGATTTGAAATGGGCCTATAATTTGCCAGTTCACTAGGATCTAGTTGTGATTTCTTAATAAGAGGCTTAATAACCGCCAGCTTGAATGGTTTTGGGACGTCATCTAAAGATAACGGCGAGTAAATAATATTGAAAAAGCGGTTCTTCGGCTCTTTCATTAATTTAGTTGGTACAGGATCTAATAAACATGTTGCTGGTTTAGATGCAGTGATAAGTTTATTTAGCTCTTCCTGTACTATAGTTGTATAGCACTGCAGTTTATCTTTGGGTGCGATGAATGACACTGAAGTATTAGACACTGTAGAATTTACATTTGTTATTGTATTTCTGATGTTATCTATTTTATTAATGAAGAAATTCATAAAGCCATTACTATAGAACGTTGATGGAATATTTGAATCAGGTGGCGTCTAGTTATTTGTCAATCTAGCCACTGTGCTAAATAAAAACCTTGGAATGTTTTGGTTATTTTCAATAAGTTTGTGGATATCTTCGGCCCTGGCAGTTCTCTTACGAGAGCTCTCTCGTACTGCGTCTTAGCTAAGACGCTACGGGAAAAGTCTCTTTTCACGAAATACTGAAGCAAAAAATTATCCTTAATTTTGTATTTTTGTAAAGCGCATTTGCAGCAGTACACAGCCATAGGCGAGACGGCTCGTTCGCTTCGCGCCCTTCTTGCCACTTCCCGCCGAAACGGGTGTGGCCCGACCTATAAAAGGAGCTCGAAAAGGCTGACTCACCTGATTTTTCATCTCTTCAGCGAAGCTCACGCATCGCTGGATCACAGAGGAAGCAAGCGCCGTCTGAGAAGCATATCAGCGGGACGAGCCATTTTGAAGCTGCTGGCCTCGCCGCCTTCCACTGCCGTTCCTGCTGCGCTGTCCGGCACCTTTATCCTATGTATCCTTTATATATCCTGTGTGTGTTCGCCCTGCGACGCACACTCACAAAAAGAGCTGCGTCTTTTTAAAAATGCCCTCGTGCGGCTCGTGCAGAGCCCCGCTCAGTGAAGGAGATCGTCACGTCATCTGCGTCTCCTGTCTGGGTGAGGACCATGCAGCGCTCGCGCTCGCTGACGGCGGCTGCCCTCATTGCGAACTACTGCCTATGGTGACTCTGAGGACTCGCCTGGCGTTCTTCTCGAAGCCTGCATCATCCGCTGCGCCGCAGCGCCGTAAGAAGCGCCGCTCGCAGCGTCTACCGGAACCGCCTCCAGCTCGGCCGAGCTCGCCGGTTCCCTCCGCTTCGCCGGCCTCCCCTGCATCGCTTCCCGAGGAAGTCATCTGAGGAAGTGGATCTCAGGCCCGCGTTGGAGGAAGAGGACACGTGCTCTCTGCTTGCTTCGGGCAGTGAGGGTTGGGCGAGCTCCGTGGATCTCGCGCCCTCTGCTCAGAGGCCCAGCAGACGGGGGGATATAGATAAGGAACTTATGCGAGTGCTCGCGCTGGCCGCGGCGAGCCTCGGCCTCGAGTGGTCTGCACCAGCACCCCCTTCACGTTCCCGGCTGGATGGTAGCTATCTCCCGGATGAGCGTTCTTCTTTAAGCTCAAAGCATGCCCCCGTTCTTCCTGAGCTTCACGAAGAAGTGACGAAAGCTTGGAACGCGCCATTTTCGGCGAGAATCCGTTCATCTGTTTCGCTTCGCAGGCATTTAAGCACTTCTTGCCGAAGCGCTCCGGTTCTGCAGCTAGCCGCTCTAGACCGGCCCCACAGAGCTCTCAGTATGGCCCACCGCCTCCAACTGCGTCATCGCGACAGCGTCAGCAACGCAGCTCGGGACCCCGTTCTCGCTCTTCAAGCCGTCGCCCCGCGACGCGGGAGCCGCGGCAGAGGATTGCGGTGAAGCCAGAAGCCCCGAAAACATCCTAGCACTGCTGGGAAAGCGCCGGTGTACGAGTTCCGCTGCGGCCGAGCTCTCACCCAAGCGCGCCGCTGTTGCAGTTCCAAGAGTTGTGACTGCCTCAGTGTCTTCTGCAATGCGCAAGCCTGCACGAGTGCCCGCTTGCCTGCACACAAAAGCCTTTTTCACGGCTACCCAGATGTTTCACGAAAAGAGTGTTTTTTCTTGTGTTCCGGCCACGGCCGATGGTGCTATAAATGTAGTGACGATGCCCACTCCTCAGTGCCCATCTCCACATGTAAGCACAGCCCTGCACACAGGGCCTGCGCCCATAAAAGCGACTCAAGTCGATCGCGCACACTGCATAGTAAGCGTGCCCACCCCTCAGTGCCCACAATTACTATGTCACACGCGTCATGTGGTTTCTGTAAAAACGAAACCCGTGCACGCTCGTCCGGCCACGGCCGATGGTGCTATAAATGCAGTGACGATGCCCACTCCTCAGTGCCCATCTCCACATGTAAGCACAGCCCTGCACACAGGGCTCGCGCACATAAGATCGACACAGGTCGGTCGAGCACGCCGCATAGTAAACGTGCCCACTCCCCAGTGCCCACATACACTATGTCACATACGGCGCGTGGCTTCTGTAAAAACGAGGCCCGTGCACGTACGCTCTGCACAGGCAGACAGCGAGTTGAAAGTGGTAAATGTGCACATATGCAGCCCACAGTTACTCACAGACATATCAAGTCCCACAGAACCTGCTCAGCCTTCCCCCAGTCGGTTAAGCGCCGGGACGGGGTCGAGGAGGAGCGATCTGCCCACTGTGATCAGCGCACTCCCCGCCTCAAATGCGCAGCACACCCGAGCGCCGCCGTTGCCCAGTCAACAGAGCGCGCTTCGCATCCAGCCCTTAGCCATTCATGCAGATGCATGGTCAGCGCTTCCAGGGGTTTCGGATTGGGTGCTAGGCATTATAAAGAGAGGCTACTCGCTACAGTTTTTTCGACGCCCTCCGCGCTTTTCAGCGCGCGTTGAAACTACGGTCAAAACAGAAGTAGCACACATACTTCGGGCCAAAATATAAAAACTGTTGAGCAAAGGGGCTGTAGAGCCTGTGTCTCAAGCTCAAAGCGAGGGGGGGCTGTACAGCAGATACTTTCTGGTGCCCAAGAGAGACGGGGGTCTCAGGCCCATACTGGATCTAAGACAGCTGAACAAGGCATTGATGAAACGCAGTTTCAAAATGCTTACGACCAGGAAGCTCCTTGCGCAGATTCGCAGAGGGGACTGGTTCATGTCAATAGATCTGAAGGACGCGTATTTTCAAATACAGATAGCGTCAAACCACAGGCGATTTTTGAGATTCGCCTTCGAGGGCCAAGCATACCAGTTTACAGTCCTGCCGTTCGGCTTGTCCGTGGCTCCTCGTACGTTTACGAGGTGCATGGATGCAGCGCTCGCTCCTCTCAGACTCAGAGGCATGCGAGTGCTGAGTTATTTGGACGACTGGCTGGTTCTGGCCCGATCACGAGCGGAGCTCGTGGAGCACAGGGCCGTTTTACTCGATCACCTCGAGAAGCTCGGCCTCAGTGTCAATTGGGCGAAGAGTTCGCTGAACCCCAGTCAGACGATTCTGTTTTTGGGTATAGTTCTGAACTCGTGTTGCATGATGGCGCGGCTGTCACCACAGCGCGTGTTGGGCATTCAGCGCGCAGCGAGTTCTTTCCGCTGTGGCGCGACCGTGTCGCTCAAACACTGTCAGAAGATGCTGGGCCTCAGCACCTCCGGCTCTGCAGCTGGGCCTGCTCCGCATGTGCCCCCTGCAGTTCTGGCTGAAAGCGCGGATGCCGCGCAGAGCGTGGGCGTCTGGCCGGCTGCATCTCAAGGTCAATCAGAGATTGGCACCTTGGACAGTGAACGGCTGGTACCGATCAGGTGTAAGCCTGGGGACCTGTGAAGATGGTGTTGACGGACGCTTCCACTTCGGGATGGGGAGCGCTGCTCGAGGGCAGACCGTCCTTTGGCCTATGGTCAGAACGGGAAAAGCTCCATCATATCAACTGTCTGGAAATGCTGGCAGTGGAGAACGCGCTGATGCACTTTTGTCCCCAAATCTAGGACCACCACGTCTTAGTCCGTTCGGACAACATGTCTGTGGTGTCCTACATAAATCAGGTCCCGAAACCTGTACAGGCTGGCGGAACGCCTCCTGGTTTGGGCTCAGCGCAACGTGCGTTCGCTGAGGGCAGTGCATGTGCCTGGGCTACATAATCTGGGTGCAGACAGGCTGTCCAGAGGCAATGTTCCTACGGGCGAATGGTCTCTACACCCGCAAACAGTCCGGCTGTTGTGGGAGAGATTTGGCAGGGAGGAGGTGGACCTCTTCGCGTCCCACGAAAACGCTCACTGCCCGCGTTCTTTTCCAAGAACGAAAGCGCTGTCACGGGAATGGCCGTGCTGCCCGCTTTATGCTTTCCCTCCCGTCTCCCTCCTTCCGCAGGTGATAGAACGGGTGAGAGAAACGAGATGTTCAATACTGCTTGTAGCACCTCTTTGGAAGAACCAACCATGGTTCCCAGATTTGATGCAGTTAGCAGATGTCGCCCCGTGGCCAGTACCATTGAGGAGGGACCTCCTCTCGCAGGCCAGGGGCTCGATTTGGCACCCTCAACCGGAGTTGTGGTCCCTCCATGTGTGGGCGCTCAACGGTTACCTGCTGATCTCGCAGTGGGAGTGCTAAATACCATCACTCAGGCTAGAGCTCTGTCGACACAACGTCTGTATGCCTCGAAGTGGTCGGTGTTCTCCAGCTGGTGCACAGCTTGAGGATATTCAACCCTTAGATGTGAGGTGACGGAGGTTCTCTCTTCCTACAGGAGCTGTTGGATAAGGGCAGAGCCCCATCCACGCTCAAAGTTTATGTGGCGGCCATCGCAGCGTTTTCTGAAACAGCGCTCGGTCAGTCAATAGGAAGGAATGATTTGGTCATCCGGTTCCTCAGAGGAGCTAGGAGGCTAAATCATCCAAGACCTCCGTCAGTCCCTATGTGGGACCTCGCGGCGGTTTTAGAGGCCATGAAGGGTCCCCCTTTTTGAGCCTATCCAATCGGTTAGCCTTCAGCATCTGTCGTTCAAGACAGTATTCTTGTTGGCTCTCGCTTCGGTGAAGCGTGTGGGTGATCTGCACGCACTCTCGGTGAGCCAGTCGTGCTTGGAGTTTGGGCCTAATGACTCAAGGGTCATACTCAAACCTAGGCACGGTTGTGTGCCGAAATCCCTCAACACGCCGTTTCGGGCTCAGGTTATTGCCCTGTCTGCCCTGCCGATGTCAGGAGAGGATAGAGACTCGAGTCTTCTTTGCCCTGTCAGGGTTTTAAGAGCTTATGTGTCTCGCTCTGCTGCCTCTCGGCAGATGGAGCAGCTGTTTGTCTCGTTCGGTGGAAGTTCCAAGGGAATGGCTGTTTCGAGACAGACTCTATCCAGATGGATAGTTGACGCCGTAGCGTTAGCTTATGCTTCCAGGGGCCTTCAGTGCCCGTTGGGCGTCAGAGCACACTCCACAAGAGGCGTCGCCTCGTCGTGGGCGTGGTCTACTGGGATCTCCTTGCAGGATATATGTATGGCGGCAGGTTGGGCCTCGCCGTCTACATTTATCAGGTTCTATAACCTGGAGGTTCCCGCCTTGCAAGCAGGGCTGCTGTCGGTATAGTCGAATCAGGGCCCTGAGGGGAATTCTGAGTTCATGAGCGCTATGCGCTGCCGACTGTTATATGGGCAGTATTACAGGCCTTGCCTCGGCTGTGTGATGTCATATTGCCGCATCTACGGATGCTGCTAGATCTGGGACGGAGGGCTTCCCCCCTTCCTGTCCTGGACTCTCTGTGAGTTCCTCAGGTGACTGTGCACTGTAAATCCTGGGCGTTGCTTCAGGTTTATTGGTGTGTGATCCCTGCGCGCACGGCGTTTTACATTGGGTTCCCGTAGCGTCTTAGCTAAGACGCAGTACGAGAGAGCTCTCCTAAGAGAACGTACTCGGTTACTAAATGTAACCTCGGTTCTCTCTAGAAGAGCGAATGAGTACTGTGTTCTCTGCCGTGCATACGATTCACTCTGGTTCGCTTCGGCGATGAAATAAATCAGGTGAGTCAGCCTTTTCGAGCTCCTTTTATAGGTTGGGCCACACCCGTTTCGGCGGGAAGTGGCAAGAAGGGCATGAAGCGCCCTTATTGATCTGATGTTGCATCAGCCTGCGCTCGATAGGTTGTGCAGTTGCCGCAGAACAAGCCAATGAGTGAACGAGCCGTCTCGCCTATGGCTGTGTACTGCTGCAAATGCGCTTTACAAAAATACAAAATTAAGGATAATTTTTTGCTTCAGTATTTCGTGAAAAGAGACTTTTCCCATAGATGTCTTAGCTAAGACGCAGTACTCGTTCAATGTCAATGTCAATGTCACCTTTATTTATATAGCGCTTTAAACAAAATACATTGCATCAAAGCAACTGAACAACATTCATTAGGAAAACAGTGTCAATAATGCAAAAATGAGAGTTAAAGGCAGTTCATCATTGGATTCAGTTATGTCATCTCTGTTCAGTTAAATAGTGTCTGTGCATTTATTTGCAATCAAGTCAACGATATCGCTGTAGATGAAGTGTCCCCAACTAAGCAAGCCAGAGGCGACAGCGGCAAGGAACCGAAACTCCATCGGTGACAGAATGGAGAAAAAAACCTTGGGAGAAACCAGGCTCAGTTGGGGGGCCAGTTCTCCTCTGACCAGACGAAACCAGTAGTTCAATTCCAGGCTGCAGCAAAGTCCGATTGTGCAGAAGAATCATCTGTTTCCTGTGGTCTTGTCCTGGTGCTCCTCTGAGACAAGGTCTTTACAGGGGATCTGTATCTGGGGCTCTAGTTGTCCTGGTCTCCACTGTCTTTCAGGGATGTAGAGGTCCTTTCTAGGTGCTGATCCAGCATCTGGTCTGGATACGTACTGGATCCGGGTGACTGCAGTGACCCTCTGATCTGGACATAGACTGGATCTGGTGGCCACGGTGACCTCGGAACAAGAGAGAAACAGACAAATATGTGTTGGATGATGGAGTCTCTGATGATCGGGGTCTGGCTCGTGTCTTCTGCTGTGGATTGAAGGACATCTGGGAAGATCGTGTCCTGGGTTCACCGGGCCTGTGCAGAGAAACACACGGAGTAGAACTTGTGGGACTGTTAGCAGTGCACTGTATACTTACCCCGGACTTGTGAGCATCAGCCCAGGAGGTTTCCAGCGCGGCTCTCCACTCTCTCAGCTGGGTTTTCCTCACCTCCAGGTCACGAATCTGCTTCTCTATGGCCTCCAGCTCGAGCACCACCGAATGCAGCTAGAACGTGTCCTGCACTCAAAGGTAGACATACATCCACCATTAAAGCAAGTAACAGTGAGTAAAGCAATGGTAATGTGTGTGAATAGAGTATTAGCAAAGCAAGCTGGATTAGCAGCAACCACGTTGGCGATGCTAACGAGCTATAAGCCAAATAGCGGACTCGGGAAATCAAAATAAAACAAGTGATAACAAGGAGCTCTGATTGTTTTTGTTGTAGAATACGATAGAGGATATATTCTCACATAATAGAACTGAAAATGATGGTGTATAAAATAGATTTTTAAGAGAAAAAATAGTCTATAAAAAATAAAGTGACAGAGCTCAAACTCAGTAAGCACATATGCATATGAAGTGACATCCGACACCGAGACTAGGTTTGTTTGGGTTCAGGAAATAGAATAAAATAAATTCCATTGCCTATCATCTTTGAATACCTGGAATCACTTTTATAAGTACCCCAGGCACATTGTTTTTCCATTTTTGAAGCATAAACCCCATAAAAACGATGCACGCTTCGGATCTTCCAATGTTTCTCTATAGCACTGAATCCTACAGATGTCCGAGTTCCGCTCCCCGTGCAACTGATACTGGACTGTCATTGGCTCATCTGTGTTCGAGGGGAGGGGCTTAGCGATAGGTCAATTGTGACTTTTTTCTCAGAATTGTGTTATATAAACTCACAATTGCAAGAAAGAAAGTCAGAATTGCAAGATATAAACTCACAATTCTGACTTTTTCTCAAAAATGTGAGTTTATATCTCATAATTCTGACTTTCTTCTTGCTTTTCAGACTTTTTTTTCCTGCAAATTTGAGTTCATATCTTGCTATTCTGACTTTTTGTCATGGCGAGTCTAAAACTTTTGCAATTTATTTATTTTTTCTTGCAATTGGAAGCTTATATCACGCAATACAGATTTTCTTTTTTCCTCAAAATTATTAATTGATATAACTGAGATTATATTAACTCTGAAATGCAAGTATGTATCATGCAATTCTAAAAAAAAAAAATAGAAATAAAAAATAAATAAACTTGCAAATACCTTTTATTTTATTTTTTATTCATTGGCGGAAACAGGCTTCCACAGGTTATTGCTGACTCTAATATGATACATTTCTGTTGATGTTCCTCAGTTGTATACCAATTTGAACAAAATAATATGCAGAATAATTAAATGCAATATTGATTTTTTTTCTTTACGAAGCTGGTCCCCATCTACTGTCATTTTATGCAAGAGAGCAGCTTAGACATTCAGCTAAACATCTTTTGCACTCCACAGAAGAAACTCAAACAGGTGTGGAATGACATGAGTGTGAGTAAATGATGACAGAATTATCATACATGGTTGATCTATCCCTTTATCTAGACCCCAAATATAACAAAAGTCAGTAAGACAGAATACGTCTCAAACTGACTAATTTGCTTTTATAGTTTGTAAAAAAATTGCAAGAGCTCAAACATTTCTCATAACTAGCACATTTCTGAATCCTAAAGAGAAATACGATCAGTTTTTGCTCATGTTATAAATTCACCTCACCATTGAAACTGTCAATTAGCAAATGCTCAGATCAGGAAACAGTCACTCACGAAACTATTACACCTTTCACCACTAAAGCTGCCCCTTGGTAATGAGGACACTGACTTATAAATTTGCACCTGTAACCTGAAGACATGTAGCCATAGTGTCTGAAAAATCACCTTGATTGTGCACAGCGCCATGGAAATTTATCTTTGCAATGATTTTATTGCATGGTTACCTCAGGCAATTAAATCAATAAATCTTAACTGTCAGGGAGGTGGCTCAGTACCAGGAAGAAATTAAAAGCTCATATTAAGTAAATAAAAGTTGTATTTGACACATAATTTGGAGTGTTATTTAATGAGAGGAACCCATGGCTAAAAATATGAAATAAAGGTGTGTTTTTTTAGGCACATTATTATATTAAAGGTGTATTATCGTATGGCTTAATTTATAGAATTGTAGTGCTTCCCCACACACAAAGAGGCTCATAAATTAATAAGACATATCTGATCATGCAAATGTTCCCAGTGATGAATAAATAAGAGGGAATTATATTCAAGCAGAATGCTGTTATGAGGTCCAGCAACTGCAGTATAATTTAAATATAAATATGTCATGCATATGTGATGTTTAGAATTTAGTTTTATGAGGGAAATACATGCAATAAATTTAAATGTTCTCCTCCTACATTTGGTGAACACCAACAAAGCCATCGCATCATGGTCTATTTTTCAGTTCACTGGGTCTGTCCTGGGAAACAAATTTCTATTTACTGGGGTGGTTTAAGGTTAATGTGGTCAGTTGACAAATCCAATAGTATTTCATGTCTCATTCAGTACAAGATGACAAATAAAAAGGTGTTCAGTTTCACCATTTAAAATTAATTTCCATGCAGTTCATCTCCCATTACGAGTCATGCGTTCCTTCCACTTACAATGATGCTTTGCTAATGCATGTCTTGTTTATTCAGAAGATGATTAGGTTTTTGTGACATTTATGACCAATAAAGAGATGGAAAAACTCAAAGTTAGTCATATTTGGTCAGATTTTTTTTTTTTTTTTGAGTTTGGCTCATACCATTTTTATTTATCATTTTTATACAGACATTAAACATTTAAAAACAACATAACTACATTTCAGTTTTGTTCATTACGTTTGACAGTTTTATTATAAAATAAACATACAATTGGCAAAAAAACAAGAAAAGAACAAGAAGAATAAAAAAATTGCTGGACTTGTGCAACACATTGTAAATACAAAGCTAACCAGGCAGGAAGGGTTTTGATACATAATGCATTTTAAAATGAATTCGTACAACTATACAATGTATAAATTCAAAGCACTGCAGGTTACCTGCTCTGTACAAAAAAAGGAACAAAACAAAAATCTAAATTCTACAGCATGCCAGAACATTGAAATCTTCTGTCATTGCAAGTAATGTGTACAACTTTGCCAACAGCCAGTACCTTTGTAAGATAAAGGTCCTTTTCTTGAAGTAGAAATCCCGCTCTGTCTTGACGTCAAACCAACATACTTTTAGGCAATAGGTAGCATTGAGGCATTTCTATAAAGCGCAAGTTTCACAGAACTGCTTTCTGAAAGGTTTAAATATGTCTACAACATATAACAATACTGACGTCTTTGAAATCGAGTATTAATTAAACGCAACTTTGATTATGAAAGAGTCATGCTGCATCAAAACTCGTAAGAAATTTGCTTTTCTTTGCCATTAAATTTTTTTTTTCCACATAAATCAGTTTGCATATTTTATCAAAATGAAACCTTGAAACTTTCCTTAAATAACAGCATGATGGCTGCATTTCTGAAACCACTAGGAAAGGAAATGCTATAATTTTCCATAAGGCTCAATAGACATTACCTGCTCTTTGGAACATTTCTCCAATTTCAGTTTTAGATTTTGCCAGTAGTGACCCAGACATGCTCTGGCATATACATCTTTCTATGCCACCAATATACTCAAATACATTGCCTTTCATTTGGTTACTTCAATGGCTTCTAAATATCCACCCAAAGTAAGTATTGCCTTGTTATGTAAATACCTATCTTCTGTGAGAAACCCATTAGTGTTCCCAATTTGTACACTCTGATTCAATAAGATTCTCCAGTTGATGATTCACCTGAAAAATGTAGAACATAGCAAAAAGGCAGACTCAAATGACATGGAAGCAATGAGAGATGTTGCATATCTTGATCGATTCAAAGCTGTGGATGGGTTTCAGGGTCAAAATGGAACACCTTGATGTAATTACAATCTCAAGAAGACAATTCATGGTGCACAACCTTATACTGTACAGAGAAAGACAAACGGACAGAACAAGACTGTAAATAACTGTTCTTTGATTCTCTACAGTTTACATTAGTATAACAAGGCATTTGCAATAAGGTATTTAAAAAAGAAAACTCTGATGAAGTTAGAAACTGACTTTGTAATGCGTTCGTTTAAATACAATGACATTTTATGTTCCATAGGCAATAAATAAGAATCAGTAAACTTGTGTTATATCAAAATACTCATACGTTTTAATCAGAGAAGTGCTAAAGTTTAATATAAATCAAGACTTTTCAATGTATTTTGTTTATAATCGCCATCGTCAGACCTTTAAACGTACCATGGTACATGCCGCCTGTTAATCAGCGTGGGAATTGGAAGATCTTTAATTGACGACATGATGTGTTATTTTATGGTAACGAAGAGAGATTTACAAATTTAAATTTGCAGAGCAAATAGAAGGCCTCCAGCTGAGCCTGCTTTAATTGGAGATTGTTCTTCCTGATAGGCTTTTTCAACGTTGTAGAGCTCATTCAGAGGCACAATGGAATCAAAGCGATCTCATGGTACCTCAGAAAGACGTGGAGTAATTGCTATGAGAATGGTTCGTCAGCAAAACTGTAAATGCTAAATGATAAAATCAAATAGCATAGTTGTGTTTGTGGGCATTTTTTTAACTGATAGAGTCAATAAGGTTCTCAGATAGATTCAAATGTGTGTTTCAAATTAGTATAATGCAGTGAGGTCCTAAAATAAATTAAATATTACCAAGGTCAATGTAAGCAACATTATATATATTAAATCCATTTGCAAAAGGATATTATGTGTCCCAGTATTGAGATTATTTTTGTGGCACTTTTATGGACATCCTTGCTGGTTTAGGCTCTATACCGTACATTTGGCAAATGAATGTGATTTCTATTTGCAACAAAACTATGTATAGTAGCAGAGTATTGGACCAAATTTATTTCCCCTCTTGCTTTATTCCCAATTGAGGAAGAGCATATAAATTGAGCAAAAAGCTCCAGAAAGCATACAACTGTTGTTATCATTGCAAGACAAACTGGGGGCATTAGAGGTGCATCTAACAAGCAGAGCAGGTTGTTTACTTCACTGCTAGAATGAGTCAGTGCTGCTGGTTTCTGATGGACTGCCAGAGGGCCATAGATTTCTTTGCCAAACTGGCATAACTCAAACAAGCACAGCAACAGATGCGACAGAAACCACACACATTTTAGAAACCCACTCTATACAAGTAAGAAAACAGCTGGTAATATTGTTAATGGGAAGGTGAATTTCACTATTTGCATAATGATACTTTTGTCTTGCATCAATGGAAGTCCATGAAGTGAATAAAGGCTTCCAACAAAAACATATTTTGCTCCGTAATTAATGTTGTTGTAAGATGTTTTGTATACTTTATCCTGAAGTATTGCTATTGGTGTGCTACAGTGAGTATTGCACTATAAACCATTATTGGACAGTATGCATTTCTCGCTACGTTATGTAAAAATTGCCCAGGAAACATCTGCGAAGGAAATAAAGAGAAATGTATATGATGTGATGTACTGTATATTCAGCTGTACAATATGTAAAGAATTCAAATGCACTTAGACATCATTCATATTTAAGTCATTTTCTATCATCATCAGAGCAGAAAATGAAAATCTGAAATGTACTTGAACATTAAAGCGAAAAACAGGTATCACAACCGCCATTTTTACAAAGAAAATAAATAAATAATCATGTTATGAAAACAGAAAAATTGGATATACCAATATGGTATGGAAAATCATTCAGATCCATTGTCATCCTTAAATATAGACTCTAATAAATTTCCATTGGATACGCAGGCACTTGAATAATTTAGTCTTTCGCTCACATTCTGACATTCATGTGATAGACTGACAGATATATGAAGCTTTACAATACAATGAACACACCCTGCCAATGAAAATCTGCTCCACACACACATGCACGCACGCACACATGCACACACACACTCTCAAATACCTACATCGATGAACAGACCAGCAAGAAGCAACAGTTTGTATCTCACTGATAGGTTATCAACAATTTCACATCATATTAAACATTAAATTCATCAGTAAAGAGTTTATGCATGGAGAATTAACATTTGATTAAAAAGGTTTGTGATTGGATCACATGACGCAATTATTTAGGCCGCAAAAAACTGACCTTGCTTTTTTGGGAGTGTCTCTGGAGATAGAAAAATGTAATGTTATAAAGTACAAGCATTAATAAACTCTCTATAGATAAAAACTTAATGTTAAATGTTATCAACCCAGCCCTAAAGGTGCTGGATTCAACCGAGAAAAATAAAATAAAATAAAACCTGGACAAAACATTGATTCTTCATAGTGCTCATTAAATACGCTGATGTCTCTCAATTCTACCTCTACCTCTCTGCATTAACATGCAAGATTGAACAAACACAGAACAGTTAAAGTAGCTGTCATATACAACACAGTCATTATGGTACATATTGGAAAGAAATCTTTAAGATTCTCTGATACCCCCTTCAGAAGATATCAATCTGTCATATGTGCATATGTATAAGTTAATAGGACAGGGAAATCTCCCATCAGCCTCTGACGCTGTGAACACAAGACGTGAAGTCTGTCTTTTGGAGCGAAGCCAATGTGCCTATCATACTGCTCACACTGACGCCAGCTGTCACTGTGCCACAGTAAAATAGAAAGACGGTGATGTTTGAGAGAATAGATGACAACCATACACGTCCATTACAGTCATCCCAAAAGCCTTGACAGATAAGCATGATTTCAAATGGACACATGTGAATCTCCAGATGGGGTGAATATATGCGTTCGAGATGAATGCAGTGTTAAAAGCTCATTTATCTGTACTTTAATTCCTGTGTATCTCAATCTCGCAGTGGTAAGGCTTGAAATATACTCTACGCGAGTACATGAATGGCAGCTATATGGATTGGATCCATGTGCCGTGTTCTGAAAGCTGTCAGAGCACAATTCATAATTCAACAGCCAGTGTGTGTATTCTCAGCCATGCCACAAGGGGTGCTATAGCGGCTATCAGAGTAAACCAAACATATCCAGTCCTGTTCCAGAGTCTTCCAGCAGAAGGAAAGGAAACTTCTCGCATGGTTTAGCTAAGAACATCAGTTGATGATCATCTAGTAAACTAAGTATTTAGATGTCAAAATGAGATGTCAATTTAAATATTGAGATGAAGGGTTCTTTGTGTGATATTGTTTCCTATTTTAAGTTTTTTTTTGGTCAAATATTAATAAGCAATGAAGCAAATTTATAAATATATTAGTGCTGTCAAAATTAGCAAGTTAATGCAGGCTATTATTATTATTTTTTATTTTTATTTATGTGACGTAAAGTTGACTTTAGATCAATTTAATATGTCCTTGTGGAATAAAAGTGCATATTTGTTATATATATGAAGGATGAAGAAGTAAAATAAAAAAAATAAAAAACATGATAAGGCTTTTTTCATTATTAAATCAAGATAATTTTATCACCCTGACATATCTGACTTAATGCTTTAAAATGAACTTTGATTAAAACATGCCCCTTCAAGTATGAATAGCATTTTTTATCTATTTTGTGTGTAAATTAATATACAGGACCAAAACTTAATGTCACTGACCCACAGACATTTGAAGTAACTCTATCACTGCTTATGTGCCACACACAGTATCACACTTTAAGAATGTTCATGTGAATTTTGCGCTTGAAATATGTTGATCAATCATTCATACTTATCTTAGCGTACTTGCGTAAAGTGTGTTTCTGGCCTCTCCTGCCTTAAAAAGCTAAATAAATTTGCCTGGCCCACATCACAGAGATCACTAGCTGAATTTTTCTTCAACAACATTGTTAACTTCCCCGCTGCTACCATGTTCTTGTATCAGATGCATAAATTTATCCTCCCGTAGTGCTCCGTCCTTCCAGGTCCGCCTTCTACGACATCTCAAGACTTTCCTGACGCACTCAAAGGGAATCAAGCTGGAACGAGGACATGGCACCCTCCAGGGAATAACTCACAGTTCTGAGGCTCGCTAGTGGTTAACTGTCGACTTCCCTCAGGGTTCCAGAGGGTGGTAGATGGCAAAGATGGTGGAGGTAGAGATGAACGGTGGGAGAGAGTGAGAGAGAGTATGACAGAGAGAAAGGAAGAGTACAGTGGAAGAGCCAGCACTATAACAAATTGGCCTCCAGCTGAAGCCAGTGCAATCCTTGGCGTATGTAGCGCACCAGTTCTGTCATGCTGCTGTGCTGCGTCAACGGTTCCATCACTGAGTCCAGCTCCAGAAAGAACTCTGTCAGAACAGAGAGAGACACACTGAGCGATTGGCAACATGGGACCAACATTGATTTATTTATTTTCTTTACATATGACTAGAGTAAATTATATATAACAGGTGTTGCTAACCTTTTTGAGATTAAGTGCCATTGTTTATGTGCCATTGACAGTAAAAACCAACAATAAAGCAAATGAAACTTGCTGGCAGACTAACTACAACATCTTGACTCGTTGACCGCATACAAAAGTAGTCATGTGTTCACAGAAAATAGAGTTGTTTAAAAACAACACATACATTTCAAATCATAAAAAAGATCATGTTTTGCCAGTGATTGTATTTTAGAGTGGTTTAAAAAGTGGGAAATAGACGGAATCCTGCCTTTATTCATGGAAAAACCTTGCTATTTTCTGTGTTTTTTCAAAATTAAGTATAAAGTATAAAAAAAATTTTTTTTCTTCTAAACGTTTTAGTCTTTTTAAAAGTTCTGAAGACTTTAAAGAATTTGAATTCCAGAAAAGAATGCTATTAAAAATCTCTCTCAGTGCATTTAAAATCTGTATACGATTTTCACATTCTGGGTCCAACTCGATGAATTGTTTTATAAAACAGTCATAACTTAATATTTACTAAATTACCTAAAACCATATTGTATCTGATCAGCAACTTCTCATTAGTGAGTGAATGTGAAAAATTATTTATATGTTATTGCTACATTTTTTGTTTAATTGCAAAATTTATAAATTCTTTGACATGCATATTCAGTTCTGATGAGAAATCCTATTTGAATATATCATTGTTAGAAAATAAAAACACGTGAGGCTATGAATGATAATTCTAAAATAAAGATGTCAATAACATGATAGACATGCAATATAATAATTTTTCTCTACTGAACACAGACAAATTATCAAAAAAATAAACAAAAAACCAGCGATCAATCTTTAACTAAATTTTCCTGTCATCGAGGTGAATCTTCTTAAGTTCAGCCTGAAGATAATGGAGGTATCTGATGACATCACTGCCTCCTACTTTTGACTGCAGCAATTAGCAAATAGATGACAACAGCTGACTACAGAGTCAGAACTGATACTGTCATAATTAGCCAATCCTGCTATCATTATGACAAAAGCTCGTACCCACCATCACCTAAATGCATTCATTTCTAGGAAAGACATCGAGGAGGGGAAGTTGAGAGAGAGTTTATTATGGCTGATTTCTGAGGCGGGGGAGACCTCGTACAACACGCAGGGTCTCAGAGCGTTTTAATTAGTCTCCTCCAGAGGACACACAGAGAGAAAGAGAGGAAATGACAAACCACATCAGATCTTGAATGCAATTAGCATAGTGGCTTTTTAATTTCTCTGGTGGGCCGTATCAAACGTTGAGTCACTGATAATGCTGCGAGTGCGAGAGGTGAAATTCTTATATAACGCTGAGATACATGACAGTGAAGACAAATGAGATTTATCCGCAGGAGAGTGATTTTGGGGGAATTCGGGAAAAAGTCATTCTTTACTGCAATGATTGTTTCATGATGCAACACAAAAAAGCCCTGAAAATGGTTGGCGGAGAACTAACTATCTAATACTGATGTGCGATATAGCTAAAAATGATACAAACCTCTGACAATAATGTACATATGTACACTGAATAAATCTGGTGTAGAAACTATTTTTCACTCCAAAAATGTCTATTAAATAAAAAAAAAGTAAAAAAATAAAATAAAAAATAATCTAGAATATATATATATATATATATATAATTATTATTATTATTATTATTAGGGATGCACCAATATAATTTTTTACATTTTTTCGCTTGATACAATACCGATTTCAACAAAAACAACTGATACAGATATTGGTCAATTACATAAAGCAGGCCTTAAAAAAATACAAATTTATCAGTTCCTTTTGGTATTTGGAACATTTATGTTCCTGTGTTCCTTGGTATTAGGCCATTACAGTTCCTAAACTGAAATTAAACTTTTTATTAGCCTATAATGATGATGATGATGATAATAATAATAATAATAATAATAATAATAATAATAATAATAATAATAAAGTACTGCGTTTCCAAAAATTTAAAAAAGAGGGTCTTGATCTGGTAGCCTATCATGCACTTAGTCATAGCCAATACAGCATCTTTCCTAGATTTTGGCCAAATGTATTAAACAAGAGAAAAAACTGTCAACGCTTTAAAGACATTGACCCTTTGAGTCGTACAGTCTCACATATGGGATTTAGACCGCTCTGTGACATCACAAATCTGCCAAATTACTTTGCACTTTGGCTAGCACAGAGCCAAATAGATACATGCACTGCACCTGTCATATTATTAAAACTATCAGAGACTATCAGGGGGCTGGGTCTTCATGTGAAACACAGCAGCCACAACAGCACTTGTGTTTTATTAATTTGTTCCTTTTTATTCGAAACATTACCAAACACATTAACTGAATAATCATTAAATATCTCAATTCTCACCTCTATAGATTAAGTCGATCTATAGTGGAAGATGGTCAAAGTAACCTAATAATTTTATCTATATGCATAAAAAAATGCTGTCTGTTTACTTAATTAACATATATGGGTGTAAATCCATAACATATTTTTAATACGAAGAGATTATATTTAATGTGAATTTAACATTGCAAGTTAATGCAAATAAAAACTTTGCAAGTTACATTATCAAAGAACATTTTGACTGACAGTCTAGATCGAGCCCTCTGAAAAACTACCATTAAAATCACTGAAGCTGTTTATACTGTGAAATTAATATCTCACAGATTGCACTTTGTTGTTTCTGATGAGAGAATTCACAAGCAAGAGAAATTCAGTCAGCGAGCGAGTGAAGAAAACACAAATTTTAGTGATGATTCATTTGAACACCTCTGATTGCTCGTTTCATAACTAAACATCATTGTGTGTGATTGGTTATAATGCAGAGCTGTAAAAAAAACGGACCCCCCCTTTCTGAGGGTTGCCCCCCCCTAAAATATAATTGAAATATGTGTATTGTAAATAATATAATGATATATAGTTAAACTAACTGTGCAAGTAGTAAAACAATACAAATGCAAACGGAGCAACAACAAAAAAAGTTGTAGACATCTCGAGTTGCCCCTGCTTTGCCTCACAGTGCTTTGGTCCACTGCCTGCTCCCTTTACCTCACCACCACCGACACACACACACATTCCGGTGCGAGAAAACATCGTGTTTCAGTAGATGTGGAACTAGTCAAGCTTACTTTATTCACATTAAATATCGGATGACGTGATTATTTTCTCTTTAATAAAGATGATGCTGAGTCATTATTAAACGTGTCCAAAAAAAAATATTTTGGTGTACCAATTTACTTTTGTCACTGATGTAGTCTGCGCTGTTAGCGACCCATGTTTTATACAGGCGTTTACTTAGTTTGTTTAATAAAATCTTACACACACCCATAGTGTATGCATATACAATCTTGTATGTTAGATTAGACTAGTGCGGGTGCGCATTTAGATTTCAGTCGGTTTCAGTGGCGGCTCGTCGGGTGAGGCAGGGGAGGCACAGTTTCCCCCAAATTTTGAGGTGAAAATTAGGAAGATTTAATGTAAATAAAATTTACTATTTGTTTCAGTTCATATCTCAGAATGTGTATATTTTTGTTTGTAATTTCACAGTTGTAATACCTTTACATGAAAGCTCCGCTTTTCTATCGCGAATGTGCCGAATCTGCTGATGTAATTACAACCGCTTAGTGAAAGAGAAGGGGAGGGGGAGGCCAGGGGAACCAATCAGCATCGAATGTTCACTTTCAGCGCTGAGGATGTCACAGTGTCTGGTTTGTGTTCCCTGGGTAACCACTAGATATCCTCCTTCCCCACGGTGTCTGTCACTTCCTGAACTACATTCCCCACGATCCCTGTCTCCTCATTGCACTCAGCTGTCCCTGGTCATTAATCATTGCACTCAGCCAATTCCCCATTAGCATTGTCATTTCCCTGTGTATATATACCCTGTCTGTTTTAGTATGTGTTACAGAGTCCTTGTATTTATCACACCACTCCTGAGTTCTGTATTTGCCCGTTTATTTTGTACCTGTTTTATGTTTAATTGCCACCTTGGTTTTGACCCCTGCCTGGACTGATTTGATGTACGGTTTTCCCTTATTAAAAGACTTACTGCTATTGGATCTACCTGTCCTCTGTTCTTGTGTGGGGATCGTGACAGAAGGACTCCGTCATGCTAAGATCCAGCGGTATGTTTTTCGATGTTTCTTCCCCAGCCACCGAGCGGGAGAGAAAGAGTTGTTTTGAGGGAACCTGCCTGGTCGTTTTTCGTGGGACCCGGGGAGGTCGCAGAGGAGTGAGTGGTCGACAGGAGGTCCGGCATCGCTCTCCACCATGGGCCCCCTTCGACCCTGGGCTCGTGAGGGACGGATCGGAGCTGCTGTCTCGCCATTGCGGACGGAGAGGGGAGAGGACAAGATAAACTGCACAAGATGGCTGCCAGCCCAGCGCCGCTGCCCAGGATGGCCGCCAGCCAAGCACCACTGCCCAAGATGGCCGCAAGCCCAGTGCCACTTCCCAAGATGGCCGCCGGTCCAGAGTCATGGCACAAGATGGCCGCTTGTCCAGCGCCTCTACACGGGATGACAGTCACAGTTGACCCTCCAGAGTCGAGTCAGGATCCCGTTGACCCACCAGAGTCGAGTCAGGTTCCCGTTGACCCTCCAGAGTCGAGTCAGGTTCCCGTTGACCCTCCAGACTCGAGTCAGGTTCCAGTTGACCCTCCAGAGTCAGGTCAGGTCACCGTTGACACTCCAGAGTCAGGTCAGATCAACGTTGACATTCCAGAGTCAGGTCAGGTCACCGTTGACACTCCAGAATTAAGCACTACCACAGTGAGACCTCAGGTGTCAAGTCAAGTCACCGGTGATCTTCAAGGACAAAGTCAAGTCACCGGTGTTCTCCATGGGCAAAGTCAAGTCACCATTGATCTTCAGGTGCAAAGTCAAGTCACCAGTGATCTTCATGGACAAAGTCAAGTCACCATTGATCTTCAGGTGCAAAGTCAAGTCACCAGTGATCTTCATGGACAAAGGCAAGTCACCAGTGATCTTCATGGACAAAGGCAAGTTACCAGTGATCTTCATGGACAAAGTCAAGTCACCAATGATCTTCATGGGCAAAGTCAAGTCACCAATGATCTTCATGGGCAAGGTCAAGTCACCATTGTTCGTCAGGGGCAAGGTCAAGTCACCGACTATCTTCATGGGCAAATGCAAGTCACCAATGATCTTCATGAGCAGAGTCAGGTCACCAATGATCTTCATGAGCAGAGTCAGGTCACCAATGATCTTCATGAGCAGAGTCAAGTCACCAATGATCTTCATGAGCAGAGTCAAGTCACCATTGATCTTCCTGAATCCAGTCTAAACTCTGCAGAACTACTAGAGCCTCTCCACGACTCTGCTGAACTACCAGAGCCTCTCCACGTCTCAGCCGAACTTTCTGAGCGCTCGACTGATCCTGTCGTGGCCACGGAGGCCACCCTTAACTTGTTCATGTTCTCTATTTCAGCCTTACCTGACCAGACTTGCTCTCCTGGGTCATCGATCCCACTGTGGTGGTCCTCTGCTCTGCCCTGGTGGGCTTCTGTCTCGCCCGCACGGCTATGGTGGTCCTCTGCTCCGCCCTGGGGGGCTTCTGTCTTGTCCGCTCGGCTGTGGTGGTCCTCTGCTCCGCCCTGGTGGGTTTCTGTCTTGTCTACACAACTGTGGTGGTCCTCTGCGCCACCCTGGGTGGCATCTGTCTCATCTGCTCGGCTGTGGTGGTCCTCTGCGCCGCCCTGGTGGGCCTCTGTCTCGACCGCATGGCTGTGGTGGTCCTCTACACAGCCCTGGTGGGCTTCTGTCTCGTCCGCACGGCTGTGGTGGGCTCCGGTTCCACATGCGCCGTCCCG
Organism: Carassius carassius; assembly: GCF_963082965.1. Lineage (NCBI taxonomy): Eukaryota > Metazoa > Chordata > Actinopteri > Cypriniformes > Cyprinidae > Carassius > Carassius carassius. Next base: position 23,806,175 of record NC_081783.1, read on the forward strand.
GTGGTCCCCAGTTCCACTTGCTCCACCTTGGATTCCTGCCCTGTCGGTACTGCCCTGGGCCCCGGAACTCTCTGACCCACCCTGGTCTCCTTGCGTTGTTGTTTTTATTTATTTATTTTTTCACTTCCTGTCTCTGTTCCCCTCTATGAACCTGGCCCTCTGTCCCTCCCCCTGAGCCTCCACCAGTCCACCTCCCTCCTGGCCTCTTGTTTTGTCGGTCACGTCTTGGAGCGTCTGGTAGCCGCTCCGTAGGGGGGGGGGTGGTTATGTCACAGTGTCTGGTTTGTGTTCCCTGGGTAACCACTAGATGTCCTCCTTCCCCACGGTGTCTGTCACTTCCTGAACTACATTCCCCACAATCCCTGTCTCCTCATTGCACTCAGCTGTCCCTGGTCATTAATCATTGCACTCAGCCAATTCCCCATTAGCATTGTCATTTCCCTGTGTATATATACCCTGTCTGTTTTAGTATGTGTTACGGAGTCCTTGTATTTATCACACCACTCCTGAGTTCTGTATTTGCCCGTTTATTTTGTACCTGTTTTATGTTTAATTGCCACCTTGGTTTTGACCCCTGCCTGGACTGATTTGATGTACGGTTTTCCCTTATTAAAAGACTTACTGCTATTGGATCTACCTGTCCTCTGTTCTTGTGTGGGGATCGTGACAGAGGAGTGCTGAGAAAAGTAACATCATCTATTTTAAAATCCACGAGCCATTTATTTCATTTAATATAGTTAATCTAATATAACATCATACTAAGAGTGCAGTTGTTCTCCAGATATAAGCATAACAAATGTGATTTATATTTTTATAATAATTTTATAAAAAAAGAAGTTAATATTAAGTGCATTTTAGACACCATATTGCCTGTTTTAGATCTATTTCACCAACGAAAAAAGTTGAAAACTAAGCTACAGCAGTAACAGTAATTGCGTCTTTGAGAAGTGTTTTGAGGTGTTTCCTAACTGAATGAATCCACTTTTTGAACAAAGGAAGGCAAAGTAAGTAAGTAGTAAGGCTTTCCTCTCTGTACACATATCCTTAAGTAAAAATTTGCTTTCGTTTTATTTGTTTTATTGGTGTCCCTTTCAAAACTTGCTCATGAGAAATTTTATGTTTATTGTCCCCCCCAACATTTAGATGAAATTTTCGCCCCTGCTGTATGTCACTTAATGAATGTAAGACCACAGTAAAAAAAAAAACAATATTTGCTTAGAAATATTTTACCAAATCATTTCAACGTTTGAAAATTTATAATAATTTTGTGAACCATTTTAGAGTGAAAATAAATTGTTGTATATTTTAAAGCACACACACACACACACACACACACACAGATTAAAATCTAATTATTTAAAATGTACTTACGTTTACTGTAAATAAATGTACTGGACTAAAGATTTTTTTATTCTATATATAAATATTTTACTAAATATTTTGGGATCTAAAATTGCTATAAAATCAAAGCCATATATAAAGCCATACATAAATTACTGTTCCAAATTTGAAGTCGATATTACAAAAATGTAGATTCCTTTGAGATTTTTAAGGAGCTGTAACAAAAATAGCCACTGGGTTACACCCGAACTTTTTTGAATAATTTAAATGCACTTTCACCAACAGTCTTACTGTAAATGCATACATATGTATTTATCGCTCAGCTATACTCTCTACTTGCAGTCTAAAGAAAAAAAAGTGTTTGGAAAAACTGTCTAGTGAACAATAAATCCTGAAATGCAACTCGAAAACAATCCTACCTTGACTTTCCTGGGCCAGCTTGTCAGCGGTTTCCCAGTGTTCATAGCTGCGCAGGATGTTGTTGGTGATGTTGACATGACTGGCTGCCATGTGGTGGATGCGTTGGGGAATGGCCACACTTCCAGAGGCAGAGGAAGAGCCTATCATTCCAGCGCTGCTGCTGACTGAACTGACAGGAGATGGACTCAGGGACATGGGAGATGGGGTACCTGTGCTCCTGTTGGGAGAAAGATGAAATACTGACCAATGAGAATTTCAATCCACCGGAAATCCAATCCACCGTATTCCTGCACCATTTCAAGCTATTTAATGTAAGTGGTGAGTGGGGCATGCAAAGACATTTTGTTTGTACCTTAGTTTCTATTTATGTTATGTTATGCTCAACAGCCCCGCCCACAGTGAAATCTCGTTGGCTCAATATCCTGTGCAGACAGCTTTATATAAATCATATACATCTTGATTGGCTGTAATGACTGCCCTTGTGTAAAAGAAGTACTCTTTAGCATACTTGTAAAATGAGTAGTTATTATGGAAATTATAAACATTAAAATATATACTTAAGTGCAAACTGGGTTAAATGCAGAGCATCAGATCCGAGTATGGGCTGCCATACTTGGCAAATGTCACGACTTTCACTTTCACTTTTTTTTTATAGAAACTGAAACTGTTGTGCCACAGATGCATTGCAAGCTACTGATTACTCAGGAAACAGTCCTCATCTTCCATAAAATGCGCTGCACACATCTGAATATTTGGGTTGGACTGTTCTGGAAAAGTGTTGAAATACAAGTTAACCACTCATTTCTAGTCGTGTCCTCTTTTGGAAGGCCAAACAAGTAGTTTCGCTTTCATAAAACGAAACACACAGCGGCTTCACGTTAGAATGAACCGTTTTAAGTAGGCAGTGGTTGACTCATTACTTTTATAAAGAATATCTCTTTGGATATCTCTCAAGGAAAAATTTAAATCACATTATATAACCCCTTTAATAGTTCTGTTTGACTCATTTAGGTAGCTTTAGTACATATTTTTATCTAATTTCATAATACTATTCTCTTTTAAATATAGTTGTACTGCTGAATATTCTGACAAGCATTTATGGTCAAATAAAATATACTTTAATGTCCTTTCTGTTAAAATTTGCATATAATTTATTTGAAAAGGAATTTTTAATAATGCATTTGCAGTTTAGACCATAAAAAATGCATAAAAATGTATTATCAAATAACACACTACAATAAATCTATAATCGAGCACTTGCTTTAATCCTTTAGTATGTTAATCAACATCAAAATAGGTTTTACGATAACCTAATTATTTAAAATGTACTTGAATTTTACTGTAAAGAAAATGTACTATACTTTTTTTAATTTACACGAAATTAATATTTTACAAAATATTTTGAAATCTAAAATTGCTATAAAATCAAAGCCATATATCTAAATAATTTATGTTCCAAATATGAAGTTGAAAAAGTCTCCTGTGAGATTCCTGTGAGAAAAAAAGATTTTGAATGCATTTTTTTTTTCTCTGACATAAATGTATATATTTCTGTCACAACGTTACTTCTATCATGACATAACCACCACATATGGAACATAAAATTTTTAATTTTACATTATTACAACTTTTTTTTTAAGTTTTTAAAAGTACACTGTGTTAACAAATATAGTCAAGAAAGTGTAAGTGTCAACTAAGTGGCCTTTTCTTTTATTGATATTAGTTTATCTGCATATAGATTTAATTGAAGTACACTTCTTTTTCACAAGCTACTCACATTGCTATGAGATTCTTTATGTTTACCCAACAACCGTTTAATCAGTATCTCAGTAACCTGCAGACAGTATCGTTCCTCCAGACAACTATCAGCAAACATATTCATTGGTCTCTTTAGTGCTTCACCCTTAACAATCTGGTTCAGTGGCTTGTGATCCACTGATAAATGGGAACACACTCAAGCCTCTGCCGGCTAAATTATGCGCCCTGACAACAGCTGGGCCCATTCGTGGCTGGTTTCAGGGCTCAGCTAAAATAAATAAACTCCCTCTGAGGTAAAAAAAAGATTTGTGATGGTAAAGGATGAGGAGGAGGTGGAGGATGGATGTGTTGATCACAGCTACAGCACGTACGGCTGGCTCTTTATTGCTAATGTAGAGGCTGCAGGGGCCGAGCCGGTAAGGCTAATTGCTTTTGACAGGCAGGTTGGCAGCCGAACAGCGGGCCTGGGTAGTGTCCAGATAGAGTCTGGATCAGACACACACACAAAGGCAAACACAGCACCTCTTGCACTGCCTCACCCCATTGGTACTGGGTTGCCATAGAGCTGACATGGAAGCGATGCTGCTTTCTCAGAGTTCATCTCTTCATGTCCTTTCTCTGATGTCAAGTAACCATGACTGAGGTTTCATATCTCGCACTATATTTTTTTCCCACTTGGCAGCGGGAAGAAGATTCTGGAGGGCTGTTCTTAAGCATGATGGAATCTTTTCACAAGCTGGCAGAAACACAAAAGGGGCAAAGAGAGGAAAATGCACGTACTTTCCATTGGCTCCCCACGGCGAAGGTGCTTGGGAACTTTTTGCAGAATTCTGAGTGAGCAAGAATAAAAATCATTTAGAAACACAGCACATAATCACTAAGTCCAAGCATGCTACGTCTCATGCAAATGCTAATAATCATAATTAGCTTACAGTTTGACAATGTATGCTTATAATGGCATTTGGAAACTATTCTATTCAAACAAATATGAAGATTTCTAGCTCTGTTTCTTAACTACAATAAACAAAGAAACAGAGGCACGGGGTCGTATACCTTGAAATACTCCATTAGTGAGCGGGAATACTTCATGGCATGATCCTTCTTCAGCTTGAACATTCGCAAGTATAGAAGTGACAAACAACGATTGCTGAAAAAGAGAAAATATTCATTAAGGTTCTATTATGATCTTGCCAAACATATTCAAGGAATACTGAAAGATGCTGTTAGGACTATTAATGCAGCATCATCAAGGCAATGTTTGGGTGTTTTTGCTTTATAATGACGCAGGGATTGATTTTTATTGAAACTAACTTTTTGTTGCGTGAATGTTACATTAAAACTGGAAAATATTTATCATCCTATTATTATTATTATTATTATTATATCGGTTCCTTGCCGCTGTCGCCTCTGGCTTGCTTAGTTGGGGACAATTCATCTACAGCGATATCGTTGACTTGATTGCAAATAAATGCACAGACACTATTTAACTGAACAGAGATGACATCACTGAATTCAATGATGAACTGCCTTTAACTCTCATTTTTGCATTATTGACACTGTTTTCCTAATGAATGTTGTTCAGTTGCTTTGACGCAATGTATTTTGTTTAAAGCGCTATATAAATAAAGGTGACATTGACATTGACATTAATTCCTTTTTTTTTCAAATGCCTTGATTTATTCTCGTTCCAGACCCAGACAATCTAATCTTTAACATAAAACTCCATCATAATTTTTACTGAATTTTCAAACCCATTATAATTAAACCAGTGACATTAACAATTTCAATATTTACACTGTTAAAATTGTATAAATGTATATCCATCTTATGACCAAATTATGACTGTCCAACAATTGTGCCATCATTTCCATTATGACCGATTTTGTCTATTTGGTGCTTAGTGTACTTTTAGTGTAAGTTAGTATGCTTGGAAATTATTGTGTTATGTGTTCAGATAAACAAAGCACAACAAAAAAATTCCCTGTGATGCATGTACAGTATATACGCTATAGGATACTATTATAGTCAATATAAGCAAATAGTGTCAAAAATCTGTTTCTACATTCTAATAGCCTAATTTACAGAGCCAATAGTGTCTATGGCAAGGACATAAAGTCAAGTCGAATCAAGTAACCTTTATTTATATAGCACTTTTAACAATACAGATTGTGTCAAAGCAACTGTATAGCATTAATTAGGACAATAGTGTGTCAATAATGCTAAATGACAATAGTGAACACTCATTTTTCAGTTAAAGGCAGTTCATCATTGAATTCATTGATGTCATGACATCAACAGTATCTTGTTGACAACAACAGTATTATGATAACCAGCAGTGTGCATCAATATGAGCACTGAGGGAAAGGCAGCCAGTATCATGGGGTGGCTGACCTTTCAACAGTATGCCTGCGAGACACCAGATGCTTGGGACATATGCAGAGCCCCACAAAAACTAGTTTTCTCACATTTCTCACGCATCCAGACTACTGAAGTCCCATCAATATATAAACAAAGGTGTCTGTCCCTCCAAAAACAGGTCAGAGGCTTTTATGGGATCTTGTAGATGCATCTTTATTTGAGCATGAAATGTTTCCTGACGTCACAGGTCAAAATCCACAGGTTATATTGGCCTAATATCTGAAGCCTGAGAGTAAACATGTTTTTACAGCTCTCTTAAATGCATATAATATCGCCTGAATGGTATTATGTCCTCGACCCAGGTTTATAAATCATAAACGCAGCAGCCTTTGAAAATCCCTTTCGGCTGCTAGATGGCTTTCATTAACAAGCTGGAGAGACTGGCAGCTGAATTCCAATCTGCACTGATGACTGTCATCTCGCTATAAGCGCAAAACTAACCTTGACATTCAAAATAAACAAGCCGCCACCGCGTGACAGGCAGGCAGAGCACGGGCGACTTTTATCTGGGCGAGAATATGTTTCTGCCGTCACCATGTGGAAATCTTTCATTATCCTCTAATAGCTTAATGAAATACAGGAATAATGATCCACTCTAAGCTGATTAAGCGCTTTAGCAGTGTTTTAAAGCTTCCTTCCAGATACGGATGATTGTCGTCAAGCGATGGCTGAGAGGAGATTTTACTGGCTGCTAGTGCAAAGCGCTGGATTTAGCTTCTGATGATACACGGGGAACGGCATTGGAGTGTTATTACCAACTCTGACGCCCTTTTGAAGGCCCTAAAGTGTACATCACTTCTTCAAAACAACTACATCTGTTGGGTTATCAATGAAACTCACATTTTGACCTCTATGTATGTTGAGTGTGACTTTTTCAGCGAACAGAATTGCACTAGTTTGATGTCCCCAGACTATTGGATACAGTCCATATGGCGGGTCATTCTGGCTATGTAGAGGGCGTTTACGCAACAACGCTTTTAACTAAATGGGGTAGGGCTGCACGAGTAATCGAACGGGATTAATCACGATTGTCATGCGCGTTTAGTCAGTAAAGCCGGTTCTGTGATTAGCAGTAAATCTCCATCACCTGCTTTCAGGTGGAGCAGCATTTACTACGCAGAGCCATTGCTCTCTGACAAGCTATGCTAAATCGCGTTTAACCGTATTCTAAGCAGCTATAAAGGCTATGTCGAGTAGCATTTCAATATTGATATACTTTATTATGATGAAAATTATAATAATAAGAACTCCATATATAAACCATATATTGCCATAGTCGTGTGTTTTTTAGTCACGTTAAATCAATGAAAGCAGTTAAATCTTCTGTTTATTCAGTTTTAATGGTAGGCATTTCCTGGATTTCTTCTTTGGGGCATATTTGGATTTACAGCACGAGAGCGTCCTCTGGCCTTCGGAAGGAGATTTACTGCTGATCACAGAACTGTGCTTCACTGAAAGTTATGCATAAGAGATGCTACTTCTGCATAATTGCGATTAATTGCCTTTGCGATTTAATTTCAATTAATTGTGCAGCCCTAAAATACGGTAAACATTTTCATGTTTTTTTGTGTGTGTGTTTATTTACATGACCACAGCATTTTCGGGACATGAAAATGGTAACTTTTAAAAACAGGTTTCAAAGTGCAAGTAAAAAAAAAAAAACTATGTTAACTGTGGATCTGTGTGAACAGGGAACATTTTGACAACATTGTCGTGTATGCAAAACTTTTCAAAAACGCAAAGGAAAAACGTTTCCCTTTTTTTAGTGCATTGTTGTCCTGAAATTTACTCTCAGTCAGGAAGGGTTCATCTAACCGACATTTAAAGTGACTTTTAAAGAAGCACGATTCATCTTTTTCTGTGACATTTAGGGGTGGGCAATCTGATATAACCTGCATAACTGCAAAGTGGAATGTAGAATTATCCTCAAGGACACAATGTTTACTTTCTAATGTATGATTCTATGAGTCTTGCAAACATTGTAAAATCGAGTAGCTCTTCCTCTTAAGTCTTCATTGTAGAAGCCTTGAAACAAAACTTTATTTTCTGCCCAGTCGGTTAAAACGTGGATCCTGATTTGTAATAAGTGTAATCAGTGTAACTTTTTATTTTTTTCTCTGTGTGCAATATTCTGGTCACAACAGCTAAATATTATCAAGTACACTACAGTTCAAGAGTTTGGTGACAATAAGATTTTTGTAAATTGAGTCTCAAATGCTTGGTCAAAATACAGTAATACTGTTTTCTACTGTTATATATTTTTAATGCGATTTATTCCAGTGATGCAAAGCTGAATTTTCAGCATCATTACTCCAGTCTTCGGTGTCACATGATCCTTCAGAAATCATTCTAATATGCTGATTTGCTGTTCAAGATTTTTTTTTTGTTATCAATTGTGAAAAACGTTGTTGCTTAATATTTTTGTGGAAACGTGGTGAGGTCATTTTGTATTTAAAAAAAAATACAAATAATAATAATTAAAAGAACAGAATTAACTCAAAATAGAATTCTTTTGTAACATTATAAATGTTTTTACTGGCAATTTTGATCAATTTAATGTGTATTGGCAGGGGCGTCGGACTGGGGGTAAAACCAGTACTGATTACCAGGGCCCCAAAGGAAGAAAGGACCCTTGAAAAGTCTGGAATATATATTTTCAAGAGGAAGGGGGCCCATTAGGACTGCCTATGCATAGGGCCCGGGATCTTGTGCAGCGCCCCTGTGTATTGGCATGCTTAAAAAAATATATATATATTTATATATATATATATATATATATATATATATATATACAGTACATAAAACTAATCATTCAAAAATAAATAAATCAATAAATAACATTTTAATCACTGACTCAAGCACATGAACGCAAACTTACCACAGCACAGCGAGCTTCTTCTCAGCTATTGTGGCAGAATGACTGGTAAAGTTCTTTAATCTCATTGCGTACCTTAAATAACAAAAGTACAAGAGTTACATATGATAAAACTACTGACACCATATTTCAGTTAGCAAAAGATCTTAGAATACACTGATGAACTTCGAGGACCGTCTAGTTTAGTTGCCTCTGATGTAAATAAAACGAGGACTGCTCCAACTGTATGTAGGTTATCATCTTTTATTTTTTAATCATGAAGATGGCACTGACCTGATGAGCTCTACGGTTTCTGAATACATTGTGTATGGTGACTTGGCCTCTAACGGGTCCCGTTCCATGGCATTGCCACATTCGATAAACGAGAGTGCCCCGTCTGCGTAATTCACAGCTTTTCCGAACTTGTCCATCTGTGAGGCAAAAGTGTAATCAAAGGTTGAGAGAATTATGCAAAAAAATAAATAAATAAACACACACACACACACACACACACACACAAAAAAAAAACAAGTATTGAGGTAATTTTCGAAGCTCGTAAAGTCATGTAGGAAAACAGATCTCATCGGAGGAGGAAATAAAGCCATTAGGCTGAGGTAAGAAGATGAATCAGAAGATGTAATCCAAGAGTGAGGCAATGTGCAGATTTACGGCCAACTTCATGGCAAGTTTATGAATCAGAACAGTTTCTTTTGTGTGGTTTAGCTGTTCAAAGTGCTTTTCTCTATATTTAGGGATTACATTTTTCATCCTGACTTATCGGTATGTGCTCATAAAGGCTAACTTGAACTCTCATGTCTAAATTTTCAAACACAAACCAATCAATAGCACTAAACAACATTACGACTGCCTCCAAAAACCCAACTGCATCCAGCTCCGCAGACAAGCACAAACAATGAGAGCATATCTCATCTTCGTTTTCAAGGGAGCCCTTTAATACAAGGCACGTGGACGCCCGGGATTCATTACATGCCTGCAACTATGCTCATAACACTTGCAGCCAATTCCCCTTACTTTGTATTCATGACTAGGCCTATACATTGTCATTGTGATTTATGACAGAGAGTATGTAACTTTCGATAATGGACAATGTCTCCAGAGATAATTACCTGGGTCCAATTATTGAGGGTCTGGGGGTCTGTTTTGTAAATCTCTAACAAAGCTCCTGCTTTATGGATGCTAAGGGCAGACACAAGGGCTTTCACTCACCTAGATAGGATAGTCTTCAATTATAAAAGGTCTGTCGAGAGAGCTTTTTCTCAGCTTGCTAATGGCTCTCTGTAGTGGATGGGTTATGTGTCCGTGTAGTTAAGAGCAGTGCGGCAGGAATTTTTCATCTACTCTTGCTGAGTGTTAACTTCCCATCGGAAAAGAAAAATCACTAAAGATTGCACTATTATCACTGTTTCTCCTAGGCTGCACTGAGATTGGATGAGAACTGAATGGAGTCTCTGGCTTGGCAGATTTTTCTGCTTAGTAAAAGAGGTCATAATTTCACGTCTCCACTAGAGTTTCAGAAAGATCTCACTGTTTCCCTCAGGTGCCTAGATACCCAAATCAGGGTTCCCACACCTTCTGATCAATGAATTATTAAGATTTTATCAGCAACCCAAATTCCTTTTAGAATGCTTTATACAGATCACATCGACAAAGACCAATTTTAGCAGAACAAAGCTAGAAAAAAACCTATATTCACTATAGAAATTGAATTTTTTTTATAATATATACATATAATAATGTTTTTTCTCTAGTTTATACCATATTCATTCATACTGTTTCTGCTTAGAAAGTTATTTAAACTAGGATTTTATTTAAAAATGTGATTAATTAAAACAAATTATACATAAGACTCTAAAACCACACATGCTAAAACGCTTTTTATTTCGGTATTTAATTCCATACAGTGTTGTTTTATTAGTAAATTAGATACTATTATAGTTTTTAAAATATGTTGAATTATCTTCCAGTTTCAATTTAAGTTTAGATTCTTTTAGTATATTTGTTGTTTTTATTTTTTGATTCTGTATTTTTTATTTACATTTTTTTTATGTTGATTTTGGAAACGCTTTATAATGTTGTAAGTCCTTTACACATAATTAGTTAATGAGGAACTAATTATTTATATGCGTTCATAAATTACTGTATATGTAAATATTTTTGTCTATGTTTTGTAGATTAAGTTATAAATAATATAAAAGTAAGTATTTTCAGTTTCAGTAAACTATAATAACTGTTATAAACTTTTATAAAAATTATAATTATTTTTTTTGTATATGTTTTGGCATATAGACATGTCATGAATAGACTTACCAAAGCATCTGCCTTGTGCTTCAACTTCTTGGCCTCCTGCATGTAGTAATCTGCATTGTGAACACTGTAATGATAGAAAGTGTGATTAAGTTCTGTTTGGTTTTCACATACATTCCACTGTGTGCATTAACATGAACCTGAAATATGTAGAGCTGCTATACGACTGAAAGATTTCAAGACTCACTCAGTCATTATCCACAACAGTCTCATTGTTACTGTTACATACGTGTTATTAAATGTGAGTTTAGGTCTCCTGGGCTCCATGTGCTCTGTGGACAGGGCTGAAGTGTTTGACCAGAGGTTTGGCTCCGACTGACCATTGCTGTGAAAACCGCCGGAAGGCTTGCTGTGACTGTCTTCCTCCTGGAACAGCAAGAGAACATTAAAACGATAATTAGCCTTGAACAGCTTGAATAATACAAACTATCCATTTACTCTCAGTCTGTTCTGCATCTACTCAGTGTTTTCATTTTTAGGACCATTTAGCTAGATTGATTTTGGACGATCGGCACATGGGAGCCATTCTCTTGTCTTCAAGGCTATTTTGAAACCTTTCCAAGAAGGTAATTAGTTTAGCAAAAACACAGGAAATGTGGTGAAGGCCTCAAGCAAAGCCTCAGGCCTCAGTCTAGCTGTCTGTCTATGACTTACAGCGCTGGTCTTGGAATGGGAGAAGGATTTGCTCTCTCCCTTGCGGTGTTTGTGTGATGAGGACGATGATGAAGAAGTGGAGGCAGGTATTGTGCGGGTGGAAGGGAGGGTGTTTGGGACGGTGGAGGTGTTTCCGTCCTGACTGAGGGAGCTGCATTCGCTGCTTCTCCGCGGGCGGCCCACAGGCTCATCGGACAGCGGCGACAGCAGAGGCGGCAACAGCTTATCCTCCCGCTTGCGGGGTTGCTTCTTTAAAGAACTTTGCAGAAAAAAAAAAAGAAAACATGTCAAAGGTCTCTGACTGTATACTTGCAAGACACTTCAAGACTTATTGTAGGCCAATACATTTGTGGTGTTTACAACATTTCTTAAAACAAAGACATTCAAAGTCATATTTGGTGGTGTTTTAAACACTACTGAGGGGTATGGGGGGGGGAGAAAGTGTCTTTATGCAAACACAGTAAGATATACCTTATGTGAATGTAAACTGATGGGACTATATATTGTACATGTGCCAAAATACTAGATTTGTGCTTTAGGCCTTGATGTGGAAATGTAGATTAAGACGTCATTTTAATGAGCAGGGGAAATAAATCAAATGGACAGATTGTTGCTAGAACAACTCAGATAATGATTAGATGCTTTGGGCTTAAACTGAAAAAAAAAAAAAATCCTATTTATATATATATATATATATATTTTTTTTTTTGTGCAAAATGTTGTTGTTGTTGTTGTGAGAGAAACCAACTCATATTGAAGATATAATGAAACAATTAAATAAATATAGCTTGCAATTGTATAGCAACGTGCGTCAAGCATCAGTATATATATATATATATATATATATATATATATATATATAAAACATTGAATTTCTTTAAAATTACAATAATGCAAAATGCAGTTTCAAGTAGGAAATAATTATGGTATACATTTTTTTGTCTTTTTATTTCATTGATGCTTCCTTAGTTCAAGACTTCTACCAAACCAGGCTGTTACAATAAATTAAGAAATGAAGAAGTGGACAAAACAACTTATCTGATCTGCAAGATCTGATTCTGTCCATTACTGTGTTTCCTGTACTCTCTGAAAGAAACTCTCTCAGCTCAACTTCTAATGTTGCGTCTCAGCACAACACTAAACCCTAATTAAAGAGTAAGGCTTCTTTCTGCAATCAAAGGAGCTACCACTGACATACAGTGTATTATTTTACACAGGGTGTAATTTTGTTGAAAATATGATGCTATATTCTGCTCTCTCTTTTATTGTTTTCAGCCCTCAGGGCAGTAGGGTCATTTTAGATCAAATGGTTTTGTTTCCTTTTATTCCTTTTCTAGAACAACATAGGAGAGGCACAAGATCATATACAGATGAGAGAGGGAGGTGGTGGCACCTCCATGTTGGCTAAATTCATTTACATAAACGCTTACCTGTCTAAACTTAGCCTAAGTGCTAAATAAAGAAGCTCCACTGAGACGGAATGTCCTGGACAGCAGCATATTTTTTTTTTGCCTTTGGTTTATTAGGATGAAAATACGCCATAAAACAAGAGTCTCATCAATTAACAACACAAAATAAAAAGCATTCTTTACTTTTCTAATTCAATTAAAATGGTGAACGCATTGAACAAGCTGATTTAAAACACACTGAGCAGGTGATAACAGTAAATAGCCCGAGGTGCTAAACACTTCCAGTAATAGTTGTTAACAGTGGCTAATAATTTAATGTAACGCTGCTGATCGTATCGGAAGATTCACTGGCGTTAGTCGTGTCGCAGTGCGGTGGGCACTCAGGCGGACAGGACAAGCATATGACCCCTGTCACGTGTGTGTCTTTGATGGGCTCTAGCCTGGCCTGACACTAATTGAATATCTAAAATTAGCAGTAGCCGTTGTGCTGGTGTCAGTGTTAAATTACTGTAATGCAGTGGGACAAAGCAGGCAGGCGGCTCCAAAAGGGTGACCTGCTGCTCCTCTTGCGTATCCCAGCATTCTCCCAGAGGACATAACACAGGGTGAGCTACTAAGCTGAGATGGCAAATCTTGAGTGTTTTCGTGCATACGTGGCAAAAACTTCACTGAGTTCACTGAGTTACTGAACAAAATCCAACAAGAATATTTATTTTCTATTAAAATCAGAATCAAAATGGCTAGTCATTAGTCATGCTCCTAAGACGAGTGTGTGATAATGTAGGCAACAAGCCATGAGTTAGTACTGAAAACTCACTCTTTTGTGCTGGAGACCTTGTGGTTGTGTATGGGCGAGATACAAGGAGGAAGCAGAAGTGCGTCTTTGTCCATCCGAAGCTTTTTGCCTCCACTCATCACATCACAGTGCTCAGACTGCAGAGAGATGGAAGTTAATTACCACCATCCAGAAATTAACATGTTAGTTAGCTTAACAGGCTGAAGGACCAGTTAGAAACATCTACTTTAAGACAAAAAAAAAAAAAACATATTTTATAGTCCAAGAATCAGTTTCCACTTACACCTTTAACAGGATAGCACTAAAATCTTAAATTGTACTTTACACATGAACACATTATGAATAGTGAATTCTACACTACCTGACTAAAAAACACTGGTTTGACAACAACTATTTTAACCCTAACTGACACACTGTGTATTTTTTTATTGCTCAAACAACCATGTTGGAAGACATATTCATGTGTGATTAAATGAGCATGAGAAATCATTTTCATACATAAATTGGTCACCACTGGTAAATGCTGGGTTAAAAACAACCAACATGTCTTGCTTAAAATTAATTCCTAAAATAGACTGGAAATTAACATTAAAAAACATGTTCAATAAATACTGATGCCTCTGGTAATTTAGCGTTCATTTTAATCCAGCCAAAGAACAATTTATAAATAATAGTTGAGTTAAATAAAACTACCCACAAGGTTGGGTTAAACATTTAACCCAATCGCTAGGTCCATATTTGATCCAGCATTTTTAGACTGCATGGTGTTCTGAGCTTAACCCCATTTAAAGTCTTTAGGATGTGCTGGGGTGTATTGACTCTCCTAATTTCAATACAAATCTTGGCCAAAAACTAAACTCCTGATGGAAATAAATGTTGTGATGTTGCATAATGTTGTCGAAACACTGCCACAACAAATGCACAATATAATCAAAGCTAAAGGTGGTCCAGTGAAAAGTTAGAGCAGAGGTCTTCAACCCTGCTCCTGGGGACCCACTGTCCTGCAAATTTTATTTCTAACCTGTTTCCAATGAGCATTTTCCAGCAATCTTGAGGAGCTTGCTTAGCTGCTTCAGTTTTGTTTGATTAGGGTTCTAGATAAACTCTGCAGGACAGTGAGTTCCCAGGAACAGGGTTGAAGACATCTCTATTAGAGTGTGCAACATTGTGTACTGAGGTCTTAACGACCCTGGTTTTCACATATGGTAGACTTCGTATGAACCAAACCCAGTTCAGTTAAAGTGAACAAGAAAGAGAACTGGCTGCAGGTGTTGATGTTGTACGTTGACTTTAAAGGGACTTTTTTGAATCACAAACAAACCTCTTGAGGTTTCTGTTTCATTTATGCATCTTTGGATCATTTACAAGTGGTCTTTCATGAGCTGTCACCAATTATACCCATAGGTGTTAAGAGTTTAATATGTTCCTGGAGACAGGAAGGTCTATAATTTACATATGACACTGGATGAGATACTATATTATTTTATAAAAACAATAAAAACCTTTGCCCATTAAATACCTGGGTTGCTATTTAATTGTACAATTCGAACTTGTCAAGAGGCGATACTTCAGCTATCAAGGTTGTGTCCTTCAACAAGGCACTCCAAAGGAATTCTTCCATGGAAGAAGTAAATGTCGCTTAAAGGACCTGCTAAATGACTAATTGTTTAAAATAATAATTACATGATTATTTTGCAATTGCAGCCCTTGATTTTATAATTATAGTGCATGAAAAGAGAGTGAGAACATTGAACACTTGCCTTGTGTTTCCTCTTGGATTTACTAGGGTTCTTTTCTGCAGGGATAGAGGCAGGTGACTGTTGCCGTCTGTGCTTGACACTGATCTCCCGACACTCTGCCTTTGTTGAGGGAGGCTCTGGGGGGTCTTGCCCTGGGATCCGTGATAGGAAGCTGAGTTCAATCTTAACCCAAAGGGACTTGATGTCCTCAAAATCTCTTAGTGGTGACAATAGTTCACTTTGTACAATAGGGATGGGAGAAAAGAAGGGCTCTTCCAGGAGATCCGAGGCACCTGGATCAGGAATAGAGGTGCTGCTTGTGCTGGTAAGGCTGCTAACACTCAGGATATTGCTATTGCAATCCTTGGATTTCAGGTTTAGGGTGTTGGGACCGGGACAGGGAAGCTGAACCTTGGTGAGCTCTTCAGGATCAGAATGACACTCGGATGAAGAAGACTCTGTCTCGATGAACTCCTTAGACTTGGGGGTGATCTTGTTTGGTCCTCTGTGCTTCTTTTTATCCTGAACCGGTGTGATATTCGTTGGTGCAGTGTTTGTTGTGGTGGTCCGTGGTTCCTTTCTTGGTGCCGTCTTGACCCCAGGGCCCTTGCCTCTAGGTTTTGGCAGTTCTAAAGGCGGGGGCTCTTTCTCTTTTGGGGTAGAACTTGAGTTTCCTGGTCTTGGCCAGTTGTGCTCCTCGCAGCTGGAAGATCGCTCCACCTTTTTGGGCTGCTTCTTTCCAGTGCTTCTCCTGGGGGGTGCAAGCTCCACCGAGGCTGGTGATTTTACCTTGGTGCTTTTGCTGTCCGGAGCCTTCTGACCAGTCTTGGGTTTGGCTTTCTCTCTGATAGGACTGAGCAATGTTCTCTCCTTGGGTTCTGCTGGTGCCAGTGCTGTGGTGGGCTTGCTCTTGCTGGAGCTCTGGTTGTCTGAGGCTTGGACTTTATCAGATTGAGAGCTGTTAAGCCCATGACTGTCTGACTGGGTGCTAATTAGTGCTTTATTGTGAGGATTAACTTTGTTTAGCCACTTATCTAGTTGCCACTTGTTTGTTGATGGAGGCTCAGGCTGGTGGAAAAAGACAAAGCAAATTGATGGCACCATAGTTTAAGAAATATTGAGAACACTGTCTCAGCATCTTATTTCATCAATCACACAATGAGATGAAAACCAGATAATTTGTTGTTGCACGTGACAATTTTACATGCATTAAGTGGCTCTATACAATGTAAATTGATGCAAGTGTAAAATAACATGGAAACCCAATTTCTTATGATGCATATCTCCGGTGCTGATTCATGAGAAGCTTGAAGATTTCATCATTTGACTTTCACAGACCAATGAACTGGCGCTATGATGAAAAGGCCATTAAGAGAGGAAGTCATAAAATCCCTGAATAACGGAGGAAATGTTGTGAGTACTGTCCTGATGACTGCTCACAGCCCTCGCTGTGGAGATGTTTTCATCAGCTATATTATCTCATGCCAATTCTTGTGTACCATTATGTTTCCAGACACATGTAAATCTTTCCCACAAACCCATAAACACTGTCTTGAATGCTCTGAATGATAGAAAATCATTCAGAAAAGGAAGCTATGGAAATGAGTGGACATCTATATTAACCATTAAACTCACGGGGTAAGAAATTAAATTCAGTGCACTTTCCAATCAGACCTGATGGTACGTTTTGAGACAAAAGCCAATCTCCTATGTCATTTCACATTCAAAAGCCACATTCTCCATCTCTCAGAGAGACATTTCTGGCAATACGAGCTACCAAATCACCAGCAAAGATGATGAATTGAGCATGTCTAAATTGACAGGCCTCCCAATATTTAGCCACTGAAGCATCAAGGCTTTGCGTTGCCGCTTGAAGAGAAACATCTTTCTGCAGCCCAGAGCTCTTGCAGTGCTAAGATATGGATTCCCATTGGCCATCCCTGGCAGAGAGCAAAGTTATACACACAGAGGGGGCGATGAGAACCAGGAGATGTTTACTCTTGTGTAATGCTCTTAGGGAGCCCCGGGCAGGCTACTGCAGGACAACTTTAAAGCTGCCAAATTAATCCTTTGTGGAGATCCTTTCAAAAGTCCTACCCCTAACCCATGCTGGGGAAACTCAGAGGGAGAATGAGGCCTCAGTCTCTCTGTGCCTTTAGCTAAAGGAGAAAATAGACTTAGAAATAGACTCAGATTCATCTCGGTTCTTTTGAAATTTCTGGTAATGGGCTCAGCAATAATCATCGAAGGGAAATATTTGCATGAACTGGTATTCATTTACCTCATGGCCCAGAGTTCAGAAGGTGAGCAAAAAAAAAAAAAAATCCTAAATAACACTAAACAGAAAGGCTTAGGAAATAGACAAACCTGTCAAAAATATCTGGGCCATGCCTCATTTAAAAAAATAAAATAAAAAAATAAATAAATATGTGTTTATTATTATTATTATTATTAAATGCAAAAATGCTAACAAAAATTCTATGACTTCCACCAAATATGCCATTTATCACAGTATCTGTATAAACTACAACAATAGACCATTTATGTATTTTCTTTTCACACTACAGATAATTTATTTATTTTGCAATACAGCCTCGGCAAAAATGGCCCATGCAAAACAGTTTTACCTATAGCTCTATTTGCATTAAGTACTGTTTTAGAGAGAAGTAATCAATTTCATAGAAAAGTAAAGATGATAAATTGAGCAATTGAACATTTCTTGATTATCCTTCCAAAATTTTGCCACCTAGGTGTCAGGCATTTTGCTTTAAAGCAGCTTAATAGAAATCATGCAAAAAAAAAAAAAAAAAAAAATTGAATTAATTAAGCAGTTTGTTAATTAGAAGGGGGGTTCCTCATATATTTGGCCTTATCCTGTAGTGTATGGGCTGAACTGAGAAACACCTGTAATAACAGCCATCAGTGAATGGAATGAAAAGACGAGTCAAGGATCAGTGTGAGGATGTGTTGTGACAGTTTATGAGGAGTAAAGTGATCAATACCTCTGGAGTGGCAGCACGGGATGCTCGGTTGCACTCACTGTCACTGGAACTGCTCTCACTGTCCGAGTCGGACTCTGAGCTGCTCTCCGATTCGCTGGAGCTGCCCGAGGCACCGCTGGAGTGACCGGTTGGTTCACTGGTCCGTGGTGTGGTTCCAGGGAGACTTTAGGAAAAAGAACAGAGGAGAACATTCATCAAATGATATGACACTTCAAAAAACACAAACATGCCATTGACAGCACAGATGTAGATACCGGTTGTTTAATTAATGTACACTGGATTTTATTCAATAGCAGGAGAAACAGACAAGAGCTGTAATGGTTTGTGCTCACCAAAAGGAAAGCGAATATTCACATAGCATTACTCACACTAGATTACTCGTGGGATGTTTTTCACATCACACGAATAATAGCATAATAATGCTCTCCTCGATGCATTGCCAGGCACAAATTCACATTTATTCACATCTTTGCATTGACTTTTTATTCGAACTACTCATGTAAATAATTAAATTCAATTTTGGTGTGGAAACACCGTAAGGCATGGAAGCCCATTTCCACTACAGTACTATTCTGTATTGAAAACTTCCATAGTATAGAACCTGCCTAATATAATAATTTGTGCTTAAACTGCTCAAAATTTCTATAGCATGCAGCTCTTTTCCACACAATAACAGATTATCTAAGTGAAGATTTGTTTTTTTTCTGTTCCATGATTAAAAAAAAAATAATAAAAAATAATAACAGCATACTAGTTTGAAATTATATGATTTTGGTGTGAATTGTAACGAAGATTATATGCCTGAAGGGCTTGTCATATATACATTTTTTTTTATGGCTATGCCATTACATTATAGTTTGAGTCTTTAAAATATCAGACACCACAATTATTAGTATTCATTTTATTTTTTCTAACACTAGCTGATGCTGCTCTGAAGAGCCAACTTAATAAGAGACAACTGAACCAACTGATGATAGACTACATAACTTAGAGAGACAGAGATAGAAAGATATAAATAGAAAGAAAATGAGCAAGGAAAGAAAGGGTTTGTTTACTTGTCCGCCTACAGGGCTATTACTCGGCTCTGTCTCAGAGTTATCAGTCATGCTCAGCATTATTTATGAGTTCATGAAAGGCCACAGTGCTCTAATCCAATAAGTACTTCACTTCTCAGGGTATCCTCAGATGTGGCCATCCAAGATTGTTCTACATGGAGTCAAACATGCCAGAAGGAGGCAAATTAAATTCCTTTCCAAAGGTCATATCAGGCTGCTTTATGTTGACACTTCATTAGAGATTATGTTATGACAGGAGAAAAGTGCTTTGGTCTACAACTGTGCCAGCAAGACATGCACAACATTGGCCAGGAATGAGGAACCTGTCCCAGGAAAGTGAAAAGGCATACAAAAAAAAAAACAAAAAAACACAGATTTGTGCCAAATCATAAGCTATGCTCAAAATTGCCCACTTGTTCACTCATGCACTGTCAATGTGCGGCAAAAACCCTAAACAACCAACAGCCAGTGTGGGATACAGTGAAAATGCACGCTTGTCATCGCATTAGATACAGTACAAAATATCAAACCAAGTGATAGATGTTAGACCTTTTCTCAGAGCTAACTTCATTTTTCTGACTTTTAATTAACTGATGCAAATGCTATATTTAGTCTGGTTTCTTTTTTATCTAATGCAACAAAAATATACAGTTCAAATTTTAATTTGATATTTAATATCTATAAATCTCCTAATCAAATACCACCTGAAAGAAAAACGACACGGTTACATGCACTTTGAATGTGCTGTTCCTTCAAAACGCCAACCTCTGTGACCTTTGTCCATGCAAACAGCACTGATTGGTGTGATACAATACAAACCAAAAGAAAAGAAAAAGGCAGAAGGTCATTTTCTATCCATCTTTTGGTCTTAATAAGGTTGACCTTTGGTTAACAGCTTTGGAATCTTATAAGAGAAAGGCAAGTCTGAGAAAGCATTTCTTGGTTCTTTCACCTTCTATCACAGATAGTATTGTTTACTTTTTAATGTAATAACTAATTTAGCCCTTTTTCTGTATGAAAAAGTTTTAATAATATAATATAATATAATATTATGCCTATTACAGATTTGCCAAGCGTATAATGCGATGAAAAGTAATCAAAGTTTACTTATCATCATTATTCATAATTAACGATATCGTCATCCCCAAACAGACCGGACAGAGCAGCTTTGGGAATAGCTTTCTCCTCATAAAGCAGCACACGTTGCACAAACACAGGAAGGAGGAAGTGTTTCCCTGAAGGAGTTACAGCAGGCCCTGGGCAAACTCAACTAGAGCTGGGCCCCTGGGACCGAAAGAACTGGGTAAATTAAACTAACATTTCACTGCTGAACTTTATCTGTAATAAGGAACGATAACAAATCTGCTTTCATAAGGGATCATGGTAGACGTTTCTAGGTCTGAATACTAGTAGACTAAGAAAACTGTTTATGCTAAAGTAAGAAAAAAACAAATAAATTGCGAAATGTGATATTACCAGCGATTCTACATTGTAAGAGAAAGTGTAAAGTGTACATATTTATCAATTCAGGAACTATATAAATACCATAGCGGCTTCACAAATAACATATTAGCATTTATTTACAATCTGTCTTGAAACACTCACATAGCACAAATGCACACATATACAGAAGTGCACAAATATATTTCTCAAATCCACCATAAGTAATGCCATGAAAAAGCCGCCAAGGCTCTTATTAACATTCAGTAAGGGAAGAGTTTGCACAGGTCTTGTAATTTATCATGGCTTTAAATAATGTGCTGTCAATGCATGTTGCTGTAACAAACCCAAAAGATCTCCAGACATAAGAAAAACATCTCGAACAACTCTAATGAATAAATTTCAATATTTAGAACAATTTACACTTTAAATATTCATGCTTTATAATGATGTAATTTTCCAGGCTGGTGCTAAGCAGTAGGGAATATAAGACCAGATGTACACACAGAAGTAAACACTAGCTAGACTTCTGTTGTCTACTGCATGGAAATAGCTGACCAAACTCTGAGTTTTAGAAAAACCTGGTTTACAGTAGATGCTATAAAGGCTCTCTATCAACTCAGGGTTAGATCCATAGATTTCTGTAGCGAGTGCAACTTAAAGTGTGGCTTTAAGTTGCAACCAATCAAATTTAACATAGAGAGCGTCAGTGTGATTGACGTCTTCTCGCCACAATTCACTTATCTGCTGAAACTTAAAAGACTGTTATAAAAAACATCATGAATTTAATTTAACAAGGCAGGAAAAAAGGTTGGTCCACATTGAAGCTTGTTGTCCATCAAGTTTGGCCAACCCATTTCACACCAACCAAATAAACCAAACTCTGACTTGCCTAAAAGCTGTAGCATCTAAAATATATTCAAAGCACACCATCCACAGCTCTTGCTAACAGAAAAACAAGCTAATAAAAGGTCTGAAGCTTTGATCTCTCCCCAGAGATTATCACAGGTCACACTGAAACAAAGGCGGATGCATCATTGGAAGCTACAGGGATCCCATCGACTAGCGTTTTTCTCTTTGTGTTTACACTGATACCATAATCTCAGATCAATGTGACAGATAGTCACAACCTGGCGGTCTGTATGATGGGCCCAAAGCAGCCTAACGAACCCTGAGTAATATTGCATTATTATTCTCCCACCGTGTCTCATGTCCAAGGGCAGAACTGTCATAATTTTCTTCGTTTTTTCAAACTCTCCTTCAATGAAGTTTAATAGTTAATTATAGATGAACCACTCCTACAGTCGCTGGAGCCGGCAGAGACCTGGGCCACTTCTCAGAAGCCCACGTTTGATTTTATTCCCCTTTGATAGAGAGCTGGGACTGTTTCAGACATCTAGTCTGGATCGCAACCTGTCAATATCGCCAGCGTAGGAGAATTTAATGAACTGTGAATTTATGATTTCCATCAATAAGTTACATTTAAAAAGTTCAAAAGAATTTGAGGACGCGAGGTCTCAGTGCTAAACATGATTATGTGTTTGGGGGGTGTGAAAGCAACAAAGAGTTTGAAGCATGAAATGACGGAGAGAGAAGATGAGAAGAGACATGAAGGGCTTTCATTTATAAGTCATCAGCCCACCACCTCATAAAACGTTCATCTGCGAGCAGTGCATCCATTATTTGTATAAAAGAATAACTCGCCACACTTCCCAACAATGATGGTTGTGACTTCCCTTTGCCCTTAAATCCATTACAAGCTTTATTTGATTCAATCGATGCTCTGTTCACATGAGGAATGGATTATAGATCCCGTTTAAATACTCAACTATACGATTCCTGAATCATTACAAGATCTGTTCTCTTTATTTCACAACAGAGACACACTGGGCATATTTAAAGTTGATGGTTGGTTTCCCAAGCTCAGATTAGGTCTGGTCCTTGATTAAAATGTTTCAACTGTCTGCGAATGTTCAAAACAAGACCATAATTCCATCTGACTCACTTACACTGATTACTCTCTGTGAAAACACATCGCAGATGTCAAACGTATTTCCATACCATAATCTAAAGCAGTGGTGGTGGGTTGCTGGTACGTTCTGATTGGGTCACTGAGAGCAGGGAAAAACAGCAAATAAAATGCAAATAATTATTTAATAGTTTGTCATTATGATAATAGCAAAATAAACTGGCAAAATAAAGGAGAAACCACTTTCCCTGTTGTTGATGTCAGAGGTGGTGCATTCAATCAAGCTCTACAGTATTTTGATGAAAATTCATATGTTTAGTAGAAACGAAAAGTTAAATGCCACATTTCCCATGTCACAAAAACAAAGGAGATGAATCAAAGCTACCGAGCTAAAAAAAAGGTTTAATTTATGGTTTAACTATATGGTTTAACTTTATTGCTTACATTTCTGATATTCTAAAAAACCATGAATAAAACTACAAATTAAAAGAAATTACAACATTACAATTGTAGGTAGCTCTGTGCATTGAAACATAAAACCTAATTTTATGAGACGTGCGGAAAAAAACTTATCAACCAATTTAGCCTATTTCATGCTCATGCTTTTATATGTTGTTGGGTCTATGCAGTTTGTATTAAAGGTAACACACTCTATATTTAATATTAAGGACTTTTATGTATTTTCTTTTTATTTTCTTTTTATTTTTTTATTTCAAGGCATCACTTGATGTCCAAAATAAAAATGTGATACCAAAGCCAAACCACTGATGTATGGTCATTCCTCTTGAATATTTCTGAAAAGTATTGTCTCTATGGACATTTTTGGCTTTGTTGTGGCAATGCAGCCATATGGTTCAGTCATTAAGTGGTTATTTGCTTTGAATGGTTAACTTGCACTTCATTTAAGTAGGACACAATTACTGAAGTGTCTGGGCTGGTGACATTTACATGCTATTTTCATGCTGGGCTTTCAACAGAAGCATACGGCTTGTTAGTGATTACATTGTAGGAGGACTCCAAGTCATCTAGAGACCACATTACAAGAGGCTGCACTCTTTTGACCAACAAGCAACCACCCAGAACACCTTAACAACTGAATAGAAAAAATTGTGAACCACCCTAAATGCCAAATGAAACCACCTTAAAACCATTCAAATACATTTTAACATCCTGGCAAGTTTTTGCATTTAATAAATCCAGTTTAATATGCTAGTTAAACAAAAGGCAGTACTATTTTTGTAGCTTGATTTTTCATGTACCGTGAGCAACATTGCATAGCTGACCTAAAATTTACATTTATGCATTTTGGCAGATGCTTTTATCCAAAGCGACTTACATTGCATGCAAGCAATA
This sequence comes from Carassius carassius, assembly GCF_963082965.1. Taxonomy (NCBI): domain Eukaryota; kingdom Metazoa; phylum Chordata; class Actinopteri; order Cypriniformes; family Cyprinidae; genus Carassius; species Carassius carassius. The sequence goes on from NC_081783.1 coordinate 23,830,708, forward strand.
CATTTGATTGATTCATTCCCTGGGAATCAAACCCATGATCTTGGTGTAGCCAGCATCATGCTCTACAGATTGAGCGACCGGAATATTACCCAAATGATCATGATCTTGAAACGCTCCATATGTGGCTTTCTTTAAATGTCAAAGTCTCACAGAAAAGCCCCAAAGGCTCCAGATGGAGATATTTCTCACATAATTATGCTCTGCTTGTTTGGAGTTATGTTTTTCCAGAAAGAGCAGGACCATGGCCATTGCAAAGGGTGGTACGCGAATCCCAGGCCTCCTTTTGGCCCATCTTAAAGCATTCTGGGAGGGCTAAAAGAACATATCCCACTGCCTTGGACAGCATTTCCTATGCTACAATGCCAAATGAGATGAATCAAAGCTAACAAGCTAAATCAAAAGAAAGTTAAATGTCAAAATTAATTGTATATTTACAAGGATATATTACGCATACATGCAGTTATGAGGTGGCTATGCAGTTCTCGCCAGCTACCAGAAAACAAGATGAACTTTTGACCATTTTGGTCATAAAAGTAAAATTTAAGAAGCAATTGTATCCTAACTGTTCGAGGTAACAGACTAAAATACACATATTTTGTATTGACACTTGGTCTGCTTTCCAAAATATTTTCATGAAAATAACAACCTACAGAAGGAACTATAACAGTATATGTCCTGCATTTGCATGTGCAATCTAATAAATGACCATTTTAGAAGCTAATGAGCAACATCTAAGATGGATGACTTTACAGGACGTTATAAAGTGGAGTCACCTGATATTCACACAATTAGATCCACATCGCTGGAGCTCGATTTGATTCCAAATGTTGCCCTTGAGAGGCAAAATGCCATTGTTGACACAGTAAACAAGTTATTAGTATGTGGAGGGATTTCTGAACAAGCTCTTCTCCATCTAGATACTCCCAACACACTTTCTCAACCTGAATTTACACAGTATGTGAGTGCAGTTAACAAAGAAGTGGAGAAATGGATGAGATGGGGAGTGAAAGAGGGAGAAAGAAGAGATGCAGGATGTTAATAGATTACATCTAAATGAAAAAGCATAAATTAATTAAGATGCAAACAAAGCAGCACACATTAAGCACTGGTTGACTTTGATTAATATGTGAAGGGCTCATACTATTGAGAAAAGGAACTCTGGCCAAGAGAGATTAAAGGAGCCATTAAGAAAAAAGGTGTAATAATATTCCTCTAATTACACAAATCTGTTATTGAAAACAGAGCTATTTCCCTCAATGATGCATTTGTGTGGCTGAACTATTTAGAATACATGTAAACTGTGTAGATTCACGAGTGCAAAAAAAAACAAAACAACAACATTCGTTTAAACACATATAACATTATGACTTTTCTGAAAAGTATATAGTACATAATGTATTAAAAGATATTAAGATTAAAGATTTAAAGATATTCTTAAAGATTCTTAATAAACTGAATAATAGATTGACAAGCAACATAACTACAACAAAATTAACTTACTTAATTTATACAATATTTACTCCAAATTCACAGTATTTGAAATAAGAAATTATCTGTTGACAATCTGTCAGTAGGGTTTGGGAATGTCGTACTCTTCTGTTAATTGGCTAGGCATACATATTTAGTTTCTAAACGGACAATGCCAATCTAACTGGCCGAATACTGGTTGAGAAAAAGTTTACTTATTACAGAAATAATGTACTTTGAAAGAGCGAGTGCAAACAGAATGTAATGTTTCTGGACACTTAAATACATGTTCATTGCAATGAAGTGAAAATGTATTATTTCAATTGCAATTAGATGAACTTTAGATTCTTTTTCATTCACTTAGGACTTAAGTAAAAGGTTGTGTAATTTCATAATTGTATTGTCTGTGAAATATGATTAACGTTAGGGGTGGGCGATATCTCGATATTTAAAATATATATCGAGATATTTTTTAAACACGGTATGGATTTTGACATATCGTATATATCAATATATTGTTTATATTTAATTCTGATTCTGCCACTTTGCTTGTCTTCTCTGTGCTGTGCTCGCCTCCTTGATTTTGTTCCCCCTCCCCTCGCGTGTTGTCTCATTGAACATGGCGTCGTCCGCAACCAGCCCGGAGGCTACAGAACTAGTATCAAAAAAGGACAACTGGCAACAGACGGAATCGTGGAATGCAGTCATAAAAACGGAATTTACAGTTTAACGTGGAATGTCACAGAATTTGTCAAATTTTGAATGAATTATTCAAAAGTAGGTCATTGTACTTACATCGAATCACGATATGGACTAATATCTGTAAATATTAAGCCGGAAAAGTATATTTAAATATGAATCCTGCATGTTCTGCGTGTCTGTGTTAATGAATGGTGCAGAAACGCGTCTTCGTTTATTACACACGGAAGCGCGCGTGATGCTCGCGGTGATTTCATCGTCTCTCGTCTCACTAAATGAGGACGTAAACACATGAACAACATCTCCAGAACTGCTCTGAGAGTCACTTCATGAGCTTTTGACCGTTTGATTTGAGTAAAACTAGCGTCATATCACATCATAGACTGTATCACATACACAGAACTGTAAAGGTAAACCCGTCAAAATAAAGTATTTGCCAGAAATATTAAATTGAAATGAAACAAACATAATTAAAATGAAACAAACATAATTTAAGGAATAATCACACAACATTTCTTCCATGTTTTATGTTTAATAGTAAATCCCCTTTGTTTACCAAAAAATAAAGTTTGCTTAATTTTTTATAATTAAAAGATAAATTAAATAAATGTTTTATGCCTTCATTTGATAACCAGAAAAATTTAAATACACAAAATTTCAGAGGGGAAAAACATTTCACATAAGGCTATTTTAAGAAAAATATTTAACAAATTAAGTTGTTTTTATGCATTTAAATAGTTACACATGCTAAAACACAGAATTAGGTAACAATAAAACATGGTGAAGAAAAAAATAAGACATTTCATAGGGCCCTAAACATTTAATGTTTGGCATATTTGTTTTTGCAGAAGTTTAAGGGTTATTTTTCCAGTAAAGATATCGAGATATATATCTATCGAGATATATATCTATCTATATATTTTTTTTGCTCCATATCGTCCAGCCCTAGTTAACGTGCACTTCTGATTGTACTGACAAGCATTTATGTTAAACTAAAATATACTTTATTGTCATTTGTATTGAAACTTGTAAGTCATATATATGTTTATCATATATATATATATATATTTAAATATAAATTTAAATATATTTGAAATAACACATGTGTCATAATAAACAATACATCTGTCAAAATGCAGTTGCAATTTAGTTCATTAAAAAAAAAAGAAAAAAGATAACCTTTAAATGTAATTTTGAGGTGTAAAATAGAACATCTGCTTTAGTATGTTGGTCAACACATCAAATAAGTCTACTTTAAAAACATGACAAAATTTGAACATTATAAAAATGTTGACATTGGACATGATTAAAAAAGTGCATTTTTCAAGTTTTCTTAAGTGTAAGAAACAGTCATGAAAGTAAAAAAAACAACAACAACAACAACAACAACAACAACAAAAAAAAAAACCTTTAAAGATCTGAAGTATACAAGTGCACACTGAATACAATCACAAGGGTTGATATTTCACCATTCTTAAAACATTATAAAGATATTCATTATGCTGTATAATGCACATTATAATCTCTTTAACGCTAACCATCATGAATTACTGTATATTGTGAAAACATATGACATGCATAACTGTTTTATTAAGAACAAGTCATGATGAGGTTTAGATACTTTTATAGTGCCTCACATAAACAGCTTCAGAAGATGTTTAAATGTTCAGTAAAACTAGTAAAAGACTAGTGAAAGACTATGTCCACTATGACTATCATTGCCTTTGGTTACTTGGCAGAGCACTTCGGTATACTGAGTGTCTTTCTGTAGTTTGCAGTATTGTTAAGGTGTTATCTGTTCTCTCCCCAGGCACTAGAGTGCCCTCTTACCCTGCACTATTTCAGCTGGATGCAAATGCTGAGCCACCCACAAGCTGCCAACACACACACACACACACACACAGATGCACTGATCAGCTGGGACCAGCAGAGCCTCAAATGCTGACACACTCATTCTAAGTGCTGCTGGAAATCTAATGAAGCAGCAATTTGCACATTGTTGCTCATGGACTCTCTATATTGAGCCTTATAAAAAGACCTCTGGCACAGAAGCAGAGATGTGTCCTTTCTCATGCACCCTCTCAATGCCAATATAAGCGCTCTGCTGGCTTTTATACACCATCAGAGGCTAATTGAAGCTTCACCTTACTCTAAAATCAATGATGCGCCCTGCTGTATGAAAAAGTGAACTGTTTACATTGTCAGCCCTCCAATGACAATAACTAATTCAACCCTGTTTGTGATTAAATACAAAAACCTGCTCTGAGAAAATTAGCTTTGGTAACATTAACAGATTGTTTTGGTTTGATTTCATGGCATGATGTTGGCTACCACAGAAATAATTGTAACTTTTGAATCACTTACTTTCGGCCTTTACAGTTAAAGTACACTAAACCAGGATGTAAATATTAAAATATAGTTTTCCAAAATTATAGTCAAGTACTAAAATGTTATATTTGTTGGCATGTCTTTGTACGAAAGAATGGTTTACTGACCTTGTCTCTGCAAAGTTATATCCAATCTTTCAATTTCACTGACATGACCAAGTAATGCCAGTAAACCCAGTAACCTTTGCATGTAACATCCACAGATGCCAGTAAGGGAGTGTTTAAACTCTACTTACAGGAAATACATCTGTATCATTTAACCAGTAGTACATCTATCCATTTCAGAAAAGGACGATTTAGAGAAATTACAGTTCACTTTCTAAAGTGCTTCACACTTCTGCTACTAAATTATCTGGAGAGCAGGCTCTGTTTTATGGAAGAGTTCTCGCTTCAGAGGAAACTTGGAACTTTGTTTCTGACTATTTCTTGTGATTGTGACTTTACATCATAATTGTGATTTTATATCTTGTAAACTACAATTTCAGACATTTCAACATTTCAACTTCTTTCCAGTTTTACATTTGACAGTTGTGACTTTATAATTGATAGATAAATTAGATGACTCAACGAGGCACTTGTTCTATAAGAAGAGTTTCTGAACAGGATTGTGTCTCAATGAATGGAGAATCATTAAGCAACACCTTGATGTAAATCACCCATTCATTTGCTTGGCATATTTCCCACCATCAGCATTACTACTGTCAGTGGCTGATAATTGCTGTTATTCTCGAGCAGTTGGTTTGCTTCTGGAACATGGTTGTGCACGCATACCTTCCAAACTGCCCCAAAAGCACTAATTTCTCAAAGTCTATGAGACGTCATGTGAGTCAAAACCAGACAGGAGGGCATTAATCTGTCTCCCCGCTCGGAGATAAAACACTTTCAGTATAGGGGGAAAAAGATAAGAAGTGGGATCAGTTAATGAAAAATTCATTCAATGAAACTTGAAGGGTGTAGGCCTGGAAAGGAGAGTATGTTTTGACAGTGGAGGGAGAAACGTAAATTAAAGGGGAGAGTGGATCCACAGTGAAAAACACATCAATAAATGAGTTGAAAATCTGGAGTGTGTGGAGCTTTGGGTAAGAGAATGGGAGAGAGAGAGAGAGAGTAGGCTGGAGGCATACAGAGAGTCTAATTACCTCAACAGAAGACCAGGCAGCATAACACACACCAACTCCAGCTGAGAGAAATGTGTGTGTGTGTGAGTGAGAGAGAGAGACAGAGAGAGACAGAGAGAGAGAGAGAGAGAGAGAGAGAGAGAGAGAGAGAGAGAGAAGCTTGCAATGTAGCCTGTAGCTGTTGTTGCTCTGATGCCCAAGTCATCCTCTTAGCTCTGTGGTAAAAAGACTCTATAGATGCAGGGGGCTGAGAAGAAAAGGCACATCTAATTCACCTTAATTTAGAATGACAGCCTTGCACCCTATTAGCAAACATTTCAGCTGTGATTATGACTCCCGCTTCAGTGTAAACATGTGCGAGTGCCAATGAATATGTCATCCTCTCCCCTGGCCTTTTGTTTTTAGCTTGATGGACTAATGGATGCACTCCAGAGTAAATTATACAGTGGCTGGAGAAATGTCCTATCATTTTGTCCTCATGATTTTTTAGTGCTCTTAAATTTTATTGGACTTGTGTGTGGATAGATTGGAATACAAAGACAGATGCCACACTCAACACTTTGGTATTGATTTTCAAGGGATGATGTGCACTTGCAAACAGTAGTTTTTGGTTATGTCTTCTTGTGAAGTCCTATCCAAATCAGAAGAATAAGTCATATACAACTGGCTGAAAAATCACAACACAAAGAAAAGGGGGCCTCCGACAAACTGGGAAACTCTGAGAGAAGTTATGATTCAGGGAAACAGATGTATTTCCTGTGCAGATATTAGAGATGTTTAGCTGATTCAACAGTTCACACTGAACAACCTGGTGAATTTCACAAGATCCATCAATAATTTATCAATATTTGATGTAATGTCTCATGATCCTTCAGAAATCATACTACTTTTATTATTATCAGTGTTAATAAAATTGCTGTGCTGTTTAACATTTTTGTAGAAACCATGCTATTTTTTTCCCCAGGATAAATAAAAGTAACTGTCATTAACGTACTGTCACTTTTCATCAATTTAATCCATCCTTGCTAAATGAAAGTATTAATTACTCAAAAACAAAATCGGTATGAAAATGTCGATTAGATTTTGTCAACGTGTTCTGAATCACATGACAGTTGTTTGTTCTATACATAGCAACAGCAGGAGGAAAATTCCTCTATCCGCAGACTGTGTCCAAGTGTATCTTGAAGTCATTAGCTGTGTATACTAACATGTAGTGTCCAAATATATTTAGAATTACGCTTAATGTGAAAATAAAGTTGACCTGGAGCGCTCTGTATTTACAAAGTATGAAAGCGAGCCACATTGGGAGTGCAAACATTTAAGATGGTCTGAGTTAATTTGGAGTTTTTAAACACAAGCCAAAATTCTTGCAAACTGTCCTTAAACCAATTCAGTGCCCAGAGTCATTTACATACACTCACATTTACAAAAATAAACATTCCAAGAAGGGATTTTCACAGTGATGCTATAGAGAAAAGAAAGTTACCCAAAGAAAGCAATCTATATCTTATCTATATCAATCTATATCTTAATAATCTAAAGATTCTTTTTCCACTATAAGGTTCCATGGATGTTAACAGTTCTATAGAAGCCAATTAAGAACCTTTAGTAAAGAGTATTAAAAAAACATTGACAAATCAACCAGGGGTGCAATTTCCTTAACAACAGCGAAAATTGCTGCTTAACTACCCAAGTACAATACATTACTGGAGAAACTAACTAGCTAGTTACAACTGTTTACCGAAGATGTAGGAACTTTGTCACACATCTGTCATTCAACGACATTGGTGAGAACTGCCGTTAATGACGTGGAGCAGCTGGTGGATTAATAACTTCTGGTAATTAATCAGTTTGTTACCAAATTAATGTCAGATTATTGCTTTAAACAATGAGCATGAAATCTAAGGACTGCTTCGCTCTTTTGTTTTCTGTTATTTTGTTGGTTTCCTTGCATTACTCTTGGGGTCCCCCTCCTCAATAAAGGTAGTTTATGAATATATATATATACCAACACTCTTCAAAATATATTCTTTTGTGTTCACCAATGGTTTGGGACAACATGAGTGTGAGTAAGTGATTTTAATTTTTATTGTGTATATATATATATATATTTTTTTTTTTTTTAATTCAGTAGCACTTTATTTTACTGTTTGGTTCTACATGTACATACTTTGTACTTGTTATAATAATTACAATAACTAATTACGTACTAATGCTGAACCCATAAATCTGTCACACTCCAGGACTGTTTCATTTTTCATGTTCTCTGTGCGACCTACAGTAGCTTCTGTCTTGTGTTGATTGTGTCATTATGTTCAGGTGTGTCTTGTCAATTACCCTCATTAACGTTCCCCTTATAAGTTGCATTCTGTTCAGTGTTTGGTTGTCTGGTCTCGTAGATGTGTAAATGTGTTTCTTCCTTCTACCCATAGACTACCCTTTGTGGATTATTAAAGCCTTTGTATCATTATCTTCTTCATGTATGTGCTTCCCTTCCGCACCAGATGACCTACAAGAAGACCAGACCTTAAAAAAGTAAAGTGGTGTGTTCCCCTCATTTTATTTTCTGTTTTGTAAGTTTCTCTTTTTTTGTCATGTTTGATCCTGCCATCTTCATCCTCCTGCTTGAGCAGAGGAGCCTTTCCCTCGAGGATCATACAAAACTATTTGTGGAAATCATCAACCATACCCACTACCCGGACTACTGCCTCTGCACTTTCTGCAAGACCAGCCTGAATGACAAGTGCAGAACACGGTTGATGGAGATGTACCTCAGGGGAATTTGGCCGCCTTTGTGGAGTTGGTGCTGGTGTCGTCTGGGATGTCCACAGTCAGAGGCGATCCACAGCACCCACTCTACAAAGGCAGCAAAATTCCCCCGAGACAACAACAAATTTCCGGACAACCGCGCTCTGACCCCACTCCGGACCCAGAACCCAGCCCACCATCTCCCCGCTGTATGGAGCCAAAGCCTGAGCCCACCGCTAATGGAGAGTCAGAGCCCGCCATGACCAACGCGCCATTGCTTGGACTGCAACAGAGCTGAGGATCATGCAAAGCTTGTTCTCTGTGTGACCTAGTTTCTGTCTCGTTTTGATTGTGTCATTATGTTCAGATTTTTCTTGTTAATTACACTCATTAACATTCCCCTTATAAGTTGCATTCTGTTCAGTGTTTGGTTGTCCGGACATGTTGATGTGTACTTGTGTTTCTGCCTTCTCCCTATGGATTAACCCTGTGTGGATTATTAAAGCCTTTGTATCATCTTCTTCGTTTATGTGCCTCTCTCCCACACCAGACTGTGACAAAACCTCTCTAACAATGTAGCTACCCTTTATTATCCGTACTTTCTTAGATAAATACACTGTAAGTAAAACTTAGTGCAGATAATGTAAAACAAAGTGTACTGATTTTTAATGAATATTGTGACTTTTTTGGGTCGTTTTTTATGAGTTATTACATGTAAAATAAGTAAGAAAGAAAGTGAGTAAATAAATAAATTATATATATATGAATATATAGTTATGAATCTGAATACATAAATGTAAATCTTGAACATATAGATGTAAATCTAAATATAAAGTTATAAGTCTGAAAATATAGATGTAAATCAGAATATATAGTTGTAAGTCTGAATACATACATATAAATCTGAATATAAAGTTATGAATCTGAATATATATTTGTCTAAATATATAGATGTAAATCTAAACATATAAATGTAAATCTTGAACATATACAAGTAAATCCGAATATACAGTTATAAGTCTGAATATATACATGGAAATTGTGTAATTTAGTTATAAAACTTGTAAATAAAGTGCAATCTTAAATTATTCTATGAAAGCGACACAAAATTACATATGTATGTGCATGAAATGAAATATACAGATTGCACAAATCTGTCAACTTGATTATTTTGCTCAACTGCATGATCTATTTAAGTTCTTAAAGAAACTATAATTCTAACCACAGGTTGAGAGCTGTAGTTCTAATTTAACAACACAGTTTTGTGATGCTGATGTTCACTGAGAACTATGACTTCACAGGAAATACCAAATCCTTGAACTAGTTTGGTAATGACAGAACTTGTGAGCTTAGTTCATTAAATGCACCCCTGTTGACTATTTTTCTGGATGACTGGACAATTAGCAAAACTGAGAAGCCTACTTTAACAAACTGATAAAGAAACACTGCATAGAATATTTCCATCTAACATCCTCGTCTGTTGCCTGACGCGTCTGGAACTCTAGACATTTCTCATTCATGGACCCTGGCTGCCTTTATCTAAAACAGCCCCTTAGAGTGAAGCAACATCACACTGAGGTCAACACCTCCTGCATCCCAGCTTCATCAAAACAGCCACTGTGCCATGTAGCTCCAACATGACAAGGGTAGGATATTGCTCTGCATGCAGAAGTGCTAATGTATTCAAGCTGGATAATAGTCTTGCCTCCAATTAATTTGATTGTGTGCAGTGCTTACTTCCTCTGTGCATATGTCATCCTGCAGACACAAAAACAGCCCCCTCCCACCCTCTGTTCACCACCCACGGGGAGATAAGCCGCTAAAGTCTCTGACAAGGCTGTAACAGTGCAGTTATTACAATGCCATTGCACATTAGCGCTAACCTGCGCTAACCTGACCCAGACACCTGAGCAGCAGCACGCTGCTGCCACTAATTGCTAATGAAGCTCAATTACCATCACAGACGCCATTGTGTCGGCATATCTATTCAGCGCTAACACTACCTGTTCCCCCACTAGCATCTGGACACTGTCCAAGCGGAGTTTGCAGTTAACCTGCGGTGCTAATGATGCCAGATTTTTTGCTAATTGCTAATGAGCTTGTTCTAATGATTTAACTGTGAAATCTTCTGGAAAGCACGACAATCAAATAAAGTGTAAATATGTTCTTATTTTAAGGATGTTACATTGCGTGTGAACAACAGGCCTAAAGTGCATGTCAAATAAATAAATACAATTACAATAAAATGAAATCAAAAAAATAAGGTGCAAATTCAATCAATCAATAAGGAAGCAAGGAAGGAAGGAAAACATGCACAACCAAAAATATAAACATTTAATGATCAGAACAGATGTGACATTTATTTTGCTGACCTTATTAAATGCAAAATAAAGAGCAAAAGTTTTCAGACTTTGAGTGTCATTTTTTGTGGATTTTTCTATGATTTAAAATAAGTAAGTGATTAAAAATAAACTTTCACCATCCAGTTAAGCATATCAACCATAACTCCAAAAACAGCCAGAAACCTTGGAGTTATGATTGATGATCAGCTGACTTTCTCAGACCACATCGCGTCCTGCTGATTTGCTTAATTCAACATCAAGATGATCAGGCCCTTTCTTTTGGAACATGCTTCACAACTCCTTGTTTAAGCTCTTGTTCTGTCCAGGCTGGACTGTTGCAATGCTCTTTTGGCTGGTCTTCCAGCCAGTTCTATCAAACCTTTACAATTAATCCAGAAAGTGGCAGCAAGATACATTTTTAACGAGCCGAAAATAATGGACGTCAAACCTCTGTTTATCAATTTGCACTGGCTACCAATAGCTGATCGCCTAAAATTCAAGGCATCAAGGCAAAATCACCACTAGTTCTGCACCCATTTACCTAGATGCATTAGTTTAGACTTATGTACCCTCTAGAAGCTTGTGCTCTGCAAGTGAACGTCACTTTATTGTGCCATCCCAAAGAGGCACAAAGTCACTTTCACAGACTTTTAAATTAAATGTTCCCTTCTGGTTGCATGACCTGCCCAACTCAGTCTGAGTCCTTAGCCATCTTCAAGAATCAGCTAAAATCACGTCTTCCATTTTTATTTGGCCCTTTAACTCAAGCACTCTCTCTGTTCTCATTCTATAATTTAAAAAAAAAAAAATAGACTTGTACTCTATTTATTTTCTAACAGCTTTTTTTCTTAAAAAAAAAGAAGCTAACACTAGCTTCTCTAATATTTTTGTATTCAATCTATTTGTTTTGTTTTTTAATTTATTATACAATTAACAAAAGCAAAAAGGCCTCTTGCTCTATTCTTTTCATATTCTATCTTTTATTTTTATTTTTATGTAATTAAAATAAAACTTGCTACGTGTACTGCATTAAGCTAACTGAGACTTGTTATAGCACTTATCATTGCTCTTTTGTTGATTTTGATTGCTTCCATTGTCCCCATTTGTAAGTCGCTTTGGATAAAAGTGTCTGCTAAATGACTGTAAATGCAATGCACCCTGCTTGATTGACAACTGAAGAGCTGAGAGAAGGATTATGGGAGAAATGAGCACCCAGAGGGGTAGCTTAGGGAATCCTAGTCAAACCTGCTGGATATTGACAAGCTCATCACTATTAAGTATTTACAAACGCCTGTGTGCTCGAGCTGAGCCGCTGGCACATGAAGTTATTTGTCAAAGACAGATGGAGAAGCATAAACACAGCCGAATGCCTGGCGTTAACTTGCGAAGAGCTGTCGCCCACACCAAATGCAAATAGTGACATATAGAATATTGCCAGAATGGAGTGGGCAACACATAAATCACCGTTCACTGGTCTTATTTTACAACTAGGCATGCATATAGTAATGTTTCCTTTTATGATTCAATTAAAACAATAGTCTCTTCTATTTCTGTTATATTGAAAAATACAAACAAGCAGAGCAACACACGTGAAGTGAAACTAGCATTAGTTTTTTTTTAACAATATTCCTTTGTTTTGATTCCAACTCTGAATACTGTAACTGAAGCTACTTTACTATTTATGATTGCCTGGTGCACATTCTTTATGAACTGAGATCTTTTTGCTATCTTGTTTAAGTGAAATAACAGTTGGTGGTTCAAATGCTGCCTTCTGGCATCCTAAAAAGAAAATTAAATCGATAAGAGTCAGATCCCAGAAGCAGCTCAGAACAGCCACTTTAGGAAAAGCGCCATGTATGATCTTTATCCTAATCAATTATATAAAAAAAATAATACCTTTATCCTTCTGTGATGTCCTCATCTAAACAATCCACTTTAATGATAAATGAAATCCCAATCCCACCCAAATCAGTATATGAAATCACAGACAGTTATATAAATGCAACAATTGCTATGATTTTTTCTTTCTTCAGAAGCTGCATCTGAACTGGTATTTATATATATATATATATATATAATATATATATATATAATATATATATATATATATTTTTTTTTACAGACAGTTTATTGCAGTTCAGAGGTGGCATGAATGCAGTTACACTGGAATTACAATTGCTTAAATAATGGCATGAGATTAATGGGTACTAAATGGGTATTAAATGTTTATTTTTATTTTTTTGTGCTGCTGATATTTTTGTGGGTATTGTGTTGCTTAATATCATAGTGGAACCTTTGTAACAATATATACTACCACATGACTGGGGTCAATATTTTTTTTTACTTTGAAAGAAACTAATATTCTTATTCAGCAAGGATGTGTTAAATTGTGTCAAATGCTTTTGACCGGTATGCATATATATTAGTGCTGGGCAACTAGCAATTTCTTTTTAATTGCGATTAATCCCATTATTGTCTGTGATTAATTCCCAGTTAATCGCATTGTTATTCACAAGACTAATAATGCATTCAAAAGTAGTGTATTGTGTACTTTTTATTAATTTAAAAGTAAGCCTACTGCTATATAACCAAAAGTGTAATAACATTCGGTTAGCAAACACTTTAAACAAATAAGGTGCTTTTTACAGCAGTGTTCCTTTTATATAGTAGCAGTTAAACTATTTATTGTAGCCTAAATCTCAACTTATAACATTAATGTATTTAAATTAAATATAAAAAAGCAATTTGTCACTCCCAGGACATTAACATTTTTATAGAAAATATTTTATATTTTGTTATAGAAAAATAAGTTATGCTCAGAGTCCAGAACCTCGATCATAACATTATAATAGGCACCTTCCTATCAGAGACCTGCACAATGGTGGGACCCATCGCAGCAGAGTGCGGCACGGGACAACACTTGATGGGAGGGTAGAGACTCGTGTGTGAGGGATGCAGTTGAATAATTAGGGTGTGCTCACACTAGGCACTCTTAACAGTGCTGGAGCGTGATTGACCCCCAAAGCCTGGTTCGTTTGAGTAGTATGATCATTCCGTTTAGCAGTCCCTGGCTCAGTTGGAAGAGGTGGTCAAGAGTGCGGCTCAGTTATATATAGATCAGTGAGTGTGAGCGCTAACCATGCCGGAGTGCAGATCTTCTGATCTGGCTGCATGATTGTGTGAATATTTCTGAGCGGCAAAAGCGATAGATCTGTAAAGCAATATATTGTAAGAGGTAAGTGTGTTAATGCGACTCATACTCATACGACTCAAAATAATAAAAATTAACAAAACGATTCACTCCACTGTGTTGAGGGAGAGCGCTTCTCTGTTGTCTTCACGTGCTATCGGAAACTTCCTATTTCCAACTTATGAAGTCATGATTACGAGCTTGTTGCATTCTTTTCTGTTAAAAATAACAGTGGTTTGTGAATGTTGATGCTAAGCCTAAATAATTTGATCGGGAACATCCCCTCCTGTGACCCATGATTTGTCTGTATTTAGAGCCAGGGAGCAATGGACTTTCATAATAATTAGGGTGACCATATGCGCCGTTCATATGAGACACGTCCCAGCCAGGATTTTAATATTGCCTAAAATATCCAGGTTTTGGCTATTTGCACTGTGCAGGTTGATCGATGTGTTACATTCATGAGAGCTATAAAGAGCAGAGGGCTCCTTATGCTTTCGAATGCTTTCACGTGTTTGTTCGTTCGTTTGACTTGAAGCATTGTGGAGCACTTTGTTTTTTTGGGGGGGATATGTGCGCAGCGACGCTTCAAGTCAATCGAACGAACAAACACGTTCACATATTTGCATCGCTTTGATCGTTCCCTCTAGATCTCACCTTCTCACATGCAGCCCCACGATTGGTCGATTATGTACAATACCTGCATGTTATTGGTTATTGGCTCTGGATGGTTTAGGCATTATTAAAATCCTGGCTGGGACGTGTCCCATATGAACGGCGCATATGGTCACCCTAATAATAATAAAAAACTGCATTAACGCACGATCAAATATTTATTGGTGTAAATCAGTTAATGCGTTAATGCGATAATAATGCATTAACTTGCATATATATATAGACATATATATATATATATATATATATATATATATATATATACATATACATATATATATATATATATATATATATATATATATATATATATGTCTGAATACTGGATTCTGATTGGCTGGCAGGTATGCATTAAATGCGAATTTTAGTAATAAAATAACCTAGATACTAGATAGCTTCATTATATTCCTCAACGAGGTGGTAAAATCATCATGGAGTAATTAATTGTTTGTAGAGATGCTCAGGTAACGCACACACAACTCTAATTTCTCTCTCTCTCTTTCTTTCAATAATTAATTGGAATACATGCTATAATTCATTCAAATACATGTGATCTTACTACACTATTTAAACTCTATGGCTAATTTGAAGCAGGCAGAATGCTAGAGCTAATGAACCATAACTGACAAAAAAAGCTGTCATTTTTACCCTAATGGTCAAATAATGAGCTCAAAAGTGCAATACTAGATTTAACTTGTCTATAACTTGACCATGGAATAAGGGGTTCATGTCAGGTGGTTCTTAGCCTCCACGTCAAACTCCTTTAATGCACGGCTAAACATTGATTATCATTTACATATGTGTGTGTGTGTGTGTGTGTAACAGATTAATTTCATGTTGTTTTAAAACCCTTATGACTTTTGCATAACAACATGTTAGTAACTAAAGTGTTTCAATTACCATTAACTTAAAAAAATACTGAGACATTTCACAAAATATCTTCTTTTATGTTACAAAAAAAAAAAAAGTCCTTAATGTTTGAAACTACATGAAGGTGAGCAAATGATGTCAGAATTAAAATTTGTGGGTGAACTAACCCTTTAATAGACATTCAATACCCATTAATCACATAGCAGTATTTATGCAATTGTAAATGCATTGTAAATAAATTCATGCCACCTATGAGCTAAAATACACTGTTTGTAAAAAAAAAAAAATCTAAATATCAATTCAGATGCAGCTTCTGAAAAAGAAAAATCATAGCAACTGTAGCCTGAATATCATGTTCATCTGACTTCTTATTCTATGAACATTGTATCAATTAAGAGGGTTATGAGAGTTCCGAGTGCTTTTTACGGCATAATATTTTAACCATCGCTCAAATGTTGACGGCTAAACCAGCAGCCTTACCTCCAGTCAGAGATGTAAAGATACACATGCACAAGTGTTGAGAGAATGTCTTGTTACACCTGGTAATGCAGCCTGATTTGATTAACACTTTCTCAGCTGTAAGTGAGACTCTAGGATGGCTATAAATGTGGCATCTGTAGATCCAGTTGAGTGCAACATCTTTCTCTTTTGTTTTTCCCAATGGATAATTTCTAGCACTTAAAAGAGCACTTTAAAAGTGCAAAAGTGTTTTGAAGGTGCAAACACCTTGTTGTAGGAGTTAAAAGATGAAGTGATTGATGTGAGAGGGTTGAAAACAAAAACATAAACAATACAATTCAAAGTTGTACTGTCAGCACTGGGGAGAGTCAAAAAAAAGAAAAAAAAACCCGTCCTGCTTGCATTTGAACACATCCAGGATAACAGGAAGATTGCAAGTTCAGGCAGAGTCAAATGTGGGTCACACTAATAAATTGCCCTGTGCTTCTCTTTAAAAGCATCATCTGTCTGTCAGCTGAACAAAGTGTGTCAACACCAGCATGGCTCTATGACTATGACAAGACCTATTTTGTGTGTGCAATACACGTTTGATAGATGGGAGACATGAAACTGAACACTGGGTGTTCTGACTTCGCCTCTCTGTATTGATAAATAATGTGTCTTTTCCAGAAACCTTAACAAAGACACATCCATTTTTTAAGCTTCTGCAAAGAAATAACCCCATTGCATCCTCTGACAACTAATGATGATTGATTGTTTCCAGCGTCTGTTGCTGTGCTGTTTTATAAAAACTACTCTTAAAACCATTCTGATATATTGTTAAGCCCCCCCAAAAAATTTATCCTGCAGCAACATTCAGGCGATCATTTTGTTCGTAAAGATAAAACCAGCAAAACAGCTCTCTCACTGGAATCATTCCAGTTGATCTGCAGTTTTCAGTGATATTACCCTCATTCATTTAAACTCATTCTGGCCATTAGCAGCACTAGCTGTCATATATTTGCGGCTCATTAACAGGTGCTCTTTTGATGTGGGAGTAACAGAAACATCGAGTGGAAAGAGACGCTTCACATAGGCCTCTGAGTCATGTTAATTTGTTCCCATCAGTAAACACATAAATCAGCTTTTGCAGCATCATCGTCAAGCATCCTACGCGCACTCACTTCAAAAAACAGAAATATATAGAAGTGACACAAACCAGCCTGAAATGAAATATCACAAAGTAGAACATTGTAAATATTAAGTGATATATTTTATTCAAAACTAAGTACATTTCCAGTTAAGCAGACAGTACTGGGTATGAAATCTATGTTTCTATCTATCTATGAATATATACATCTGTCTAACCATTGCTTTGTCTGTTAGTCTATCTATCTGTCCGTCAATCCATCTATCATCCAACTACTATATATGGATATTTACATCTATACATCTGTCTATTCATCCCTCTGTCTTTCAGTCCATCCACCCACTCATCCATCCATCCGTCCATCCTTCCATCGATCCATCCATCCATCCATCCATCTGTATATGATCAATGATCCAACTATTTATCCAATGTATATATATGGATATTTACATCTATACATCTGTCTATTCATCCCTCTGTCTTTCAGTCCATCCACCCACTCATCCATCCATCCGTCCATCCTTCCATCCATCCATCCATCCATCCATCTGTATATGATCAATGATCCAACTATTTATCCAATGTATATATATGGATATTTACATCTATACATCTGTATATTCATCCCTCTGTCCATCTATCTATCCATCTGTCTATCTATCACACATTTTGTACATCTGTATCTATATTCATACATATACCATCTGTCATACTTAGAATGCAGACGTCTCTTCCAGAATAAATATTCACACACATTTTCTCATCTATCCCTGCACAGCCTACATTCAAAGACAAATCCTCGGCTGTGTCTGGCCCATTCCTTATCCGCACAAGTTCACCACTTAAACGGCACCTCCTCACTCTTAAAAAAAGACCCGTCAGAGTGAGATCTCACTCAACACATTTACGGGGTGCATGGAGGGAAAGAAAGGGAGATTTATGTTACAGCAGTGTGTGGTTTGTTTGGCAGGCCCACATAGATTGAGCTGAATTATTAGACCATGGCATCACAGAGGTAAACACAGAGTGACTGAGATATACTTTATAAAAACACATTGTGCTGACTATGGCAGGAATGATTCAGAAGATGCATTGAGGCTGAAGTGTGTGTGTGTGTGTGATCAATGTATGTAAGAGAGCAGGATATGGAGTGATGACATTAAAATGAAAAGGCACAAGCTTGACAGACATTCAAAAGGAATAAAATATAAATGTGCATGTTTGCCCACATGAGAAACAGACAAGCTGAAATTAGAGCATGACTCTGACCTGAAGCAACTGAAATCAAAGCATCCTGCGATCACAATAACATCACCACACTCAAGTATGCATGAACAAACCTCAGGAACTCAATGAGAACCATCTTGAGATTTCAGCTCACAAAGGCCTCATTGCAGTTTGGCTTGAGAAAAATAAAAAAAATCTTGGTATCTTGTTTATGGCAGAGAGATTTGTTTGGTTTGAAGTGTAAATAATGGTTATTAAGTCTGAATCTCTGCAGAATGACCTGACATCTGGTAAGTAACACCTGGTTTTTGGATGGTGTGTCCACAATCGCAAAGATGAGTGAAATGTTTCCGAACCTCAACATGATCAACACAAAGGTCCTCCTAGAGTGATTTTGTGATTGCTACGGTAATGCTTTATTTGTGCCAACATCTGGCTGTCTCTCTAATGTTGCTGATGATTGCTCAGATGGGGCAAGAAAGAGAGAGATCGTGGATTTAAGAGGGGCACTCCTGCATTTTCTTATCTTTTGGGAACTATCAGTGGGAAGGCCACCCACTAGACTCCAGTCCAGCACTGACAGAAGGGAAAGTCCAGCTTTCATGACATGAGAGCTAGCTGAGATGTTTTGGTTGGAGTGAAATAAAGAGACATAAGCGGGGTGTGTTCATGTGTGTGTGTGTGTGTTTACATAAGTGTGGGTTTCGAATTTTGCAACAGTATTCATACACTAGTAGTCTTAAGGGACTTTGCGCAAGAGTTCAAAGGTTTAGCGCACTTTCAACTAATATTGTTCAAATTGAGTCCCATTAAAATGTAAAAACAAAAATGTTGATATTATCCACACTAATTATAGAAAACAAATATATAGTTTATCAACGTATTTTTACCAAATCAATATGTTCTAAACTAGGGATGGGACGATAACCGGTTTTATCGATAACCGTGATAAAATGTGCTGAAGGTTAGTAATATCGTTTAAAAATGAATTATCATTAAAACCGTGTTTGATTATCGCGGTTTTAATAACTCGCTATTAAATCATGTCCGGCCAGCAACAGTCTGACGCAAGCGCAGCGCACAATGTTTTTTTGTTTTTTTTCGAGAAGGAATGGCGAAAGTCAGTGACTTTTCTATGCTTTTCTATGCTTCTACACTTTTCATTGTAAGGAAGGAAATGCCACAGAATTTAATCTTTCTTTAAATTAAGTGCATAGAGTTGCTTGTTTTATTAGTTGTTTGTTGATTATTAAATATAAAACTTGCTGAAATGTTTTCAGTGTGAGCATCAACTATTTTTGAACACTTTCATCTCGTTTCAACAAAACTGTGATAATATTGATAATCGTGATAATTTTAGTCACTATAATCGTGATATTAAATTTTCATACCGTCCCATCCCTATTCTAAACTTTGAGTTCTACTGCATGATATATAAAAAATAAGGAAAGATGTAAATAGGCAAATTTTGTTTTTGCAATCTTCACAAAGCTCAACCAATTACCCCTTTACAAAGTTTATAATATAGAAAATAATAATATTAATTTGAACACATTTTTGCTAATGTGGAAAAAATAGCAATTACCAATTAGCATTAGTCATGTGCCGATATTCGGTAATGCGATATATCATGGTAATGAATATGCACAATATTGTTATTGTGGACACTTCTAAATACCATGAATAATTATTTATTACAAATTATTAAGAATTTGGAAAGCATTTTAAGAATACTATTCCCATCAACTGGTCAAAATGCACAACACAGCTGTATGCTGCTTGAAAGAGTGTGCACTCTGATGTAAACAAGCATGCATGAGAAGCACACAGGGAAACATGTAAATGACCTGCTGAGTGAAAACACTTTCACTCTCTGACAGCAGATGGCGCTAAACTGCAGAAAATGCAGCCCTTGCCTTGGAAACCCAATAAATAAAGCAGCTACACTACTTTCTAAAACATATTTAAATAATTTTAAATAGCTATTCAGATTTCTGTATTGGCTATGATGTTAATCACAGCGGCAAATACTTAAGTATTTAGACTTAATAGGCTATTTATTTTCAAACGTTTTTTTTTTTTTTTTTTTTTAATCCAGACTACAACATGCCCTAGATATTGTTTGAAAGTATGTTGATTCTTTATTGTTCGTTCACACTTTACATTAGGGCTTCATTAGTTAAAATTAGTTAATTAATTAGTTAACATAAACTGCCAATTAAAAACATTTCTGAACATTCATCAATCTTAGGCATTCCAAAATTTAATAACACTTTGTTAAAATCGAAAGTTGCAACTGTATTATTTAATGAACTAACATGAACTAAGACTATTTTTTTTAACAAAGATTAATAACTTCTGTAACAAATGTAAGAATTGCTCATTGTAAATGGTAATGGCTAACTAATGAGGTCTTATTGTAAAGTGATTTCCATGGTTCTTTATAGTTCTTTTGCTCTTTAATCTGTGTAAAACTTTATATATTTTTCTGTATTGCTTTATTCTATTTAAATGTTCAGTTATTTTTGTGATGAGAAAAAAGTTATTTAACCTGGTACATTGTATTATGATTACTTAAAAAAATAATACCGTATGCCATGATAAAAAATGAGAAATTAATCGCAACAGGAAAATCTGATATCGGCATATCCCTAATTAGCATATGCTCATAAACAAGCAAACCCCTACTGAATGTCTAAATTAGACCACAAACCTGTTTCCGTTCATTCATTCATTCACATATTTTATTTTATTTGCGTGCATATTTTACATGAACTCTTCATGGAAAATTAATTCAAGATAAAAATCTAATTTAATATTTTGACCCTTTAGTGGATGTACAACATTTTCAGGGAATGGACACATCCTAAATATATATATATATAATGTTTTATAAGCATTTCAAGCCCTATTTTATTATTTTAATTTAATTTTTTGTTTTCATTGATTGTGCATTATTATTTATACTAATTAAGATCATACTTACAAGATTACACAAATTACTAGTCTCCAAAGATGTCACAATTCCGCCACAATATCAGTGCATTACTTTATTTCTTAATTTCCTCTCAGAACTCAAACATTATTCTGACATTAACATATCATGTCCGTGAGGCAGCGCAAAGGTCAAGAATTGGGGTAAGAATATCTGCACCATTATGAGCGAGTCTACCGAATACCATTTGCAGTTCTAATGAGTTTGGTCTTTTGAAAAGCCTCCGAGGCATTATGTAGATTATATATCCAAACAAAGATTTTCTGTTCTGTTAAACTTATCTGTTGGGACAAATGCCAAGACATTTCTGAAGAGCATAATATAAAGCATACATCAAAAGTTCAAACCTGTTGCAACGGTAATGCATTATTAAACCAACAAGGAATTTCATGATTCGTAGAAACTCAAAAGCAAACAGGCAACCAAGGTGAAAAGTGTGTGGGGGGATCTGGGACAGACTCTTTGATCTGCACCTGTTTTACTCTGTTTCCACTCATGTGTACATTGCTTACGCAAGTCTGAGACACTTGTGCCATGGTTAAAAAGGTTGGCCAGAGTTTCAGTCTGGTCAAAGGTGTTCAGATTTCATTTTCAATGGAAGAACAAAGCGTATGCATAATCTTCCAGACAAATACAAATATTCAATCCAAAACCCTCATCATACTGTAGATTTCATTCATCTGTGCAACAATATAAAATACAAAGCAGATGCCTCAGAATTGCTTAATGTGAGTACCCTGTCAGGCTGCAACGAGGATTAAAAAGTTAACCGAGCAATGAAATACCAGTTTTACTTTTGGAATTGGATTTGGAGGGCCTCTAAAGCCACACACCATTCAAAGTTCCACGTGAAATATTCAGCTAAGGCTCATTAAATAAAGCCTCTAAAAACATTTTTGCAAAACTCCAAAAAAGGCACTTAGCCTATATATACAATTCACTGCAGTTTCCGATTGTAATTACACTAATGAGAGTAAAACAACAACAAAATTGTATCCCTTTTTACAATAATTAATACAGGGCAAATTATGGATTAATAAAGATTTATTTTCATACGGTTCTTTGCAAAAAGTGTAGAATGTTTAGAAAGAAACAAAATGGCAATTAGCTTACAAATTTAATGACTGATTATTATTAACAGCGCACATTATTAACCATTCTATCGCACTTTTCAATGCACACTGCTGGAAATCTGCAGCTAAATGGAACACAATCGGTCAAAATCTATATGCTCCAGGAGGTCAAGGTCAAGTGGAGAGCCAGGCTGTTTTTTTTTTTTGAATGACATCATAAGAGAAAATTATGGTTTAGACAAGATTGTGTGTGAGGGAGTGTATGTTTAATCACTTGACAGGTCTGAGTTACATTTATATCAATATCAAAGGCTGCCGGACACAGGGCTGAGCTCTGGCCCAGCTGTGAGGGCAACTTGACTGCCAAGTGGCAAGCACCAGTTAGCTCAAAGCTGCCAAGAGCACATCAATCCACAGTCAGCAGAAATATTCAAAGGCGGGACAGCACTTACAAACACATACATTTCTACCGACCTTAGTGCAGCATCAGTCCCATCATCAACATTCAGTCCCACAATCGATCAGCCCATGCTGTTAGGATGGAGGGAGCAAGAGCTGATCAAAGCATTTGAAGAAATCTTTGATTCATCTCAAAGACACTGATAGTCTTCATATGTTCAGTTTGTACATCATTTTTATGTTCTGCCAAAAATATTATTGTTTAAACAGAAGTGTAAAGAGCAAAGATGTTCAGTGAAGGAGTGACCTGAGCCATATTTAGTGACCCAAATATCACTTAAGAACCACTTATAACTGCCTTACAACTATTCAGAACACCTTAGCAATTGTATAGCGATCCACAAAGGCAACCAGTCAAAAAAACGTATTTATTATTAACTTAGGCAGTTACCGTTTTATCCACATTCCAACATTTACAAAAACCCAAGCATTTCTGAACTCATGCTGATATTTCATTACAACATTAGTCCTACGACTGCAAGCTGATTTACTAATACATTCTGTCAAAATAAACTATAAATCAGCTACTAAAAGCACAGCTCCACACTGACTTCAGTTTATAGCTTGTATCCTCTCACTGCATATATTTCAGTAACATGTAATTTGGTTGGAGTAATGTTACAGAAATAAGAATAGCAAGCATCTGCTGTAATTGATGGATAATCCTTGGCAAAAACAAGCAGTTTGAGCAAAGACTGAACAGTTTGTTCTTTGATATTGGAAGCGGAGTCCACCACCTGTTCTTTTTGGACTTGGGCGGTAATATATCTGACAGAGATTAAGGCTTAATTGAGTCGATAGTTGATTTATCAACTGTAACTTTCACTGGTTTTGGACATTTTTCCATAGTTCACTCCAGATTCCATAGTTTGAAAGGTGATATATCTTCTGAATGTTTCTGCAGTTTGACACTTAAATCAATCTAATGTTGAAAAATATGCTAAGGAGATCACATAATGCGCTTGATGCTCGGTGTAGTACAGAGTTACCAGTTATCATTAGCTGTTGAAGAACTGGCAGATACAAGCAACAGAGAATCTGTTGTTTATATCGTACAATTCATTGTTCTCTCTGTAAGGAAGTAATCAAGACAAGATTATATTTTAGGAACATTAATATTAATATTAATCGCTGGATTAAGCTAGAAAAATCTAGCTGAAATGGGATAAACCCTCACAATATGGCCCAAAAGCACATGAAAGTATATGAATGCAAATGCATCTAGACAATTTTTGAAGGCCTTTCTATTTAACCTGATTTATAGCTAAATTTTTATTTAACTGGTTTAATTAAGATTAGATTAGATTAATAAGACTTTTTCTTCAACAATCACTTATTTTTCTCATGGGAAAACATAACTATTTCATAAGAATTTGTACAACGTGACAATTTTTTTAGGAAAAAGTAGGCATGATGGTCCACTTCTAACCCAGCGCCTAAAAATCACTAGGACATCAACAGGTCCTACAAAAGAGCATGAGCGCTCGACATTGCAGCATACGCTTAAAATAAACAACACTATCATGCACTAAGGTGGAATACTAATACTAATTTAGTTATCATTATATTTAATGTTCTTGGTGTGAACAGACATTTAGGCTTCAGTTGGAACAGCCCTTTCTTGATAAGCAGAATAATGTTGATCCCAGATTGAGCCCAGTTAAGGTTGTGTCACTTATTCCAGTGAAGCGTAAACTTTCCCATGTTTATCTATACAGAGTCAGACGTCAGTCTAGTTAAGCAGAATTCTCCACCTCTCATTCTAAAGAATCAGATTCGACTTTAAACATAGGCACTGATGGATATCAAATGACACAAGCCGATGTTGAAACACAGCACCCTCCAGACAGCGTCTGTTTCCCTGCTTATAGACTATCTGTTTCTTTATCTCTATTTCTCATGTCTCTGTGTCATATTTTCAGACTTTCTGTCATTGATTTGGCTTCCTTGCAAAGAAAAATTATTTTAGGGCTCAATTTTTGTTACACACTGCATAAAAAAGAAAAAAAGAAAACAAAACATATATATATGGAAATAGATATATAAAATAAATATACAGTATGTGTCCCCAGGTGTTGAGTTGACACTACATTGCATGCTATTTTTGCACATTTTGCTCTTCCACATTCATGGTTCTCAAACTTTTAATATTTTCATTTTGCATCTCAGGGCTTCCATACTTTTCTATACATAGCAGAAAAGCTTTTAGTCTAGTTTATGTAAAGGGTAGATATATTATGCTTGACAAGTCTTGTCAAACAAATTATGAGGGAGAGTAGAAACTGGCAACTCTTAAAATCGGAAAACTGTGAAAAAAATGTAAACTCCTCTTCAGTATATCATTTTAGACAACAGTTAACTGTTATTTTGAGATGATGGGATGTTCTGGACTTTCATTGAATTTGAGAGTGATTTTGAAAACAGACATTTCCCTTAAATTCTGTCAACCCAAGAAGCCCTCAACAGCTCATACGGACACCAGACATCTATCTTAACAATCGATCTTGAAACAAGCTATATTTGACTGTGACAGTCAGAGGACAAAAAAAAAATCATATTAAGACTGCCTAGTCAAGTCTGCATTAGCGGCGGGTTGACCAATGACCCAACTGGCTGAGACCCTGTTACCTGCAGCTGGGATACGCAGTCGAGAGATTAAACTGCAGTTATTGGTGCCTTGTCACCAAGGAACCCCTGCAGAGCCTATTACAACCTAATGCATGAAATAGCTGAGAGGGCCCTCCATTGAGTAAAGTAATTAAATGTGGCTGCCTGCCACCATCGGATGTATAAGACCTCCAGTGCCATGGTCAGGTAATTACTATTCCTCTCTCTCATTCCTGTTTGATAAAAGATGACTATCTTTCTCAACCCTGAAAGATCATCTGTGCAGAAACTTTAAAACTGGAATGCCTCTGAGTTTTTTTTTTTTTTTTCATTATTCCACCCATGATAGAACCTTGTCCATCCATAACATTACCATAAATCTCACAAGTTCTGACTGATATGGCATCGAATGAAGAACGTTTTGCTGTGAACATGTTTCAAATTGAACAATCCACACACAGCTGCATGTCAATGCAATGACTCATGGTTGTACGTTCTGGACTGAAAGGTTACGTGGGAAACACTGGGCAGTTCTTCCACAACTCATGTGGCAACATTATTCATCTAGAGGTAAAAAAAACTGATCTATTCCAAGTGATTGATTGGAAGTACACCATAAAAATAGCACTCCTTACACAAAGCACGCTGGATACTGATTCCAGAGTTTAACATTTAGTGATGATTTGGTAAAATAAGCCATAATTGGTTGGCTTAGAATTGTTGTAATAAAAAAATGTTTAGTATTAAAATAAATATTTCTTTTGCCATCTTGGAAATTATGTCTGAAATAGGTGGATTGCATTCTGGGAAAGCCTTCTTTTTAAATAATATATACTGTATTACCGTTCAAAAGTGTGGGGTATTATATATTATCCCATGCTTTGATCACAGGAATGATATATTCAAATAGCAAAAAAGTTATTTTAAATTGCAAAAATATTTTACAATATTACTGTTTTTACCCCAATAAAAGCAGCCTTGATGAGCATAAGAGACTTCTTCCAGAATTGGGTGAGAGGGGAGGGTGGCTTTTTTTTTTTCTCTCCGTCTCCATCTGCCTCTCTTTTTCTGCCGGCCGGAGAAGCGCCTGATGTATTTGCTGCTTGGCTGCTCTCAGAGATTGCTATCAGCCAAGACTCGACTGTGGAGGTAAACGCAATACGCATATTTTCCCCCTCCAACCTTCATAACATTTACTTTCAAGCCCTCTGATTTGGCGTCTGTATGCGTGTGTGAATTTTTTGAGCTCTAATAGTGTGCGATTTAAAAGTGTGAGCGTCCGCTTTGGCCTTCCAGAGATGCAATACAAATGTAATGCAAAATGAACCAATCAATAGAGGTGTAATGTTGAAGCCAGGACCTCAGTTTGTAGACGTGTTTTCAATAATAAGAGCGAAGCGCAAAGCCAATCACCATTTGCCTGCAATCGTACGCGGAAAATGAATGTTGATGTTTCTGGCACATTCGAAGCGTCCAGATGGTTTTTCTAGAAACATTGAAAGTCGCTCCACTGCAACACGACTTAATAATCAGTTTGACTGACATGATATCACTGTGCGAGCTACTGATTTAAAAACTAGTTGTCAGCTATGTATAACATTTAAATTCTCACTTCGTGTACCCTGTCAGCACAACATTATGAGGAATGCCAGACGGTGTTTTACTGGAAGCAGCGTAAGTGTAACACTTTCCTTGGGATACTTCATTGTCTCTGAATAACTTCATGCAAAATATGGTTTGTTCAGATTTTGCATTATGTTAGAGCTGTGGCCAATGGTAAGCACAAAGGCAACTACAAAGCCCCGGATAGCACAAAATGTGTCAGCTGGTAATGATTTAGCTTTACTACTTATATTGCAGAAGATACTGTATGCATGTGAGGTCATGAATGAACAGGACTGTTGTATGATATTTACAGCTGTATGCTATTTACCTGTGCAAATACAGACACTAGTGAAGATATGCATGAGCTTAATTAAAAAAGGGTGTTTACCAGGCACATTGCGATTAAATGTAATTATTTAGTGTAGAATGCAAGTGATGTGTAGTCACAGCTGTGAATGTGGCTCATCCAATCAGAATTTAGTATTAAAAATGATTAGTTTTTTACAGTTTAATATATAAAAATGTAATATTTAGTTGTTAGGTGGTCATTGGCGGCTCGTAGGTTTTAAAATAGAGGAGGCAGACTAATTGTATTGGTTTGGGGATCCAACTATTATTATTAGTATTATCATTATTTGCTTAACCACTTTAAAATGGCTTTTTGGTGGCTTTTAATCAGAAAGCTTAAAGAAAACGGCACATACAGCAAGATAATATAACTTCACTTACCTGTCTTATCACTTGAAGCAAACAACCTTCCCTTCTTAAAAGTCTGTGTTAAAAGAGAGCTGGCTGTTGTGCTATTTAATTAAGCTGACTGCTGTAGCCTATATCCGGCTAAGGTGTGTTCTCCCTTTATTTTTAATTTGTATATATACTGTTTAAATGACAGCTTGGTAAATCTGTTGGCGATGAAATATTTAATATCACTACTCATCATAAGTACTTGGTACATTATCAGTGCAGTGGGAGACATCTCTATGATGATTGGTTGATATACCAGAAGGGATTCTAGCCTGCCTTGTGAGGTTTCTTTTCTCAACACTCTTCAGCACTGAAAGTGAACACTCATTGGTGATTGGCTAGCGGTTGTAATTACATCAGCAGATTCGGCAATCCAGTGTTGCCAACTTAGCAACTTTGGCCAAATCACACCCTAAACCCTCGCGGTCTTCCTCTGAGTCCACACTTTCATGATGTAATGTCACTTTGACTGTCAGGTAGAAGTCTGCTGTGGAGCTCTCCTCAGAGCACATCGAGCATAAGAGGGCGCTCGGGAGCAGAGGTGTAGCAATAGGTCAGAGAAGGCAAGCTATTGCCTGGGCCCCCACATTTTGAATTGGAAATGTCATTATTAATATAACATGGAGCAATACATCTGTATCTGTAGGGGACGGCTGCTGTTTTCAAGCCGGCACGTCACTTACTTGTGCATAATATGCTAATTTAAACATGAAGAGGACTTATCCGTCTGGTAGTCAGAAACGGAAAAAAGCAAGAAGAGGAGGAAAAGAGGAAACATGACAGCGGTAAATGATGGAGATAAAATTTACTTAAGGATAGTTATATAACAAACAAATGTTATTGTTCTTAATCCCAGCTTATTTTTGTTTAATTATTTGCACGATGAATTACTGGTAATAGTCCAATTACTAATTTCTGGGTACTGGGAAACAGGTTAGCTAGGGTTGCACTTAGCAGTAGCATATTATGTAGTGTTTAGCAGGTATTAATATAAGCTGCAATGGAATAGGTGGTACTGGGAAAGACATGCACATCACCAGTGTCACCGCTGCTTAGAATCATACATTAGAAATCTGACTTGATTTACGAGACTGTTGACCAGCCAGTCTCATATGTCAAAGGGAGGAGCAGTATCAAATCCTCCCATACTGTCTCACGCTGCTGCTGTGAGCCCTGGTCTCCAACGCTTTGACCTGCGAGGGGAGTGAGAGCTGTCCAAACAGAAGGAGTCGGGTGAACAGTGTGACTGTGTTGGAGAGGTCAGATCTCCAGCACAGAGGCTAACAACAGGCTTGGGCTCCAGGGAATAACGAGACCTTTAGATAACTGCAGCCTTTCAGAGGCTCAAAATATGTAATAAGCTGTGCGAAGATGGGGGGAATGGTGCAAAGGTGGGAAGAAAAGAGTGAGACTAAGTGAATGAGACTGGAGAATTCTCCAAATGAAAGGTGAGGGAAATCATTTCTGGAATATGGGATTCTGATCAAAGTCTGTCTACAGCAGTAGACTAAACATCGTATAAACAGCGAGTCCAACCTCAAGTGCAACGAAATACAAGTTACAAAGAAGAAAACTCCTCGAGTTAGCCTCCTAAATCAATCTGACAGTTATTGAGCTGGGTTACTATTTTTAAAAGGCATTTTCAGAGGCATTCCAGGCCAGTAAGTTTATCAAAGGCAAGGTGCTATTAAGGTGCACATGGAACATTCTCACAACAAACACCACAACGATTCTGCACAGCTCCCTGATGATCATTAGACACTGTCTGCTCTGTGTAGCTCAATCGCTAGATATAGATAGATAGATAGATAGATAGATAGATAGATAGATAGATAGATAGATAGATAGATAGATAGATGGATGGATGGATGGATGGATGGATGGATGGATGGATGGATGGATGGATGGATGGATGGATGGATGGACGGACGGACGGACGGACGGACGGACGGACAGATAGATAGATAGATAGATAGATAGATAGATAGATAGATAGATAGATAGATCACTTAATAAAAAGTCACTTTACAGTAAGGTTTTATTTGAAAAGAATTTGAGAAAAGCATGAGAAAAACATTACACAGCCATATAGGCATTTGCTTTATGTTTCCTTGTAATAGATTTTGAAGTATGTATCATGCTGTAAGTGTCATGATAAAGCAGACTTTGTTTTTATAACACTTGTGGCATGTCGCACACCACTTTTGATAACATAACAATTGCAAGGTGTTACTGTCAGCAAGCATCTCCAGTGGGAAAGACGCCAAGAGTGAGATGTGGCCTGAGAAAATAATTACTCACACTGAATGGCCAGTAATTTTCACAGTCTGACTGTCTTTTCAGCTCTGATTTGATGCATAGAGAGTCTGCTTCTATATTAGCTCTTGCTTCCAGGCCTTCCCAGCTCGAGGGAACAGCAGTCTCAGGGCCACGTGAAAGCCAGGCAGGCAGGCCGGCAGTTTGCTGCGCTATGGAGCCCAGGGCTGAACTGTAGGGGATGTTTTAATGGGCATATTTCATTGTTAGGAGTGTGGCTGCTGAAACTGGGGCAAACCTACAGGAACATCACAGGTCCTGGCAGACGTCGCACAAATGTCTCGGTTCCATGATAATTAAAGGATGTTCTAACACGAGTGCTCGTCAAGCAATGATTTGTGCACAAGACTTTAAGAAGTTAATAATATAAAAACACAACCGTTCTAAAGTTTAGGGATGGTAAATTGTGTTAAACACATATTTATGCTTGCCAAAGCTGTATTTATTTGATTTAAAATGCTGTAAAACATAAATATTGTGAAACGTTATTAAAACAATGACATTATTATTAACAATAAATTAACTGTTTAAAATCTGAATACATATTTAAAAAATGTAATTTATTCCTGTAATGAGAAAGCTATACTTTCATTATTACTATTATTATTATTATTATTATTGCTGTTATTTTTTGGTTTTTGTTCATTTTCATAAATCATTCTAATATGCTGATTTGCTGCTCAAGAAACATTTCTTATTACAATAAATGTTGCAAACAGTTGTGTGGATTAACATTTGTGAAATTCTTCAGAATTCTTTGATAAATCGGAAAAAAAAGTGAAAGAAATCTTTTGTAACATCCTAGATATCAACTAGAATCACTGGTACTATATTTTTAAATGCATATACATAAAGATTTTAATCTTTAATCATTATATATATATATATATATATATATATATATATATATATATATATATATATATATATATATATATATATATATATCCACACAAAATACACTGAATAAAAAAAACATACAAATTAAAACAAAGAACTGATTAAACAATAGTATAGTTTAATGTTTAATAGATTATATACAACACTGTGTTTAAAAAAAAATAAAAAATGGAGTTCATGAGTTAGGAACCAATCACTTAAAACCAAACAAGGAAACAAAAACAAATAACACAAACAAACCTTAAAAAAAAGCATAAATCATAGCAATCATAGTGAAGAAACCACTCACATTAAAAAAAAACTAAACAAAACAAAAAACATAAAAAACTAACAACAACAACAACAAAACGGACCAACGTATAAAAAACCATAACGGAATTATGTAATTTAGTTACAAAACAAATGTAATCAATTACAGTTACTGAAAAAAATATTATAATAATTACAGTTACTTATGAAAATGTTAGGGGGCTAAATCTGAATAATTTCACACACATACATATTTCTTAGATTTTTTCCCCAAATTGTATTGACTGCTCTAAAATATAAGACACTAATGTTTCAGGAGTTTATGACACATGCTTTTTTGATAACTGTTTAATTTCCTATTTTGGTTTATGTTCATGCTTTATTTTTTAAGAATTAAACAGATTTTTTAATTAGGCATTGTTAGATGCCAGTGTTTCCTGTCATAGCTATGTAATATTATGCATAATATATGCAATATTTGATTTAAAAAACAGCATCATAGCTATTAAACTATATTTTGTTAAGATTTTAAATCTGTATTTAATCTCATAATGATCTCAAAGTAAAAAAAAAAAAAAAGGTACTAATGGGGAAGTCGTGGCCTCGTGGTTAGAGAGTTTGACTCCTAACCCTAGGGTTGTGGGTTTGAATCTCGGGCCGGCAATACCACGACCTGAGCTGCCCTTGAGCAAGGCATCAAACCCCAACTGCTCCACGGGTGCCGCAGCATAAATGGCTGCCCACTGCTCCGGGTGTGTGTTCATGCTGTGTGTGTGTTCACTGCTGTGTGTGTGTGTTCACTTTGGATGGGTTAAATGCAGAGCACAAATTCTGAGTATGGTTCACTATACTTGGCTGTATGTCATGTCACTTTCACTTTAAAGTCTGATTTTGTGGTTGCCGTGCTTTAAAATGGAATGATTATAATCATAATCCAAGTGCAGACAGACTGAGAAAGCCTGACTGTAATCAGCATTGAGTACTACAGTCAGGTTTACCCTGCCTGAAATTGTTTCAAATAATTAGTTGTATCATCAGTCAAAAACATTGTTAGTAATTTAGAAAGGTAATCATGAAGTGATCGAATGTAATTAGTTACATTACTTTAATAAAATAATTGAAATAGTTACTCTACTTATTACATTTTAAATAGGGCATATATAGGGTATATATATAGGGTATAAATAGGGTAAAAATAACTTGTAATCTGTAACCTATCACTTTTCCAAAGTAACTTTCCCAGCACTGAATATAATAATGAAAAATAAATGTACCTCTATAAACTTATCTTTGGTACCACGGTTTAATAACAATCGAAGGATATAACAAAAGCATAAAAGCACATAATACTATCATTTAAAACTTCCTGAACAAATCCACCCAGTGCTCTTAAGCACTACTACTGTAACCATGCTTAACCACATCCCACAATCCCCGGCTCCTCTCTCCTCACTAACTGCAGCTGGGACAAACCTCTGCACCTCACTCGGAAGCCTGTAGCCTTCGGCTCTCAACCCCACACCCACAAACGCTTCCAGCTCCTCCAGTCCCAGATTCCCACTGCGGGAACACGGCTGTAGGCCATGCTTTCTCTCTGTCTCCTTAATGAGGCCCCATTTGCACCTCCTTTTCCCAATCCCAAGCCATCAGGACCACCACTACAGATAAAATGCTGATGGAAATATTCCAGGAGCCCTGTAATGCTATGGAAGCGTGTCCTTGACTAAAGGTACTGGACGGATGTGATCCCGCGAGAAGATGGGAATTAAAATAATGCAAAAAGCACTGGGCTTTTGGAAGCCAACAAATAAACACGGATATGGCATTATATGAAACAGACTTTACAATTAACACACATAATTTGGAATACACTACAAGTCAAAGATTTGATATATCAGCATATTATTCAAAAACATAATATATAATATGATGTTTTGAATATGCTGTGAATATATATACAGCGGTGCACATAAGTGGTCTGCAGGTCCGCATGCGCTACCAAAATAAAAAATGCGTTATATACATATGCTCTGACAGCGCATTTACGTACCGACATGGTTGACCAACTGGGTTGACAGCTGTTAATACACAATTACCATTTTAGATCACAAACTGTACTATATAAGTTTTATTTTCAACCTGAAAGCATAAATCTAGGCTACGCAATGCCGTTTTCAAAGCACAATGCAAAACTGTGACATTCATCCACTGACGCTCTTTAATCAGCAGCAGTGCTAAATCCAGAAGCACGTATACTTGCCGGCAACCTGCCAAAATAAAAGCATGCTAATTTTATGTTTGAATATGATGAAAACGCTTTTATTTATTTATTTTTAGACGCTTTTATCCAAAGCGACTTAAAATTGGGGAAATACATAAAGCGATACTTCTTAAAGAGGCAAACAAAGAAAGCAGTAGTAAATACTAGCATTTCACTTTTAAGTTTACTATAAAATAAATGTATTTGTATTTAATACTAGGACTGCCTTTTATTTTTTATAATATTATCACACACTATTATTTAGTTTATTTACTATTATTTGATAAAAAAAACTAAATAAATAAAGTGCAATAATATTATAACTATTATTATTAACTATACATTTTTTATAGTTATATTTAATGAGCTATATAGTTATAGTTATAGTTATATTTAATGAGCTATATTCAGTGTGAGGACCAAACCAAATCTCCAGGTTCTCTTATGATATGTGCACCCCTGTATATATATATATATATATATATATATATATTTTTTTTTTTTCATTTACACACCATTTTTCTCTCTCTCTCTCTTTTTTATTAAATAAATTCAGCTTTGAGCATAAACATAAGAGACTCTCTCAAAGAACATAAAACACTTAATTATTCCAAGTCATGCAAAAAGCTAGGTTCTGTACTGAATGATGTCAGGTGTTATATCATCCACATCAGCATCCGCAGCACTTTATGCAAGCGATTACCTCCTGAGCTCTGTTTCTACAAATAACCTGCTGTTTACCCATCAGCCACACAACCAGCAGCAGAGAATAAAAAATGAATTGGACATGATTAGTCACTTACTTGAGAGGAGCGCTCCTGGGTTTGGGCTTCTCAGAGGCCTGAGAATAAGACAACAGCCCATCAGATTAAAGGTCAAAAGATAGAGACAGTAGAAAACATCCCAACACAGCAAGATAGGCAGATC
Organism: Carassius carassius; assembly: GCF_963082965.1. NCBI lineage: Eukaryota > Metazoa > Chordata > Actinopteri > Cypriniformes > Cyprinidae > Carassius > Carassius carassius. Next base: position 23,865,154 of record NC_081783.1, read on the forward strand.
ACAGTTTTTGAGTGTTTGCTGGTTTCCCCTTATGGACTCACTTGTTCTATGTTTATGTGAGAGTGGAAACAGTTCTGCATGACCAGAAATAGTAGATCAGTGTTGCTTGAGGAAATCTATATTGATTTTCTGGGATGGGGATTCTACTCAGGCAAAGCATTCGCAAATTCTTGTGATTTCTTGTGTTCATAGCAGTGTTCAGTAATTCATGTTGCTCATAAGCATCTGTAGTGTTTCCTATAGGGCTTTCCAAGCAGTAGTAAAACAAACACAGTCAATTAACTATTATTACCTCTGCCAACCCATATATAAAATGACATTCAAGAGCATATATGGATGAAAACATGAAGATAAAATATAAACAAGTCTGTTTTAGTACCAGTTCGGATTGTTTTCGGATGTTCAAATGTTTCTGTTTGTTGCTTTACTGTTACTTTAAATACACATTATTTTGGACATATACTGTGGTACATAATGGGTAGTAAAATATATAAATACCATGGTACAGAAAGTTAAATTACATGGTATTCTGATATTAAACAAATTATATATATATACAAAACAAAAATATTTCTATAGTATTTGTTAGTGAATTCTGTCATTTAAACTTGTTTAGCCTGAAATAGCACAACAAGTGCCCTAGCCTAATACAAAAAAAACTAAAACAATCTCTTCACTCATTGAGATTAAATTCCTGAGCTAATCTTCACGTTACTCTATAGCATACTTTTTTTGTTTATGGTCTAAACTGTACATTTGTCACAGTGAATCCTTCTGGCTGTACTAAACGCATCACAGAGTGCTTTACTGGCACATAAGCGCTACTTTCAGAATCAGATCTCTCAAGGTAAATAGGGATATATTGAGATATCTGGCACTACAGATGAACACAGCGTTGGGCTGCCGCTACCTGGGCAGGTTTTGGGTTTAATGCTGCGGCCATTGATCTGTGTACAGTCCATTTATCATTCAGGGAGGGAGCCAGTGATCTTCACAGTGTATTAGATGAAACAACTCAGATCATCTGTCACAGGCCCTCTTATTGCTGTTTCCCTCTCAGTGGGGAATTTGGGCTCATTCCAGGCTGTTCGCAGATTGATGTTGCTAGGCAACATGGTTGGGGGCCGTTGCTGCTGGCGGTGGCGTGCGTAGTTAAACCCACACGCGGCCAGGGACACATGAACGCATGAGCACACGTGCTAGTGAACTCTTACGAATGTCAGGTCGCCTCCATCATGAGTGTAAGTATTTTGGCACTTGCTTTAAGGGTTTTGTACTGTGTGTGAGAAACAGAGAGAGGAGGGATTTTTTTAGGGGGGGGGGGGGTCATCACTATTGTGCTTCAGATCACATTAGCTTTCCAAAAAAGCCATTGTGAGTTTTCAACACAGGACCTAAGCCATTTCAAACATGATCAATGTGTGCTAGTCAGAACTTAAAAATTCAATTCGCAATGGAAAAGATAAAAACATCAGTGTAGTCTGAATGATTTAAAGCAATTAAAAAACATCAACCTGTAACATCACAACTGTATGATGAGCTAAAAGCAGGGCTTGATGAGCATTTTTATTTCAATTTAGGTGAGAAACAGGCAAGTTTTAATGTTAAATGTTATTAAATTTTATTTCAATTTTTATTTTATTTTAGATGTATCATGTGTAGAAGTAGTATTTTGTGCTGTGGTATTTATTTTATTTCATGGGTTTAGAAGCATCCCTGCAGGGCTTGGATCATCTGCGAGATAATCCTTTTGATTAGCCAGGATTTTACACATTTAATGAAAAGTTGCTTCGCTTTTTGCACCCCAACAGCTCAAACCCCCTTATCTAGTGATCCATAACAAATTATGTCTTTTTGCACATCCATTTGCTACTATCTTTTTCGATCTGAAGGTTGAGAAAAGACATTGAAAAGTATTATTATAAAATTATTATTAAAAAGCAAAGAGAGACATAGTTAACAATCTTTGTTGTATCATATTCAAGTATTCAAGGACACTGTCTGAGCATGTATTATTATTGAATTGTTTAAAAGCTGTGAGCCTAATCAACTTGTTTTATGAAAAATGAATAGGAAATCTCCATATTAAGATAATATTTGGGGTTCAATTATTCACTTAAAACATAGGCCTTGACATGCTCAGTTACCACAGAAAATAAAGCAATGTATTTGTTTTTTTTTTTGCAATGGTTCCATTGATACTTATATGTGTACACAGACATGGCTGCATGTGCAGTATATTATTACACATGAGCACACAATGTCTCCCACTCTAATAACACAGTTTATACACGGATGCTCACTATATTGACACTCCAGCGTTTGCTCAGGATGGGCCTGTGAATCAAGCTCAAACTATATTCTGTCCTGGAATTCAACTTGCTATATTCAGATAGTTCCGACAGTCCAAAGCTGAATCTGTCTGAAAGCAGCAGTTACCTGTTCATTGTCCTCTTCATCACTGCTGATTTTCAGGTCATCCTCGAGCATTCTGCAAAAATAAACACAACCAAGTTTTAATCCAATCAAGTACGGAATATATTTCTTCAAAATAAAGTTTTACACAGAATATATTTTCATATAGATAGAAGGAAACAATGTAATGTGAAAGCAATGCCATCATCCAGAGAGGCTGCTAACCCCTTGTCTTTATCGACACTCATTCAAGGCCTGATTGCCAGTAGAACACACCACAGCCATGAAATAAAGACAAACAGACGAACGTTCCCCTAAAACAGAAACAATAAAAGTCCTTTATATAAGAACAAAATGTGTTTATGCTTTAGTTTTCTATGACCTAAGTTGTCGTGCAGGACTGTAGATTGAGAAGGACTTTGAACAAAACTACCAGTCATTACCCTGGTAATATCTAACAGATGCTGAGAAAGACCTCCATAGGAAACCAGGTGCTGAACGTGCACTGCTAACAGATGATTTGAAGGTAGAGATCATGTATATGTCTCTAGATCACAGAATGTGCAACATTATCTATTCTATACATGTAAAATGATCAGTCAGTACAGGAGAGAATAAACGTGAGCAAAGAATAACAAAGAAAAGCAGAGCAAATAAAGCAAAGGAGAGTTTTTTTTTCTTCATGAACCAGACTGACTGATTGTGGGAAGCTGTAGAGCCTTCACATTGTATTGTTCGCCACATCTGTCTCACTCAACTTATGATGAGTGATGTACCATAGAAGAAGCTACTGACACCAACAATTAGCCTTACAGACATAAAACCATTCAGAAATACATATTATGCATCTATAAACCCAAGGATGTGTTGGACAGGACATCAAATTCATAGAAAAGGGCAAATTATATTTTACTGTCAACACTGTAATTAGGAACTTTCACAATCTTTCAAGAAGAAAACCTAATTAACACTTCACAAACTTTCCAATGGCCTTTAATAATGATTTGGGCAAGTGTGATTAAAGGAATAGTACACCCCAAATGATCTTAGTTTGGGGATAAGGACTATAAATTATGATATTTGCCTCAAACTCATAATTTGCTGCTTATTAATAATTAGTAAGGTAATCATTATGTTTAGTTATGGGTATAGGATTGAGTGCTCAAAAATACGCTTTAGATTAAGCAACTAGTTAATAGTGATAATTGGTTCCAAAACTAAAGTGTTACTGAAGTTTCTGTCTTCATTTACTCACCCTCATATGGTTCCAAACAGTTGCTAGTTGCATTGACTTTCATGCTCTTGAAAAAAAATACATAAATAGTTTCGTTACCAACATTCTTCAAAATATCGTCTTTGGTATTCAACAGAAGAAAGAAAGTCATACAAGATTCTAACAACATGGGGGTGAGTAAATGATGGCAGAAATTTTATTTTTGGGTGAACTATCGCTTTAAGATGGAAGGGGTGTGACATCATCCTGGTAACTCTAGGAATATGGGAAGACCACATGAAAAAAATACTTCTATTTCTTTGCAAGAAGGTAAAACCCAGCAATACTGTGATCTCAACAACATTCCAGTAAACTTTCTGGTTAACACCTAAGGCATTTGACTTCACCCTGGTGTAATTCTAGTCAAATGGGGACACCACAAGGGTTTCTTTCTTTCTTTCTTTGCAAATTGAAGGAGGTGGGAACTCCAGAACTTTCCATTTAGCTTCATTGATCTGTCAAGTCATTTTTCATCCCTACTGTATGAGTCTAGCCAAGACAATTATCCGATAAGTTGACTTACATGGGATGTCCATGCTGTAACATGTTGTTCTCAGACATTGAGTTCTGACAGCATCATCCTAATGTACAGTAAATCTGTGCAGATGTAGGAGGTAGATTAAAAGATAACCCATTATGTGATAAACTACTTATTTTGCCTTGCCATTACTTTTCTCATCCACTGGTCCAAGGTTTATTTGTATATCCATTCATACATGGCAGGTGATTTACTGGAGGAAAAGGATTTACGGCACAAGATAAACAGATATAATAGCTAAAGCCTCGGTACCAGTTGACAGCAGCTTGAGGAAAAACCTCAAGAACTCTTCCACTGTACATGGAAGCCTGTTGCTAAAAATGTACAATAACAGCCCCATGGAGCAGATGGAAGGTGTTGTTCAGGAGCTTGAAACAGCCTTCATGATCAGGTTATTGATTATTTCGGCTTTCCCTGCATTGATTTTGCTGCTCCAGTACTTACTGTATAAGAGCACAGAGGTTTGTGGCTCCGTAGTAGTTACAATATTCGGTCACACTTTATTTAAAGTTCCACTTCTCACCATTAACAAACAATTGACTAGGGCCTTTGCCTCAGTAAACTCCTAATTTGCTGCTTATCAATAGATAGTAAGGTACTGTAGTTGTTAAGTTTAGGTATTGGGTGGGATTAGGGATGTAGAATATGGTTATGCAGAAAATATGATAATAAGCAACTAGTTAACAGTGAGAATTGGTCCCAAAGCTAAAGTGTTACCCAATATTCTCAACAATGTGTTCTTCCTCAAATAACTTTAATTGCTTAAAACACATCAGAGAGCTTAGGAATTAGTGTAAATGAACAGCAGGTTATCAAAGTAAAACCAAGGCCAAGAAAAACAAAACCTTTAAACTTTCTAACTGTTAGCACATGAAAAGTGAAACAAAAGCTGGTGTGCTTTTTCTCAGTGTCACCACTCATTACTGTGCAGCTTCAATGGATTTAAAGGACCCAAAATGCTTTGAACCAAATCCGTTCCAGAATTCTGGTGTACATTTCAGCCAACTACATAATTCTCCATGTTTCTTATGTTTTCTCCCACATAAATAATCTGTTCGCATATGCATATTTCCACAGTTTGTTACTAAAAAACCACTGGAGCTAAAAGCTGATCAAAAAAGTTCTTGAGTTTAGGATAAGGCACTTTTGCACTGCATAGTTCTACAAACGTAGTCCCAGGAACTTTTTGTTGTGTGTCATGGGTTTTGTGATAAGGGATATGAAATGTAAATGCACAATTTATGCGATTGAAAGAGCATGAAAATTTCCTATGAAAACTTGCAGTGTTACATATCACCAGTGTTTGGAATAACGCCGTTTAAAAGAACGGCATTAGGTAACGACGTTATTTTTTCAGTAACGCGGTAATCTAACTAATTACTTTTCCCGTCGTTATAACGCCGTTAACATTACTGGACGTTAAATTCGGTGCGTTACTATGCATTGATTTAATAACCTATATAATCCGAACGCACCCCTGGCTCACACAGCGAGTGAGGAGGTGGGTTAATAACGAGACAAGCGATTATGATTGGCTAAGGCAGAGTCATGTGTTTCATGGTAGCCAATCAGAGCCAGTGTTTTTATGCCAGCGGCGTCAAACACACACACACACACACACGCATGCACGCACGCACGCGAGATACTCAGCAGCAGCAGAGATGGCAAGTCAGGAGCAATCCGATGAAAAGTTGGCATTTTCAAGGTGGAGATATAAGCACTAATACAAATTAATTGTGGTCAAAGGCAAGAACGTGCATGTAATATGTACATGTAATATGTGACACACGCATCTACAAAGGTAGTGGCCAAAAACACTTTTCTTACATAGATAATACTTGGAAGTGCAGGATAAAACTTGCTGTCTGTTGACGTGCAATAAATATTGAAAGTTATGTACGAACACCTGTCTGTTCTACTCATTTTAACTGACTTGTGAAAACTGCTCCAAAAAAAAAAAAAAAAAATAAGTAACACAAATAGTTACTTTCCCTGGTAACGAGTTACTTTTATATAGAGTAATTCAGTTACTAACTCAGTTACTTTTTGGAACAAGTAGTGAGTAACTATAACTAATTACTTTTTTAAAGTAACGTTCCCAACAGTGCATATCACCAAGGCTGAGAAAAGAACCAAACACTGCAGAAACCAGGTAGCTAAATGCTGTTATTGCTGTTTTCCTTATTCGTGGAGTAAATATTTTTACACAGCTTTTTGAAAAGCTAAGAAATGCCTTGTAGACTGTTTCGCATGCTTTTGGCCAATCAACATACATGTACATCAGAGGTAATTCCTATAGAACTGTTTTAGATACTACTCTGAAATAGGAGCTAATTTAGTTCCCCCGAATGGAGTTCCTAGAACTAAAACCATTCCTGGTTCCTATGGTGCGAACAAGCCAAAAAGCAGGAACTTCCGCCAATAGTTCTTGGGACTACTGTATGAAAAAGTTCCAAAAAAGCCCCTATAGAAAAACCTACTCAAAACACATTTACACTATATATGGGACAAAGTGACCTTAAAAACAGTGTGTTAAGCAGACAAATTATAAATGGTTATCTAAAAGACAATACCTCATTTAAACGAAGACAACTATATCCAAAAGCACTGGAAAAAGGCGATTAAAATTGCAATTTCAGACCAAGGTCAGATTGGTGTGTCTTTCTTGGCTTCAATGATATTCGGGCAGAGCAGCCAGATGTTTTGGTGGGCACAGCGGACATTATGTAGAGAGCGGGTCAAGTAGTTAGCAGTAGCAGACTTGTGCCACATCACTGCTGGGCTTTGGACTCTGGGATCTCATGGGTCAGCTCTGGGCTGTACGCCAGCTATGCTCCCCTAATTGTGAGAGTGGAACACTTGCTGGTCATAACTAAAATTTGACGTGTTGCACAGAGGGATCCTGCAAATTGTGAGGCACCTGCTACTTGTCTCCATAGCTGCCTGCCAGCTACCTGGATGACTAATGTGAAATTCCAGGGGGATTCAAGTGCATTGACAGAAATGCCAATTATGATCACAAAAGCCTTGTAGTGATTGTGTAAAGCAATTTTAACAATCATTTAAAAAAGCTTAAGGTCTAGATACCAGTGAGCAACAATAAGGTGACAATGGCAGTAAAGAGCTCCCTGAGAATAGCAATGTACCTCAATTAAATCTCTTGTGCCTTTATTGTTATTGGAGGCAGCACTCAAGACATTTCAAGGATGTCTTGGGTTTATAAGTCTATTAGAATAAAAGTATTTCTGATAAATCTGGCTTTGGCCAAATACAACAGTCACAAAGATGTTTGCTAGCATTTTGCCTGACTCTTCTGCAGTAATTCCAAGATTGAGGCATTGAGAGTTGTCATCTTGCTGAAAGGACATGGAATCACCAATTGTTCATTCTCTTGATCAGTGGTGGTCAATCCAACACCTTGGAGAGCACATGCCCTGCAGAGTTTAGCTCTTATCCTAATTAACACAACCTGGGGTGCGTTTCCCAAAAGCATCATTAGCTAACTATGTTCGTTAGTTCCACTGAGCTCTATTGGTAATGATGGGAGATGCAACCAATTACTTTTTGAAAACGCACCCCTGATAATCAAGCTCTTTAGGTTAACTAAAAACTTCCAGGCAAATTTGTTGTGAGTCAAATTCTGCAGGACACTGGCTCTCTAGGAGCAGGATTGGACACCCCAGATATTGGTGGCTGGTGATGCTTGTGAAATGGACAGTAACAGCCATGCTGGTTGTGAGCTGTTCAACAGTCCACACATCACGATTATGCTTCTTTCCAATATGGGTTGGACCAATATTGGTTAAAATATAAACTCATCAGTCCACTGGACCAACTTTCACTCTTCAGATGTCTTCTATGTTCACTCATGTTCTGTAAGTCTGCTTCTATGAAGCTTGCCAACCAACTACAATTGTTTTACATTAGGTAATCATGAACAATGTCCTAGAACTTCTATTTTCCATGGCTAGTTAAGGTCAAACAAGGAAACAGGAATTTGTTCAGATTTGTCAATGGCCTCAAACTATTAGATTATCTATTTGATGTCAAACCCTTGCAGTTGTTTTGCAGTATGTCTGAATTGGTCAAGATTGATCGTTAACACTCTATTTTAAAGACCAATTCTAACTCAACTTCTCAACTAACTAGTTGCTTATTAGCATGCATATTACTAGCATATTGCTTATTAGTAATAATAAAGCACATATTAATACCTTATTCTGCATGACCATATTCATCCCTATCCAATGCCTAAAGTTAACAATTACCTTACTAACTATTAATAAGCAGCAAATTAGTAGTTTACTGAGGGAAAATTCACAGTTAATAATGAATATGTGTTCCATAATTTAAAGTGTTGTTGAAGGCTGCATGTAGTACAATAGTTTTTCCCAGATTAGTTCCACAATTTGTCTGGATGAGACATTTTATTTTACAGTTTAATTCAAGGTCCAATTCTTGCTATTAACAAACTAATAACTACAAAGTTCGCCTCAATAAACTCGTAATTTGCTAGTTATTATTAGTTAATGAGGTAGTTGCTAAGCAACTAGTTAATAGTTAGAACTGATCCCTGCACTGAAGTGTTAGAACCTGTTTGAATGTTTTTTTGTTAGTCTGAGCTGACGGAAAGAAAATGAAAATGTAGTGTATGATGAGCACAGACTCTATTAAGTCTGACTCCACTGAATCCATTCAGTTGGAGGATATCCAACATTTGTAATATCTTCAGCCAATGTAAATGTGACATAAATTAAATATACAAGTGCGCTCAATAACATCTAGCCTACATTCTAATGACTCAAAAAAGATTTCAAGATTCAGTGCCAGGAAACTTTTGCAAATCCAGCAACAAGGTCTTTCTCAAAAGTACTTATTTTAACATCATGGGAACTTAAATGTCTGGTGGATATATTACGCATATTGATTTGTGTGTGACTAATCAGACAATCAGAAAACAGTCCATGCAAATGCCATCCAAAAACAGACTGAAGTGTTCCTACACCATTGACTGGTGTGGTAACAAATCTGTGTCCTCCTGACCTTCTTCTTGACACCATGACTTCATTCATCAGGACAGCTTGTCACTTAAAGACAGTTTTCCTGGTCCAGACTTTGCCATTCCACAGAGTCACACACCTATATAATAACCCCTCACTCCACCAGTTTTTCCACACCCTCCTCCCTCCCCATAACTACTATTATTAGATGTGTCTCTGGTTATTTATTTATTTATTTTTTACAGTGACCACCGTAGGTGCAAATTGCCATTTAAGAGTGTCCCTCTGGGTTCTCTCTTCTTGTTGTTATTTGATGGTGACAGGCTCCTTTGTTAAGGTGAGCCTTCCCTTAGCCCACTTAGCTTAGCACTTTGACAGCTCCACAATAGAAGCCTTTTCTCCAGCGAACTGCCAGGCGACCAGATGTGGGGGGAGGTGGGGAAGGACTCTGGAGAGGAATCGTGTGTGCGGGTAACGGCAGGGTGGGCGACTTTCACCCTCGCGCTCCATGTCAACATTGAATTAATATTTGGAGGTGAACGGGGAGCAGGGTTCAGATCTGGCAGAGCTAAGAATATATACTGTATGTATGAATATAGCTAACAGAGGGCAATAAATATAAATTTATGACAGGGTTTTATATTGAGTTTGAGGGCAGTATAATTCTTAATAGAACAATAAATAGAATCTATCCCCTTACACAAACAATGCCCCCTATCTGTTAGCTTTACAACACGACACCTTGTTGAAAGTGAGAAACTGTTAATACGCTGAGGGTGAAGCACAAAAAGGGGGATTTCTTCTTGACATTCACACACGCTGCGGCATATTTGCGTTTCCTTCCGAGGCCTGATAGAAGAATGTTTCCATCACTTCCTGGGGGTCCCTGAGGAACACGCTCCTGGTAAAGCTGTTTACTGTAGCCCCTTCGGAAATGAATCCAGGCCTAATTTAAAAGAAATCCACACAGAGTCACCGTTTCAATTACAGGCAAGTACATGAAAATGCACTTGGACTAGCGCAGCAGTAAATAAACACATTGTGTTTTTTTCTGGGAAGACAAGAGCACGCCGGCACTGCCCTGAGACTCAGCAGCGCTCCAGTTCTGTCAACACCACGCACGTCTCAAAAGCAACTCAAGGTCCCAAAAGCTGTTACTGCTACCCAACTGCCACATAATTCCATGGCAGGCCACACTTACAAAAAAGTACTTTGTTAATACCGTTGTATTATTACAAGATATCCAAATACAATCATAGTTTGTAACACGAACACAGTAAACAATTAGTACTATGGATTTACCATCTGTTACTATCAGTGAACTGACAAAGTACTTTTTTGTAAAGGCTGTTTGTGGGGAAATAATCAATAAAACGTTTATGTAAACAGTTTTCATTTTTGTGTTTTGCAAAGTTGTAGCCAATCCTCATCCTACAAACCTCTAATCGTCCAAACACTTTGTCAACCCAATGTTTACAATACACCTAAATACTGATAGACAGAGAATGTGTCTGATTGGCTAAAAACGTAAAGGTCACACCTCCAACTGTTTATTTTATTTATTTTAATAAATAAAAAATTGCACAACTTTCTTTAGATTTCTCGAGACACCCATTTTAGTGATATCAGCCAGGTAGCATGGGCATAAATAAATAATAATAATAAAAATAATAATAATAAAATAAAGTTTTCACATAAATGAACACATTTGAACATTTTAAGTACAGAAAGAAAGAAAGATAGAAAGAAAGAAAGAAAGAAAGAAAGAAAGAAAGAAAGAAAGAAAGAAAGAAAGAAAAATTCCAATAAGTAGATAAATGGTGTTTTCAAGAGTTTCCACATGAATAAATCCACATGAATTATTAAAAAGATTTGATACAACTCAAATTGATACTACTTTTTTTTTAAACCTGCAACCAATGCAAACGTATAGTATTAAAATAATACAAATAACAATTATTACACAGATGACTCAGAATTAATTACAGTAATTGCTGCCATCTTTGCTGCTACTGAAACGCACAGAGTGAAACATGCTGAGATTAAACAGAAAAAAAAAAAAAAAAAAAAAACTTTTGGGGGTGGAAAAGCACATATAGCAGTGGGAAATGCTAAGGCAACACCCCTCTTCACCCGTCCTCCACCCTAGGAAAACTTTGATTAAGGAGCCCCTGATGGACGAGTGCTCCAGAGGGCTGCTTCCACATCCAGCCTGTCCCATTCATCCTCACACAACCTCCCCTGTTCTGTCTCACTCTGTCCAGCGGGTTATTTACCTTGGCCCGGAGCCACTTCCGACTCAGATTCAGAGCTGACTGGAGTGTCACATCAAGAGTCTATGTTAATGTTTGTGATGAAAAAGCACCTCCCCCCACCTCACGTCTGGGTCCCTTCTCTTTTCTCCTCAAGAGCAGGGATTCTGTTGTCTGTGTTTATCTTAACCGCCGAGGGAATGTCAGAGTCTTTCAGAAGTGCTGTCTAAAAGGGATAAAAAGAACCCCTTGAATGCTGTGAATTCAAATCTATGCTTGGACATGAAGACATCAGGAGTGTTTCATATGGAGGAGGAGAAATAATGCTTACAATGCTTCATTTAAACCTGTTAACCGTGTCACATCATCAATAATTATATATATGTCTTTTCACTGTGTGGTCATCCCAGAGGAACACTGTGTTGCTCAAAAGTAGTTCTTCCACAGTTCACTTTAAGACTACTTTAATTATTAACTCTCAATTAGCTCAGAAGGTTCTTATGTATGTTTTATTTAAATTTCGACTTTGTTTCAGAAGTTTGTGAAAAAAAAAAAAAAACTTCTGAAAATCTAAATCGACAAAAGAGATGTATGTTTAATGTGGATACAGAAGTTTAGATAATTTGGTCTTGGAAGAAGGAATAATAAATGCTTGAGCATATTATCTGTATTACAGAACCTGAGCATGATGGTCTATTCTATTCTATTCTTTACCTTTTTTGATGCCAAAATATACTGTATATACACTGCTGTTCAGAACTGTGAGGTCTCTTTTTGTATGTTTTTAATATTCTTATACTGGATTATTTGATAAAGAATATAGTAAAACAGCAATTTTGTGAATTATTATTACATTGTAAACAAACCTGTTTTCTGTTTGAATATATCTTCAAATTTAATTTATTCCAGTAATTTCTGTATTACTCCAGTTTGCAGTGTATCATGATCCAGAAATCATAATATTTATATATTCATTTAATATGCAGATTTACAGCTCAAGAAACATTTCTTATTATAATTAATGATGGAAACAGTTGTGCTGCTTAATGATTTGTATGGAATCTATGATATATTTTGTATCAGGATTCATTGATCAATATAAAGTTCGAAAGAGCAGCATTTATTTGAAATCTTATTGCCACTAGAATTATTATATTGCCATTGTTACCATTGTTACCTTTTGTTCCTTCCTTGTCTAAGAATGTTTGATACAGTGCTCTTATTCTTAATACAGATCTGGATGCTGGCAAAGGTTATCTGATCAATCTCTGACTTTGAGGCTGCAGCAGTTCAGAGCATCCTGGCATCATTAGAAACCAAAGCTGAAGACCATCCGCAACCGTTTCCATCATGAAGACAGCACTTACCGTTCTCCTCTCCCCTTCCTTCTGATGACTAATTAAGCCTAATCAATTACAGTTTGATGACTCCCTGAGTTGACTTATTGTGAGATGAATGCTGTATAATATGCCTATTTAATGAAGGGGTAATCAGACATGCTTTTGTGTACTGTATGACAATAAAGCTGAATGAAAACTCTCTCTAAATACAGATATAAAATGTCTCACTGCACCGTCTCTGGCATCAAATAGATAATTCACGGAAAAATCAACATTTTGTCATCAGGGGGTGACCACTTGTTCCAAACCTGTATGAGTTTCTGTTGAGCACAAAATAAGATATTTTGAAGAAAGTTGGTAACTGAACAGTTGACTGTAGCCACCGACTTCCATAGTATGGAAAAACAAACAAAAAAATACTATGGTGGTAAATGGCTACCATCAACAGATTGGTTAAGAACATTCTTCAAAATGTTGTGTGTGTGTATAGTGCTGTATTTCAGGTGAATTTTATAGCCATATATTAGTATATTCCTTTAAATATATATATATATATATATATATATATATATATATATTTCTAGTCTAAAATAAGTCAAGTTATGAAAGCAAAAAAGTCTAAAATCTCAAAACTGACTAGCATGAGAAAATGCTGGTCAAAATAAAACATCTAGATTGCCATAAATCCAATATTCCATAGTGGAACATAACACCATAATAATAACCTCAACCAGAATGTGTAAGGAGAGCAACATCCCTTAGAATATCTAATCTACCAGTAGAGGCTATCCTTGGTTTGCGGCCTTGTCTGAGCTTGACACTAGCCCATATTCTCTGGTGTGCTCTCACAGATGGTGGGAAAAGCACCAGTTGAGTGTGACTAATATCAGGCTTCGAGTAAATCACACCACTGATCACCGGCACTCACAAGGAGGTTACAAAATGGCCGATCCGCCGAGGAAAAGTGCCATTTTACGACTCCTCACAATGGTAAACTTCAAATTAAAGCCTCTGTACTATCCACCTAATGGATGATTGTGGCTCAAGTGGGAGAGATTTAATTGTTAAAGGTTTATAAGATGGCCTATCTGAATCCTCCATGTTAGTCTTGAGGTATCTGAGTGGTAGAGTGAGAAACATTACTGCCCAAGGTTATGGGACTTGAAGAGTTAACAACACTTACTGAAAAGTGTTACATAATGTCAACATCTAGGAGCAATTAAATAATAGTATAAATCTCAATTGTGGATCCATAAGTAGATGTAATTTAAAGGGACAGTTTCTTTCTTCTGCTGAACACAAAATAATATATTTTGAAGAATGTTTGTAACCAAACAGTTGCAAATCCCCATTGACATCCATAGTGTGAAATTCTATGGAAGTCAATAGAAACCAGCAACTGATTGGTTACCGACATTCTGAGGAAGTTGATGGTCCCCATTAACCTCTATAATATAAAATACTGTACTAAGGAAGTCAATAAGGACCATCAACACTTAACGATCCCCATTGACCTTTGTCAATGGGAACCATCAACTGTTTGGCTACCAACAGTCTATGTAAGTCAACAGTTGTTGGTCCCCATTTTCTTCTATAAAATGTTGAGTAACCAAACAGTTGCTGGTCCCCATTAGTCTCGCATAGTCAGACCCTCCAGACTAAAGGTCTGGAATTCATGGCAGCTTTAATGGGCCAAGGTCCACCCATGAGGCCGTTTGACCGACAGGTCAAACAACCTATTACAGTTTGTTTCGTTTATCGGCACATTTTGAGGCATGGAAATGTTGCCACAATAACAGACTGGTGTGATTCTATGATGCAAACTTTAAATATTTCACATACTTTTGAAAATTCAGCATTTTGTTGATCATAATAAGCGCTCATTAGCCCCTTCTTTAGTGAGGGGGTTTGGCACCACGTTATTTTTGTTTCCAGGCGGAATGTTAAAGAACGTGACACACACATCTCGTGGTAATCCTGTAGAATTCAACCACCAATCCTATGACGACTTCAACACTCCTGAACTGTTTCCACTGTTGTGTCCCATATGCATCAGAAGCTTAGCCAATGGTCCATGGGCTTGACGCCTGAGACTAGGTCCCCATTGACCCCCATGCTATAAAATACTATGGAAGTCAATAAGGACCAACAACACTTGCTGGTTCCCAATGACCTCCATAATATGAAATACTATGGAGGTCAATGGGGACCAGTGACTGTTTGATTACCAACATTCTATGGATGCCAACAGTTGCTGGTTTCCATTTTGTTACATAGAATGTTGGTAACCAAACAGTTGCTGGTCCCCATTAACCTTAACATTATGACATATTATGTCATAAGTCAATAGGGACCAGCAACTGTTCAGTTGAGGGCACACTATCAAAACAATAACAATTGCGTGGTTTGATGACGCTAAAAAGGAGTGTGGAATGATGGGATTTGTTGCCTTCTACCCAACCACTGACGGCTATCAATCAGACAGAAAGATAAATCATGGATTTAACGCGAGTTCAACGACTTGCGCGAGTAGATCAGACTATGGATCAGACGCGTCCTCGTGCGGGTCTAAAGACGCGATGCACTGTGTTTGGCGTGTATGCCCCATAATACTAATCTATTTGATTGTTATAATAGCATACGTTTTACGTCATAAGTCAATAGGGACCAGCAACTGTTCAGTTACCCACATTTTTTTTAAATATCTTATTTTGTGTTCAGCAGAGGAAACTCAAAAAGGTTTGGAATGACATAAGGGTGAGTGAATGATTTTAGGTTTAAGTACTGTCAATTAAATAAATTTGACGTGACTGAAAAAAAAAATCACATTTGTGATTTTGTTGATTATATAATTTCATATTTAGACCCATGGCACACAGGTGAAAGACCAGTTCTCGCATTCGTCACCCCCCTTTGACATTCAGCAATGCAAAGACTGTTCAATATCATGTGACATTTCTGTCAGCATGATATTTTCTGATATTAACTTCTGTCTTCTCTACAATTCAAACATCCATCCTAAGTTCATGCACTCGGCTCTCAAGGAGAAAGCCAGTATTGACATAAATGTTCTTACCCTGAGGGCTGCACCCCTAAAATTTTGACTGGTTAAATCATTCAAGACCTTTAAATATCTGGCACATAATTGAGAGGAATACAGGCGGAGTGATTCTGAGCAGCAGCAAAGGAATAATGGAGCAGTGTAAGAAGTAGGGCTGCATGATATTGGGAAAAAATTACATTGCGATATTTTATTTTTCTGCGATATATATTGCAATATGAAATCTAATCTAATTTTTTCTTACAAACAAAAATGGGGTGAGCACACTTACATTCTCATTTTAAATGATTTAAACATCTACACCATCCTGTCAATTGATTAATATGTGCGAGGGAGAGAGAGCAAGACAGTGCTCGTGTTGTTTGAAGACGTTGAGCGTGCGGCCAGGGCTCGCTCTCTTGCTCTCTCTCTCATGCTCTCGCTCTCTCTCTCTCGCGCTCTTTCTCTCAGGCTCTCTCTTGCGCGCGCGCTCGCTCTGTCTCTCTCGCGCTCTCTCTCTCTCTCGCGCGCGCTCTCTCTCTCTCTCGCGCGCGCGCACTCTCTCTGGCCCATACAGTTAATGAATAACGGATCAACTACGACAGCCTACATCGCACATCCTGCGATGTGACTATCGTGGATTCGTACATCGCAATATCGGTGCTTAAACGACACATCGTGCAACCCTAGTAAGAAGACAGTGGGTTATGTGAATGGCATGAAGTAAACACGAAGTGTGGCGCTCAAGGCTTGCTCTGGGTCTCAGGAATAAAAAGAAAATGACATATCAGAGACTGGAACCAAATCAGCAGATAACTGCAGCTTTTAAGTGGCTTCCACAAGTAAACAAAGCAGCATTCCTCCAGCTATTGTTTGCAGTATCACCCCATTGATGCCT
This sequence comes from Carassius carassius, assembly GCF_963082965.1. Classification (NCBI taxonomy): domain Eukaryota; kingdom Metazoa; phylum Chordata; class Actinopteri; order Cypriniformes; family Cyprinidae; genus Carassius; species Carassius carassius. Next base: position 23,881,910 of record NC_081783.1, read on the forward strand.
CTCCAAACTGACACACACACTCTCTGCCACCCTTTCATTTGTTTGACTTTGTCATAGCTGTTTAGAAACAGCCTTTTGAAGAGGTTCTAACAAATTTCGACGCCACTCAAGTTCAATACTTCTTCGCTTTTCATAGAAATTATTCACATTAACTGACCTAAATTTGGACGCCAATAAGAAACAAAGAAAAAAGAAAAAGAATTATGAAATATACTTAAAAATTATAGCAACAACTGCCAGGTTCCCATCCACTTTTCCTTTTTTTTCTGCTATCAATAAAGTAAACGTAAAAAGAGAAAGCACAAGCTTTTGCATCAGGCTTTTGTGTTGTTACAGTAAATGCTTAGAGTGGAATTATAAGTCATCAACATAATAAATACTTACATTAACACAAAGGAAAAATGTGGAAAAAATAAAATATTTTTTTTATTGAAATTTAATGTGTATTTTATGTTTTGCTTAAATTCTAAAATTTTTTTAGACCTGTCTAAATAAACAGGTCATTTGTATTAGATTTATGGTAATTATCAAAGAAACATTAAAGGTACAGGTTGTAGGACCTGCCACTAGAGGGCACACTATCAAAACAATAACAATTGCGTGGTTTGATGACGCTAAAAAGGAGCGTGGAATGATGGGATTTGTTGCCTTCTACCCAACCACTGACGGCTATCAATCAGACGGAAAGAAAAATCATGGATTTAACGCGAGTTCAACGATTTGCGCGAGTAGATCAGGCTATGGATCAGACGCGTCCTCGTGCGGGTCTAAAGACGCGATGCACTGCATTTGGCATGTATGCCCCATAATACTAATCTTTTTGATTGTTATAATAGCATACGTTTTCTGTAAAGATACGAATCAAAACAATTCACCTGTCAAGTAAAACACAAGTGAGATCGGCATCTCTTTCTAGTTGAAGTTTGTCGCGAAGCTACTTCCGCATTTGTCCACGACACTGTTGTCATGTGGTTTCTACATCAGTAAATGCGGTAACAAAGGCTAACTAACGTCATTGACAGGGGCACTGCACTGCCCCTTGTCACTGTTTAGAAAGGGAATTTTCTCATGATTTACAAGTAGTTGAAAACATTAGAGATATTGTTAGTAATCAGCTAAACAAAATATATAACACTAGCCTAGTGGTTTTTGGATATTGTACTGCAAATATCTTACAATTTGTACCTTTAACTTATATAGATAAGTTATGATGGCATTTTCTTTCTCAAGTAATTTAATTTAGTTTTTAGGATACTTCTGGAAAAAAGACAAACTACCTAACACTTTTGCAGAGCTGCAAACTTAATCCACCCCCCACCCCCAAACTTAAAATAATCACTGTATTAACCATGTTGGCTAAATTTATGTAAACATAGAATTCATAAATTATTTGATTAGTCTCCAAACTCTTTGTTTGATAATCAATGTTCCTTTAAGCAATGCAGTTTTACTTACTAGAAGTGTTTTCTATGAACATAAATAATGCAATGTATAATGTTCCTCTTAAGATGCCTGAACAAAATACCAAATGAAAATTACATTGCACAACAAAAATGCATAAAACATATGATGAAAATGCGACACACTCCGTTAAGTAGTTTATAACATGTGTCCTTCAGTCAATGCCATATCGTAGACATTGAATAAAGTGTATTTTAATATGTCAGAGGAAGTCTAGGAAAGGGTTAAAGTGAAGGACCACCAGTTGTAATGTTTGTTGGTGAAGGCTGCCTTTTTCCATCAGCAGGGAATTGACCAGACATGTCTCACTGGGAAATGTTTTACACAGGAACAAAGCAAAGGGTATGAACATTCTCTCTCCCTCTCACTCTCTTTCGACCCAGGGGTGCTCCCTCAAATAATTCATCAAATAAATACTCACGACTTCTGTGGTACCGACTTGGTTGCAGGCTTGTTACTGGAAACATTGCAGCGTTCTGTGAAAAGAATTTCATGGAAATATTAGAGAACAGGTTTGACTGCACGCGCCCAAATACCAGCAGTCTGGCACAGACTACAATGTGTGAATAATACAGCATTCCATTATATTTTTCAATGGAAATAAGGATTTCATTGCTTTATTTATTTATTTATTTTTTGGTCAGTACCGCTTGACGTTGCTAATATGTGACACGTAGAAGCAAAATGTTCCTTACTCCCATTGTATCCTGAGGTCACATGCTGGGAATCCTGCAAGAAAAAGAATGATATAGGGAAAGTCAACAACTAAAATAAAAAACCTTAATCCAACATAACAACATCAGACTACAAAAAAAAAGTGCTACATTTTGGGAATTAGATGGAGTAGCTAAGATGTGAAATAGTTCTGCTGATAGCTTTAATTGATTTTACACTAATACAATTAGAGCAGGCACACGAATCACACTCGAGCGGGTGAGTGGTGCGGAGAAGAGGCGTCTGCTTCCGCTGATGCCACCATTACAGATGGATTTATAGAGTCAGCGTATTATTAGCATGTCAGCCAAGCCAACTCATGAGATTCAGTCCATGTCCTATTAAAAGACAAATAGTGGACGCCACTACAAAGAGAAAAGAGCTTCATGGGATTTGAAGAGATCTTGAGTGGAATGTTCTGTCCTTACTTACACAAGGGTTTTTAACAGGCTTGTTATTTCAATTTTAAAATATTGTTCAAAAACTCTATAGTATTATTTTTGAAGGAAATGATATTGTAAATGTAATCAAACTTAGATCTGTTTCCTAATAGACAGCAGAATAACTGGCTACATAAAGTTACTTAAAAAAGTTACATGGGTCACGCATTGCCTCAAAGCAGCTGAGAGGTAAATATATTTTGACATCATGCTAATGGCATTCTTTATCTCAGGACATCCGTTAAATGACATCCGAGTGATAAACAGATGTTATAACAACAGCCGAAAATCTGCTTAGAAAAATCAAGAACAACTTTTACTCTTTGACTTTTACCAGAGTATAAAGAGTGTGTAAGGGCATAGAAAAACACCAGAGAGTATTAAATGAGGAAAATACTAATAAAACTATAAATGATGTAGTCCTTGTTACAGTGTAATTACACATTTAAGTACTTAAATGTGAGTTATACTATTAATTAACTACATGCACTTACTAAATGGTTAGGTTTAGGATTAGGGTTTGGTTAAGGGATACTTGCATGTAATTATGCATAATTTATTTTTATTATAATAGTAAGTAAATGTAACGTGGTGTATCTTATAAAACTAAAAATACATTTTAAAACAGCCCATTCAACAAAACCACATTTTAAATGCAATGTCTATAAATGGTTTGAGCTAAATTATCTCTTTATGTACCTTAGAAACAAAGCATGACCCTAGCAATGCCCCTAAATCTAAGAATGCACTGCACTGTGAAAATAATAAATTCAAGACAGAGAACAAAACAACAGAACATTATTTAATTTGATCTATTTGCTTACAAATAAACAAAACAAGATTTGACCACTGTGCTGATCAAAAGAGGAAAGGTAAAAAAAAAAAAATATGATAATAAAAATAATGCATTAAATATAAGTTAAAATGAGACCAGGAATTATAATGAATTAAAAGAGTTAAATGATGAGATTGTAACTTAGATTTAAAATCATATAGATTAGGTAAGATAAGGGAAGACTGTTCCATAGCCTAGGACAGGCTACTGCAAATGAACGGTCACCTCTAAACTTCAATCTTGATCTTAGATATGACAGAGAAATACTGTCTGAGGATTGCAAACATCTGGCAGACCTATTCACATATTCAAGATCTGACAAATAAGGTGCCAGACCATTTAAGGGCTTAAAAACAAACAGCAACATTTTAAATTCAACTCTATAATAAACTGGCAACTAATTAAGAGACATTAAAATCAAAGTAATGTGTTCTCGTTTATGAACCCCTTTTAAAAATCTGGCGGCAGCATTCTGAGCCATCTGAAGCCATGACATGGAGGATTGGGGTAGTCCAATATACAAGGAGTTACAATAGTCCAAACCTGATAAAACAAAAGCATGTAAGACTCTTTAAATATCTTTAAAAGATAGAAAAGATCTAAGGTTTAAGATGGAAAAAAACATGACTTAACTACTGAGTTAATATGTTGGTCAAACTTAAGGGAGGATTCAAAAAGAACTCCAAGATTTTTCACCTTTGGTTTGATAAAATAATTTAAATGACCACAGTTAAAATTTGGTTTTCGTTTACCCACAGAGGGCCCAAAGACAATTGCTTCTGTCTTTCCCTCATTAAATGCAAAACATTTTTACACATCCAAGATCTTACATCAGTTAAGCATGCAATCTTTATTTCTAAACCATTATTGTCATGTGTTTTAAAGGTAAATATATTTGTGTGTCATCAGCATAAAATGAAAGGACACTCCATGCTTCCTAAAAACTGAACCTAATTGAAGCATGCACAGTGAAAACAAGATGGGAGCCAAAATAGAGCCTTGAGGAACACCAGAGGTAGGCTACAGATGAAACAGTGCGACCGATACCTACTGAAAAAGTTCTGTTAATAAGATAAAATCTGAATCAGCTCAGGGCACTTCTTCAGATGCTCACACACTTTTCAAGGCACGATAAAGGAATGCCATGGTCAACTGTATCGAATGATGCACTAAAATCTAAAATCACTAAAATTACTGAGTTTCCAGAGTCAACAAGTAGAAAAATGTCATTAAAGATGGCTTCAATTTGACGACTTAATCCATTAAACTCTGCATGGTAATCGGCTCAAATTAATGTACAAACATAGTAAGAATCAGAAGATCTGATGGGTCATCAGTAAAATAAATAATGGACTGTCTAATTGCTTCTATTTGTTCCACAAAAAATCTCAAAAAATCTTCACACAAAGTTAAACACTATGTTCGACAGATATTGCCTGTTGGATTCAGAACAGAATTCAAGATATTAAACAAAGTCCAAAGACCACTGGTGTTTATGGAAATTTTCACAGAAAAAGTTTCGCTTTCTGATATGTTATTAAAGACTCCCGTTAGATTTGATCATTTTGATAATTTTTCTATCTACGTTCTGCAGATTTGTCTTAGACTATTAGTATTACTGTTAGCCATGGTTTAAGGTTTTTTTTTTGTCTTTTAGAAATGTCAAATATTAATATATGTACTATAATTAATTCAATAGTGAGAAGCATTAATAAAAATATTACTATTTTATTACTATTTTAAATTACTATTTTACTCTATATTTGTGTGTGCGGTGTATTTTTATTGATAGATTTTGTAAGCAAACACAAAATTACACGAAAGCTTTCTCTTGTTAGAAGCACCAATTGTATGTGTGTGGAGTTTTTCAAATCAGGTTCAGTTAGAAAGAAGGCTTTGCAGGTAACTACAGCTCAATAGGTTTTTAAACAAAGCCAGAACCATTCTGAAGAATATTAACTGCTTGTTTTGTAAGCCCTATAATTAGCAATAGCATTTTATGTCATGATACTCTGCATTAACTCAGTAATGCTGACTAATGCACTATAATGTTGATGAAGTCCATTTAGTGTAAATAGTTCAAAGGCACAGAGAGAAAAAGAAAGAGAAGGAGCCCACCTTTGAAGGGATGGGAAACTTGGTTTGTTCAGCTTTGCCTGGTGTGTGGATGGCAGTGAGAGGTGGAGGCCAGGAGTGGGTCATCTCCTACAACAATAAAACAATAATACTTATTGAAATAGCATGGACAGATAGAGAGATTGACAGATTATGTGCTTGTTGTTAAAATGAATCAGCAACATCTGAGTAAAGATTCAAATTCAAGGCTAAACAATCAAAGATGCAGAAGCGAAGAGAGCAATAAGAACAATGAGCAGTTTTATGAAAAGAAATAACACAAGCCACACAGGTTTTTATTTTTATTTTTTTATTATCTACATGTATCCGGTGGGAAATGTGATGTAGGTATTCTACGAGCATAAGTACATAAACAAACATCTTGTTCAATTATCAGAAGTGACACAAAAAAAGAAGATGGCAAACAATCACAGATAATCCCTCAGAAGAGATATTATTTATTAAACTTTCTTTTAAGTGAACTGCCATTTTCCCTAATGACATCACACGCAGGAATACTGTGAAATCTCCGGCACACTCTCTCCCAAGAAAACCGGTGTTATTACATTCCAGAAAAATGCTCACAAAATCCATTCATTTCTTGGAGCTTCAGTGGGGGCGATGCATGGCCGGTGGAAGCTTTGAGTTGCAAATTAAATTTATTAAAAGCAACGGAGCGTTCCTCCTGGAGCCAAACAAGGTTATCCAAACAAGAGCAGGCCGGATCAGAGACTGTTTACTCTTACACTTCTCGGACAGCTCAGCTATACATCCCACACATATCTGTGTTCAGATGGGAAATATTTCGTTCCAACAACCTTTAGTGTACTTAAAAATGTTAGTAAACTGCTACATTCGTATTACATACTAAATATGAGCTATGCATTTTCCTTTACCCTTCCTTGTTATGGTCCTTTATCTTTGTTTGGAATGATACAGTGGCCTCAAGAAGTGTCTAAGTTATTCTTAAAGGAATAGTTATATCATAATAATGTACAAAACTCCAGTCCATCAAATAGCTAATGTCTTGTGACGTGAAAAAAAGTTGTGTGTTTACAAGAAACTAAATAATATTACTTCCTCCATTGAAAAATATTTTTTTGCCTGAATTAGGAGAGACATATGCACAGATCAAGCACCATTTAGTGAAAACAGCCCAAAATAGTCCTAAACAAAAATGTGGTGGATACCGATGTGAGAGGAAAATCAGAGAATGGCGATTTTGCTGGAGGAAGTGTTATAATTTTTGTATTTTGGACTCATTGGAAGCATTGGTTTACAGTCAAAACCTATTGATGGATTTGTTTCTTACAAACACGCACTATTTTATTTTATTTTTTCACTTTTCAAGTCATTAATTCATGTACTGGATTCATGTGGATTACTTGTGAGTTATTGTGATGTTTTATCAGCTGTTTGGACTCTCATTCTGATGGCACCCATTCTAAATCTGTTCTTATAAAGAAACAAACTCATCTGCATCATGAAACATCTTAAAGTGAGTATATTTTCAGATACTTTTTAGGTGAACTGTTTCTTAAAAAAAAAAAAAAAAAAAAAAAAAAAAAATATATATATATATATATATATATATATATATATATATATATATATATAAGTGTTATTTATACTTTAGTGGATCGTGTTGAAAGTGAATGTGATTCTGTTCACATGTGGTTAGTCTGCTAGAACATCTGTGCAACTTGAGGAGAACTGACCTCATAATCTAGAATCACCAGTTGATTAAAAGTTATTGCAAGAATTGCTCATAAAAGGGAAACCAGTTCTGAGAAAAGGTCCTGCAGCATTTGATATATTATATCTAATGCAACATTCATACACTTCTATTCTATGCACAGAAGTTTGACAGACAGGAACATCTCGGTACACATGACACAGTGTGTTAAGTGGTTAAAGAGTTCCTGCATGTGCTCATCTGATTCCCACATGCCTCGCAGTCATGCAGTGACACGCTGCAAAATATTCATGATCTGCTCAGGATCTGCCAGACGAACACAAACTACATTACTCACAGTATAAAGTTTAATATTGTTTACATATAAAACTATCAACCACTAACATAAAAACAACGATTTTAATCTGGCTATTATTATCATCATCATTTATTTTCATTAATCCTGCACATTAGGCATTAATATATTCTTAGGCACTGTGACATCCAGCTGCATCCAACTAAAGATGCAAATCTGCTCAACCTGGCTCTGTTCTAGATATTTTATGACCCTTAAGTTATGTAATGGGAATATGTGCATGAGCCTGGATCAGGATTTTCTGCTGTTTGGAAAACGAGCTGATGGCTTAACCTTTCTCTCCACGGAGAATCACTTTATTTCTTGGACATCTTTGAGAACAGGATATAAAGGGGTTAATGGGCCTTCAATGCAGCGTTTGCACTTAATGCATGACACACTAATGTTGAAAAGTTTGGGGTCAGTGGGAAATAATAATAATAATAATACTGCTACTACTACTACTACTACTAATAATGCAACTTCTGAAAGAACCGTAGCTTTACCGTTACATTATTATTATTATTATATAAAAAAATAGAAAAAATTTATTTAAAATTTTAATACTTAATATTCTGTATTTTTGATCACATAAATGCAGCCTGGGTGAGTATTAAACCAGGTAAGTATTAAATAATTAATAATTTAATTCTTAAAATATTTTAATATTTAACGATAAGCATGAGGAAAATAAATAAATTAATAAATAAATACTGACCTTAACTGATCCTTATTTGAATAGATGTGCATTTATAATCTAAAGGACCTTATTTGTAGGGATATGCAAAATTGCACTTTTTTATTATTTCTAGATAGACTTTTTTTATATAAGAGAGGTCTCAAGATCCATTCTTAAAAACTGGACTATTTTTGAACTGTTTTAAAATTTGTATGTTGTCTTAACAAAACTGAACATAAACAACTTTCTACATGCGTGCATAAATTTACATTAAATTTTTACTGCTCTGCCCGATATTTGAGTAAATGACATATATTCAACAAATATATAGGCTAAATACCTCTAACCTTTTGTTGCACAAATCTAACTCAGCTCAAACTGAAACACAGACTTTTGTTATGCATAATAACAGGAACACTGCTCACAGCAGGTTATTTAAAGTCCCACACAAACTGTCTTGGAATGCACTGTTGAATGCGTTGGGCTTGTTAAGAAGGTGTTGCTTTGATGGCTGCAGGGGCGCTGCTTTAAAGAAGCTGAATTTAGAGATGTGACTTCTCTCAGAGAGTTTACTGTGCTGACAGTCTAAAGCACACTGAAGCAGCACACGCTCTCAGCATGATAACATCCCACCCTCCTCTCTGAATTCATTACCTTAAAAGTGCTGCTGCCAAAAATATTAAAGCTAAAAAAAAATCTGAAAAAATAAACTTCTCAACCTCCCTAATCGACATACTTATTAATGCTTAGTAATGTGTTTTTTAACTTTAGTTATAGTCTAGGATTAGGGATGTAAAATATGGTCATGCAGAATATGAGCTTTATAAGCAATAATAAACAGCCAATATGTTGATAATAGACATGCTAATAAGAAACTAGTTAATAAAGAGAAGGGTCCCTATACTAAAGTGTTACTATTTTCCCTCCATTTTTATTTTAGTTTTAGTTAATTTTGTTTATGTTAACTGTAGCCATTTATATTTTTGTTTATCAGTTTTAAGTTTTTTTTATTTATTTTAAACTAAATTAAGATTAAGACATATTAGCTGAAATTAAACAGAGGGCAATAACTTTCCTAAGTATCGATAACTTTATAACTGTACCATTAAATGTCATTACATTTAGTTTACTAACTTACAAAAGTTCGGTAACACTAACAGCTTTTTTAGTGACTTGTTGCTTATTACCATGCTTATTATAAACATATTACCAGTTTATTAGTCCTTATGAAGCACATATTCTGCATGACCACATTCTACATCCCTAATCATATACCTAAACTTAAAACAACAACCTTACTAACTATTAATAAGCAACACATTAGTTTATTGAGGCAAAATTAATAGTGTGTTAATTAATAGCGAGAATTGGACCTTAAAATAAGTGTGAACAAAAGTTCTCATCAGAAAAAAAAAGACAAACATTCAATGAGAAAAAATACTGATTAAAATGTGAAAATATGTTATTTTGATTCCTCTCTATTAGCTAGCAGTTATGTATTATGACATCACTGGGATTCTTCAGTGGATTTTTCCACATCATGGATCTCGAGGAATGTGGATTGAATCCTTACAGACTGAAGCAAAAAAAACAAAAAAAAAAACGTCCTCATTCATGAGTCACATGTGAGTCAAAATCAGCGCCGCTCAAGCAATCCCACCATGCACTTCAGCAGACAGATGTACTCCGGGTTGCCCTGGCAACATGTTCTGCCTCTGACCTCACTGACAGAATACAAGATGTGCGAACAGAGTCAGTTGACTGCGCCTCACTTACACTGATATCTGTGGCGGCACGTCCTAACATCACATAAAGAAAAAAATATAATTTCTGAGGAGCTTAATGGGTGACTCTTGCTATAATGCGTGGATATAAAATTCAACAAAAATATTTAAATGCATTCATTACTGATTCAACCTTAAAATGTAATGCATTAAAACATTAAAACACAAAAATCTAAACTAATTGCATTGCATTGTTTGTTTTGCATTTGTGGTGTCTTCTTCCTAAATGTTATGGATGGATGGATAGATAGAGAGAATAAATAAACTATTATAATGTATTATACTCTTTAAAGTCATGAGTATGAATAAGAATGATGTGTTTGTATTATTTAAGTAACTGGGTACAGCTATTTATAAAAAAAAAAAAGTACAAAATTACATTATGATATTTTCAGAATGCATCACTGCACATGTCATCTCTTAATGTATTAAATACGCCCTCAAGCATGAATAACTAGCATGTATGACACATTTATACATCATAAAGACTAATTATAAAAACGCCGTACTAACAAGAACGTAAACATTCTGTTAAAAACCAATCAGATGAAATATCATGAGTTTGAAAGCTATTAAGACATTGTGAGTGTTTCATTTAAAATAGCGTGAAACATGACAGGTTTCTTTTGACTGCTCTCAGTCCGTATGAACAAATTCTTAAAGGTACATTCTGGAACAATAGGCCCACCAGTCCTAATGTAATCTTTAAAATCGAACCCTTATTCTGATGACAGTGAAGTGTGTGTAAAACGGCGCTGAGCAGGTGACCGGGCATAATTAGCGTGCTGGAGAGAAAGAGAGTCAATTCAACTCACCCGCAGAATGTCCTCCACACAATTGGAGTCGTTGGGCAGGCTGACCTGTGGAGAAATGGATAAGAAATCTCTCATTAAAAAGGTTACAATGATCATGTGAATGCGAGAGAGAGAGAGAGATAAAGAAAAGCTGCAATGAAAGAACAAGAAAAAACAAGGTTGTAAATTATTCACTTTTGTGAGAACATAATTAACAGTCACCTACATCTTTCAGAAAATCCTAGTGCGCTGCTTTGCTGTCTACATATACAACTAGCAAAGGCATTGCAAATGAAATGGAAGCTCATAAGGAACTGATTTGAACAGCAAGTCCATATACCATGTGCTTAGGTGTTTGGTATTTCTGACTTAACTACTGTATATTAAAAATAAAATAAAATAAAATAGAATAAACATTTGTATTTAAACAATGTATTTCATAATTGTAAAAACAAAGAAATATTAATAAAATAAAGTAATAAATGTATTTAAAAAAGGTTTGTCTTTATACAATGTGTTTCACAAAATATTAAATTGTTTTTGTTGTTAATTAATTATTACTAAAATAAAATAATACATGTATTTAATATATATTTTTTTATTTAAACACCATTTCATGAAAAAAAAAATTTAATAAATAAAAAAAAATATTTTTTTTTTTAAAATAAAACAAAAATTGTATTACAAGAACCTCTTTCCAGCATAAACTCCAACTGGAATACACTGTTGCAAAAATTATAGAATAGTAATTTAATAATTAATAATGCATTCACTGGGTTTCGGAACAGAGCAAAATGCTTCCTGCCAGAGCTGAAATTCTCAACGAAAGTCCCACAGCACACCTTTGAAGATTGATTAGTTGAGAGATGACATCATAATTGAGTGTCTCAGAAGAGGACATGCTCTTGGATAATGGAGGCTCACGGTTCTCACACCAACGCTTCTCAAATGTAGGCTGGGAATTGGATAATCACCAGCTTGCATCTGAGCATCATAAGGCATGGATATGTCAGCTAGTAAGCATGTAACCACAATGATTCTCCCGACACTTAACAGACAGAAGATGAGAATACTAATTAAGGGCTAGCAAGGCCCCTGTTGACTAATAGACTGCAATTGGCACAACATAAGAGACCAAAATAATTAGAATTGCAAATTCATTGCACAGTAAATCAGAGATGTTAGATTTCTCTAAAATTAACTAGTTCATCTTTTTTTCTTTTTTTGGACATGAAGACATCTGAATACAGAATGTATAAATAGAGCTCTAAGCACTTCTAAATCTCTTTTGAACGCAGAGGTACCTATTCATGTCCAGACAATAATCTGAATAACATCTACTTTACAGTACATTCTCTCACACTGGCCAGAAATATCTTGAGCGCGCACACACACACACACACACACAAGATGTGGTTTTTGACTAGTAGTGTACATATCATATATAGCCTATTTTTTATTTTAGAAATATTTATGTTCATGTCCTATGTATAGTATATTTCAGGATATCGAGGGCAAGGTTATTTCCCTCTGGCTGTCTGTCTGGATGGTGACATGAGCGACTGCAGGCACTGCATGAGGTGCACTCACACTGTAAAGGTCAGCTGATCTGAGGAGAAACTCAATCCCAAGAGCGCCGAGCACAACATGCCTGTGTGTGTGAGACAGAAAGCTAATCCAGAAAGATCACAGTCATGTTAAGAGGGGCATCCTGGTCTAAACTGTAATTGTACAAATTCTATAAAAGATTATTCACTAGCTATCAATATAAGTAGTAATAATAGTGATGCTTATACAGGTTTACTACACTATTAAAATTTTAAACATGTAATAATATCTTTTCTGTAAAATTTGTAGTACTGAGTAGTAGGAAAATGTGCAAGTGCAACAAAACATTTATTTCATTTGACTAGCTTTAAGAGTAATATTTATGTTGTTTTGTTAGAATTAAATATTTGTTTTAGAAATCATGCGTTAAAAATTCAAAATAATTTCATTAAATTCAACTCATTACAAATGAGTTAAAACAATTATATGTTCTTATAACAATGATACATAAAAATAAATAAATAAATAAAATCTCACATATTCAATAATAGCTTTTGTAGTATAATTATTTTTTTTTTTTGAATAAAAGTGGGTAATTTGCAGCAAAAACATGGTAATAACATAACAACTTTGAGAAAAATCACATTCACCCATTAATGAGAGATTGATGATCAGATACAATGTAGTTTTAGATAAAAAAAAAAAAAAATGAAGTAATGACATATTATACATATTTTGAATGCATTATATAGGCAATTCACCCCCAATCCAAAATATTTCCATATTTGTGTTGTCACGGTACCAAAATTTCAGTATTCGGTACCGATACCAGTGAAAATCCGCGGTTCTCGGTACCAATTTCGGTACCAAAGCAAAACACAAAAATATGCTAATTTAAAAAAAAATAACTTTTTAGCACTAAAAATAAAACCAATGCCATTATACTTATTTACAATTGTGTTTAAAGTTCTTCTACAAGTTACATAATTATGAAAAACAGTAAACAAGTTTCACCCAAATTTAATTTGTCTTTTAATTTATGAAATTTAAACACATTTTATTTTTTGTTAAATTAAGGGGATTTGCTATTAAAATTAAAACATGGAAGAAATATTGTGTGATTAATTTTTAATTAACAGTAGTAGCAGTATCACATACATTTTACAAAATAATGGTAATATTTCTAGCACAATGCCTTTATGTAAAAATTAATTTGTAATGAATGCATATTTGTCATTTATCTGAACTTAAGACTGGTGGTGATGCTTAAGATATTTTTGTTCATTGAGGGTTTCTGTAAAAAAAAAAAATAGCAATAGATCATAATAATTATTAAAAGATAATAATACTACTAATTCTACTAACATACTAACAATATACAATGCACTATGGATTGATGAGCTGCTGATTCATGAATATTAATCACGTTGTCTGCGTTCGGTCGAACTGATTTGCTGAAATCAAAACAGGGACGGTAAGAGATCAGCGCCAGCCAATGAAATTGCCATTTGCGCATTAGCTCCACCCACTACCGGAGAAACCGGCATATCTTCTGCTTGTTCAAAAATATGAATAATTCTAAATGAACTCCATTATTTTGACAGGAGAAGACAACAAAGAATATAGTTTACATGTAGCATGTCGATTCAGCGTGGTAAGACTCTCTCTCTTTGCATGTGTGAGAAACAGAGCTATCAGCAAAGCGACGGCGAGTCATGCTCCTTCACACAGAGTTTACAGGTCGGCAAATATCATAGACAGTAAAAGAGGCAAATACAGGTGTACTGTGCGTCCATTGAGATGAATTGAAAAGTACAGATCGCTCGATGGAGAGAGAACTCTGAAGCGCTCAGTGTTCAGCGAGTGAAAATATATCTGCGCCAATCTTATAATAGCCTCGAACACACACACACTGGCGAGTAAAATCTAAGAATTTATTAGCCAATGGCTAACAATAGACATGATGTAGTTGCCCTGAGTAAAATTTATATGCGAGTGATTTACTCGCAATGTAGAGGCTGTTTTGACGGTTTTCCGTGAATACCTTTAAATTGACACTGGTTTTACTCAAATGAAACGGTAAAATGCTTGTGAAGTGACTCAGAACAGTTCTGGTGATGCTGTTTGTGTATTTATGTCCTCATTATTGCAGGCGTCATGCGCTTCAGTCTATGTAGTAAACAAACCATTCATTCATTCACACAGAGAAATGCACGCAGAACATGCAGGATGCAGATTTCAACCAACTTTTGCAGCTTAACATTTACAGATACTGGTCCATATGGACATTTGATTTGATTCATTTATGCTAACTTTGACAAATTCCGTGACTGTCCATATTAAAATGTAAGTTTCATTTTCATGACTGGATTTTGAGATTCCGTCCGCGTTTTCTGCTTCGCGGAAATCATAGCGCTGTATGCATCCAGAACCGGGTTTGAACGGGTCCTCGGTACCACCGGTACTTACAGAAACCTGGTACCGTGACATTTTAATTTTTTTAGTACCGACTTGGTACTGAAGTAACGGGTCTTTTGACAACACTAGTTACCAGTTCTGGAACTGATGTGTGTGTGTGTATATGTTTGTACATGCGCCAGTGTGAACACTTCTACTGTTTACTTATACCAGCAGAATCAACTTTAAATACTTATTGTCTTATTAATAATGCATCAATGTATAAAGGTCTACTTTTATTTGTGTACACTCGCAATGAAAACAAAACATTGTGCTTTTGTAAAATGAAGAAAACAATTAGGATGTCGCTTTATGCCATTTGAGTCTCCTTTCTGTCAACAAATTAAGCCTGTCACAAAAATTAACCTAAATTAAAAATTAAAATAAGTAACTCAGCATATATAGGCTACGTAAGATGTTGCACTGTTATTTCTCCTTTTCTGTAAACTAAATAAAATATATTTCAAGAATTTAGTCCTTGTATGTATATATGTCCAAAAAACTGATTCTATCTCTACCTTATTTCAACCTTAAAAAAAAAACAAAAAACAAACACCAATCACCTAATATCCCTAAAGATGCCGTCCTGGCCAGCAGAGTCACTCAGGCCACTGTTAAAACACAGCTCTCAGACATAAACTTCCTGTTTGCTCAGGGCCAGCACATAATATCCTGTTCCCATAGAAACGGAATGTTGGAGCTCAGCCGCTCTAATCAGATGTTGCTCTGCCATTGTCCTGCTCTGCTCTGATATTAAGAGTGTGGCATAGAGAGCCCTTTCCTCTGACATGGGAGTTCATTTCTCTGTTACCTGTGGTGAACTCCATTTCCATTCCAGTCGTGACACCAAAAGGTGCTTTGCGCTGCACTCTGAATGCAAAACTCGCTCTCATTGCCTCTGGTCTGACAGAAAATGTCAGTGATATGAAGGAGGACTCGTTCCTGCTGCTAAATTGTTTATGCCAGAGAAAGTCTCATTTTTGTTCAAGTACAGCTGAACGTTACACTCACTCTTATCAAAATTCCTCCAAAATAGAGCAATTTGGAAAGCTAGCAAAAGTTACAGTAAAATTTAATGTGCTTTAGCAAGAGGCTGGACATTAGAAGTTTTTGCGAGAGCCTTTGGGGAGAGCAAATTGCTTTTATAATGATGTAATGTGAAAATATAGAGACCCAAAGAGAAACACAGAGAGTCACCCGTGCACCTCATATTCCCCCACCGTATTCAGGGAAATGGCGGGAAAAAGGGACCTTCCAGCTGCGATCTTATTTCCACGTTTCAGCAGGGAACCTCTCAGTACTTGTGGATACAATACGATTGAATGGGTTTTCAAATGATTTCCGTGCAACTGGCAATATCCCATCGTGAATCAAAAAGGCTTCTTGGGTTAAGATTATTGGAAAGTCAAATATTTCAAAGCCAAAAAGCAGTGCTACCAAATGAAATGTGTGAGTAATAAAAAAAAAAAAGAAAAAAAAAGAAAGAAACATTTTTATTGCATGTTGGTGTTTTTTTATAATAATAAAATATTTATTATTGAGTTTTGCATCAAGAAAATATTACAATATAAAATACTCTTATATAATAAAAATATATAACATTATACAAAATATCTGTATTATATTATATTATATTATATTATATTATATTATAAATTAAAAAAATATCTTTGTGTATGCAGCATTATAAAATGCTACTACTGTGAAATTAATAATATTCATAATGTAATGAATAAAGAAATGCATGCATTTTTGTTTGATATTTTCTATTAATCTCAATTGTTCACTAAAATGGACACTGAATATTTGTAGCCTAATGTAAAGTTTTCCATCTCAAGACTAAGAAAAAGGCATATTAAATGTGCCTATATGAAAGTACAAGATGGTTTGTCTGAATAAATTCAAATGTGAAAATTGGATGCAGCTACTTCTCTTTCAAACCCATGTTTTTAAAGCGACTCTTAACGCATACGAAACAAAGAAAAGTGTGAAGAAAACGAGTGATTTACTCAGCTCTGCCAACTTTAATCACAGTGAATCACTCCAGTGTGTCTTTTTTTTTTCCAGGACAAATTTAGCATGATTTCTTTCGGTCTTCCTACAGGAAAAAAATAACTTTTTAATTGGCAGATACAGAGATCACTGGAAGTGTCACTAATTTCTGCGAATTTCTTTTTTCGGCTCGGCTGTAGAGAACGGAGGAGGTGTCAGTCACGTCGTTCTGTACAACTGCGGAATCTTTTCAGTGAGAGAGCAGACCTATTCCTTTGAATTATCGGAGGATCCGCGGGAATAACGCAGTGACAATTGCTGGGTCAGGAGTGCGTTTTTCCTCTGAAATAGCTGTTCAGAGAGCGTCTGTGCATCAGCAACAGATAAGATGTCTTAGTATGTTTCATAAAGGGGGGTGGGGGGTTACTTACTTACACGTGGAAGTGCTCTGAAGCACTCTGCCAAGCTCAAATAGCGTTTAAAATGTGGAAGAGTGGCTCTGGGGGTAAATAGGCAAATTTGAAAAGCGAAATGAGTGAGGCTGAAAGACAGGCTGAGTCTGTCTAAACGCCTGACAGTGGATTGAGGAATAAACAAAGAAAGGCAGATGTGATGGATGACATGGAAAAGGCACACAGTGCTGAGGCTGGTGGCATGCGCATCCCCCTGAAAATACTCATATCTCGAAATGGACAAGTGGGCAGATGAGATGAGAGAAGAAGTTGAGATCTTTCCATTCTGTGTCCTACAAGAAAACGCGACAGACAAAATCTCTAAGAAACAAGTATATGTGGGTGCACATGTCTATGCAGGATAGCACAGATTGGGTGAGCCCAAATGGAGATGTACCAATTGAAAAAGCAATGGCCAGTTTCCAATATGCAAATCCAAAAGATCATAGGGCAGTCAGGAAAAGAGCTCCTAAGACATGCAGAATGTAATATTAAATCCACAACAATCATGAGAACCAAACCTTACTCTGAAAGCATCCTCCGTCTCAAAGCCGTAATAAATAAATAATTAATTAATAAACAAACAAACACAAACATATTTCCGAAACACTTAAATTCCATATGATTATAAGCTGTTTTTCTCATGGGGACCCAAAAGGTCAAAATTTACTGTTATTACTATACTCGTGAAGACATTTGGTTCTCATAATATAAGGAATATAAGTACACACACACACACACACACACACACACACACACACACACACACACACACACACACATTAAGGAGCCCAAATCGTTTATTGGAATCTGAAATACAATTACTGAATTATTTTCAATTCCCATCCACACAAACAAAGGCAATCCATAACATTAAATGCAAAACAAAAAAAAAGACAAAACAAAAACACACTCAAAAAAAAGAAAACACAAGATAAATACAAAAACAAAACAAACAAGTCAAAATACACAAAAAACACAAGACAGCACAATACAAGACAGAAAAAAACTAAACAAACAAAGACCCACACACAAACACAATACAGCATAAGACAAGACAAGACAAAAGAAAAGAAAAGAAAACAAAAACAAGACAGAGCAAAAACACAAAACACAAGACAGCACAAGACAAATAAATAAATAAATAAATAAATAAATAAATAAATAAATAAATAAAAACAAGACAGCACACAGAACATAAAACACAGGACCACACAAGGCAGGACAAAACAAAAACACAACAAAACACAGGACACAAAACAAACAAGACAAAACAAACAACACAACACACACAATACACACAAACACAAGACAGCATGAGACAAGACACAAAACAAAACAAGACACGACAAGACAAAGCAAAAACACAAGACAAAACAAAAACAAAACAAAAAACAAGACATGGAAAAACAAAACAAGACAGCACACAGAACACAAAACAACGGAGCCCCGCAGAAGACGTGCAGAAAAAAATAGTGGGCTAAATCGTGCGCACGAATTACTAATTCGTTCCCTCAATATACTAAAACGTTTAGCAATTCGAGTGAACGCAATAGTAATTGTGCGCACGATTTAGTACATTGAGGGAACAAATTAGTAAATCGTGCGCACAATTTATTTATATTTTCTTATGTCATGTGCGGGGCTCCGTACAAAACAGCACAAGGTAAGACAGAACAAAAACACAGAACAAAACAAACAAAACTGTTTTTGAGTCCCGTTGAGTTAATCAATTAACTCTCGATTAACAGAGTTTTTTAAGTGATATCAGAGAATTTGGTTGTAGAATTTGGATGCCATGCTCATAACTAAACTGTTAGTGAACACAATCACATTTAGCTCTATAAAACAGGACAAACAACATTATTATGCTGCTTTGTGAACACAGCAAAAGAAAACAACTGCAAGGGAGCATCAGGCAAAAAATTAAAAATACATAAAACACGAAGGGGGTAAAATTGTGAAAGGGGGTTTGTTTGCCACGCAAATGGAGATGTGTGTCTCTGGAAGCCTGTCAGAGAGTCTTTGATCTGTCATGTGTAATGGAGTCTTTGAGCTAGAAGACAGACAGCGAGAGAGAAAAAGAAAGCCGGTTCACGCTCCTTGGCTTTTTGCCCTCACTCCAACCCGTCCTATCATACATGATTTAATGTGACCAGACCAAATGTAGTAGTTAAGGAGGCACCTTCACACAGACTAGGCCACAAGGGGAAGCCTCTAGATGTGTTGACAAAACCAGTTCTACTCTTGGATAATGTAATGCAATCTCTTTCAAGTTTCCTCAAGGGCCCCTACTGCTGGAAGACACAGCCTCGAGAAACCCATTCACGTCTCTCGACAGCGTCTCCCTTTTGTAGACACCTTAACATCTGCTATTCAGTGCTGCTATATGCACTGTATTAAAAGGATGCTACAAGGTGTGACATTCAATAACAGCAACGTTTAAATGATTGAACATATAAACATTCATCCCTTAGATCGAAATTCTTCGATATTCGTCTCGCAGATGCAAGACTGACAGTGCTAAAATATTTTGAGAGAGATACCAACACTTACATAATATAACATTTAATTAAAAGAATGAAATTAGTTAACACTAAGATAATATCAAACATTTAAAGCTTTGAGAAGGTCCATCTACATTCTGTCACAGTGTCTGGGTTGTGTCCCTGGGTGTCCACTAGATGTCCTCCTTCTCACGGTGTCTATCACCTTATCACTTTCTGTCTCCCTTATTTGGTCACCTTCCTCCTTGTTTAGGTAATTGATTGTGTTCCCCACCTGTCTCCTGTTTCCCCATCATCCTTGTGTGTATTTATACCTGGTCTGTCTGAGTCTCAGTCACGGAGTCCTTGTTTAATGTTGTACGTTAATTCTTGCCCGTCATCTTGCCTTGCCTTGCCGTCGTGTTTGTTTATGTTTGGATTGCTCTTCCGGTTTTCGACTCACGCCTGGACTGTTTATGCTCTGTGGATTAACCCCTAATAAAAGGCATACCCGCTATTGGTTCTCTCTCCTGTGTGTTCTGTACACCAGACGGGACAGAAGGACTCCGTCACTTTGAGACCCAGCGGTATGTCGAGTTACGCTTCTTCCCCAGCCTCCGAGCGGGAGAGAGGCATTCAGTTTGAGGGAACCCGCCTGGTCGTGTTTCGCGGGACCAGGGGAGGGCGCCGAGGGGGAGGTGGGCGAGAGGAAGCCCAGCACCGCTCTCCACCATGGCTCCCCTTTGACTCTGGGCTCACGTGGGAGGGACCAGAGCCGCCGTCTCACCAGGGCAGAAGGAGAAGGCCAGCGACACTGCCCATGAGGAACGCGGGTCCAGCACCACAGCACAAGAGGGCCACCAGCCCAGCGCCACGGTGCAAGATGGCCGCCAGCTCAGCGCCAACGCCCAGGAGGGCCGCTGACTCCTTCTTGGATTATTTCGCTACGCTGTCCAAGATCCTAGAGATTCCCAAGACGGTTAATGTCATGGCTGCGGAGCCAGCGCCACAGCACAAGATGGCCGCCAGCCCAGAGCCACAGCACAAGATGGCCGCCAGCCCAGCGCCACAGCACAAGATGGCCGCCAGCCCAGAGCCACAGCACAAGATGGCCACCAGCCCAGCGCCACAGCACAAGATGGCCGCCAGCCCAGCGCCACAGCACAAGATGGCCGACTCAACGCCTGAGTCTCCAGACGAGGTGTCGCCGACTCGCCAACATAGAGGACGGAGGAGGAGGAGACAGGCGTCTACCGTTCCTCAAAGCCCAGAGGACGTTCCCGAGGCGGTGCCCGAGGCTGTTCCCGAGGCCGAGGCGGTGCCCGAGGCTGTTCCCGAGGCCGAGGCGGTGCCCGATGCGGTTCCGGAGGCCGAGGCGGTGCCCGATGCTGTTCCCGAGGCCGATGCCGAGGCGGTGTCCGATGCCGAGGCGGTGCCCGATGCTGTTCCGGAGGCCGAGGCGGTGCCCGATGCTGTTCCCGAGGCCGAGGCGGTGCCCGATGCTGTTCCCGAGGCCGAGGCGGTGCCCGAGGCTGTTCCGGAGGCCGAGGCGGTGCCCGAGGCTATTCCCGAGGCCGAGGCGGTGCCCGATGCCGAGGCGGTGCCCGATGCTGTCCCCGAGGCCGAGGCGGTGCCCGAGGCTGTTCCCGAGGCCGATGCCGAGGCGGTGCCCGATGCTGTTCCGGAGGCCGAGGCGGTGCCCGATGCTGTTCCCGAGGTCGAGGCGGTGCCCGAGGCTGTTCCGGAGGCCGAGGCGGTGCCCGATGCCGAGGCGGTGCCCGATGCTGTCCCCGAGGTTGAGGCGGTGCCCGAGGCTGTTCCCGAGGCCGAGGCCGAGGCGGGGCCCGATGCTGTTCCGGAGGCTGAGGCGGTGCCCGATGCGGTTCCGGAGGCCGATGCCGAGGCGGTGCCCGAGGCGGTGTCCGATGCCGAGGCGGTGCCCGATGCTGTTCCGGAGGCCGAGGCGGTGCCCGAGGCTGTTCCGGAGGCCGATGCCGAGGCGGTGCCCGATGCTGTTCCGGAGGCCGAGGCGGTGCCCGATGCCGTTCCCGAGGCCGAGGCGGTGCCCGATGCCGTTCCCGAGGCCGAGGCGGTGCCCGATGCCGAGGCGGGGCCCGATGCTGTTCCGGAGGCCGAGGCGGTGCCCGATGCTGTTCCGGAGGCCGAGGCGGTGCCCGATGCTGTTCCGGAGGCTGAGGCGATGCCCGATGCTGTTCCGGAGGCCGATGCCGAGGCGGTGCGCGATGCCGTTCCGGAGGCCGAGGCGGTGCCCGATGCTGTTCCCGAGGCCGAGGCGGTGCCCGAGGCTGTTCCCGAGGCCGAGGCGGTGCCCGATGCCGAGGCGGTGCCCGATGCTGTTCCCGAGGCCGAGGCGGTGCCCGATGCCGAGGCGGTGCCCGATGCTGTTCCGGAGGCCGAGGCGGTGCCCGATGCTGTTCCGGAGGCCGAGGCGGTGCCCGATGCTGTTCCGGAGGCTGAGGCGGTGCCCGATGCTGTTCCGGAGGCCGATGCCGAGACGGTGCCCGATGCTGTTCCGGAGGCCGAGGCGGTGCCCGATGCCGTTCCCGAGGCCGAGGCGGTGCCCGATGCCGTTCCCGATTCGGTGCCCGTGCCTGAGGCCGTTCCCGATTCGGTGCCCAAGACCGGTCTAGAGTCAGGACCAGCCACTGATGACCTTCCGGGGTCAGGGCGGGTCACCGTGGGACGTTCGGAGTCAAGTCAAGTCACTGGGTGGGCTGCTGCTCGGGCCTGTTGGACTCCGGCATCGGTCACAGGGGGGTGGTGGTCATCCGCTCCGCCCTGGGGGACTCTGGCGTCGACCACGAGGACGTGGTGGTCCTCCGCTCCACCCTGGGGGGTTTCCGCTCTGACCACGAGGACGTGGTGGTCTTCGGCTCCACCCTGGGGGGCTTTTTGCTTTGACCACACGGACATGGTGGTCTTCTGCCCCGCCCTGGGGGGGCTTCATGTTGTGTTTGTCTGTTGTTTTTTGTATTTACTCCTGTCCCCGTTCCTCTCTGTAGTCTGGCCCTCCATCCCTCCCCCTGAACCTCCTCCAGTCCTCCTCCCTCCTGGTCTTCCTGTTTTGTGTTTACTGTCTGGTGCCTGTTTCCAATGTCTTTCTTTTCTGGCCCTCCGTCCCTCCCCCTGAGCCTCCACCTGTCCGCCTCCCTCCTGGTCTGTCTTGTGTCTGTCGTGGAGCGTCTGGGAGCCGCTCCGTAGAGGGGGGGTTCTGTCACAGTGTCTGGGTTGTGTCCCTGGGTGTCCACTAGATGTCCTCCTTCTCACGGTGTCTATCACCTTATCACTTTCTGTCTCCCTTATTTGGTCACCTTCCTCCTTGTTTAGGTAATTGATTGTGTTCCCCACCTGTCTCCTGTTTCCCCATCATCCTTGTGTGTATTTATACCTGGTCTGTCTGAGTCTCAGTCACGGAGTCCTTGTTTAATGTTGTACGTTAATTCTTGCCCGTCATCTTGCCTTGCCTTGCCGTCGTGTTTGTTTATGTTTGGATTGCTCTTCCGGTTTTCGACTCACGCCTGGACTGTTTATGCTCTGTGGATTAACCCCTAATAAAAGGCATACCCGCTATTGGTTCTCTCTCCTGTGTGTTCTGTACACCAGACGTGACACATTCAGGTAAACTTACTGTACATGGAAGAGGTCAAACAGAATTCAAAAACATGGAAAAGCACCCCTAAACATCATTTAGTCATCTTTAAATCCATCTCCATGAGCAAATCCTTTGAGAATCATGTAAATGAATGAAGCGTGCAATGTGGCAAAAAATCAGCTTGTCTTAAAAGGCAAGCTTTGGCTTGCTGCTCCAACACACGTTCCTGGTAATTCCTTTTTACTTCAGTAAAATTAAAAGAGAAATGCAGAGACTATCCTGGTGCTGACTGGCTCTGTAATGTGCTTGTTCCAGCAATTCTCCAGCTTTGCTGTAATTTCTCATGGCCTTTGCCAAATATGCTTTTCACAGCAGTTCCATTATCAGGCAGTTTATAGTTTATTAGACTCAAAGACTTCCTAATTGACCATTTTATATATTTTCTTTATATTTCTTTGTCAACATTCCCTCCACTTGTCAGTGTCTAGCTGGAAGACACATGTCTGTTTTCGGTATAGCATATTCAGAGGGCTGGTTTTCACACATCTAACCTGTTTTCCACACTTAGTTTGCGATTTCAATCAAGGCGGATTGGTAAGTCACCCCCGATTCAAAGTAAACACACTTCACACCCAACTCTAACAGGAAATATGTCACTCTCATTTCACAAGTTTGTCTTCCGTTGAGCAACTGCCAAGAGAGCGGCAAACCACGTCATACCGCTCCTGCTGAATATGAGTGACAGAAGGACAGTTCCCTCAGTGTCAGATAGAAGAAAACTTGATTTTCAGATTTTCTTAACGGAAATAAGTAGAGCTTGCTTGCGCAAAACTATTCAATAAAACTATTCAGTTGCAAATTTTGAAGTAAAAAAAAAAATATTGTGTTGATATCCTAAAGTGTTTAATCATTCCAGTTAAGTTTATTGAGCCTATGTTGAAAATACAAAGATTGCTTAGTGTAAGGACGCTTTTCATTGTATTATATTGTCATTGTACTTCAATGCAGCAAACTACTCAAATATTAAAACGTCTGTTTCAAGTTGAGCAAAGTTAGATGTATAAACTTAAGAATGCAGATTTGGCATTATTTCTTATTGGTAAAACTTGGCTGTCCAAAGAATATAATGGTGATAAACCTCTTTTTGTTCTCATTAGAATGTAGAATGAAACTGTAAATGTGTTTAAAATATGGTATTTATCATGTTTAATATTATACGTTTTAACAAACTTTAACATGTTAACTTTGACAGTCTTTTGTTGTTTGAGGTACGTTGGTGGTCCCTGAAGCCCAGTTTGAAAACCCCTGGATTAGAAACCAATAACTTCATCAAAAACACAGGGTTTGAGGTTTTATTCATATCTGTGGCACAAATGTTGAAAGACAAGTTACATCCCAAAGTTTGATACTTAAAACTTAATGCTGCTAGTCTTAGAAAACTCTACTAAGATACATGAAATGAACTTTGGTCATGTACAATAAGAGCGCTGTCTAATAAAAAATAAAAATAAAAACAGCCTTGCTATTCAGATGAAAGCTATTTCTGATCCAAGAAAACCTAGAACACTGACATCAGATTTTTGATTTTTATTTTCTTTGCTCAGGAAAGCTTTCAGAGCACATCCATAACCTTGCAGATCTGTTGCTCTGGGCTGTTTTGTGGTCTTTGTGTGAGCTCGCTGTGGCGTTTTGAGTGTGTGTGTGTGTGTGTGTGTGTGTTTCGGTCTCCGCTGCTCACTTCAGCAGGCTTGACTGGATCTTGTGTGCTGGGAAGTTGCCGGTGCGGTGGCAGAAAGGATGTTAACGTGTGTTGACAGTTTGGCATCCTCCCACTGAGCGTCGTACAATCCCCTGCCACCAGTGCTTAGCCTGACACTAGCCATGAGGCTAAACATCAGCTCAGAGACCTGGGGAAGACGTGTGTGCACCGCAGCTGGCCTCAGGGACCGGGCTCTCCGCAGTGACCCTTGGGTCCTGTCACCATAGCACTGGCGCCCGAGCCGCCATAGGATAACAGATAACATGCTCTCAGAGTATTACGCGCACTGAGATGATAACAATACCATGCTATTTGATGAATCATCTCGTAACAGCTGTTATCAAGATGAACTAAATCTGACAATGTTTAATAACACAAAATAATACTTTGGGGATGTTACGAAAAAGTGTTACTGAAAATAAATCTACTGCTCCGCAGAGTGAATCCTGATCATGAGAAATATATTTAGAACAATGTATGCTGACCCGAGGATTTGCGCTCACATCTCTAGACAAGGTTTGAGGAAAATTCTAATTTGAAAATTGATTAATAATTGATTAATAACAAAAGACGAATAGTCCAACAAAAATGGGCAATGTGAAAAAATAAATACAAATAAATAAATGATTAAATAAATTAATTAATCAAAATTTAGTCTAAAACATCCGTAGAAGAGTTATATTATATTGTGTATATATATATACACACACCGTATTTTCCGGACTATAAGTCACACCTGAGTATAAGTCGCATCAGTCAAAAAATACGTCATGATGAGGAAAAAAACATATATAAGTTGCACTGGACTATAAGTCGCATTTATTTAGAAATGAACTAAGAGAAAACATTACCATCTACAGCCACAAGAGGGCGCTCTATGTCTTCAGTGTAGACTACAGGAGCAGTGAGCAGCATAGAGCGCCCTCTGGCGGCTGGGGATGGTAATGTTTTCTCTTAGTTCATTTCTCTTGGTTCATGTCAAATTAATTTTGATAAGTCGCACCTGACTATAAGTCGCAGGACCAGCCAAACTATGAAAAAAAGTACGACTTATAGTCTGGAAAATACGGTGTATATATATATATATATATATATATATATATATATATATTAAATATTAAATATCACAATATTAATTTTTTTTTCTGTATTTTTGATCAAATAAATGAAGGCTTGATGAGCAGAAGAAACTTCTTTCAAAAACATTAAATAGAGTAATGTTTCCAAACTTTTGGTCTATATATATATATATATATATATATATATAAATTATTATTATTATTATTATTATTATTATTTATTTACTATATATTAACCAAATAATACTTTTGCAATTCCAGACTTGTAGCTGTGCTGGTATACTAAATATTAGCAAGAGATCACAACCATGCTAATAAGAGTAATTTTAAACACTTTATGTTAATCATCTAATGATTTATTCTGATCTAATTTTATTCTATTACATATATTATTTAGGATATCATAATATTAATAGTGTACATTTATAATAATAATAATAATAATAATAATAATAAACTATGTATTATTAATATAATTCAGAGATGATTAGTAATAAAATTTGTATTATTATTATCATTATTATTATTAGTAGTAGTAGTGTAGTATTAGTAGTAGAACATATTATTCAATAACAATCTAATACAATTATTAGAAATACTTCATGTTGAGTTTATGCTAATATGTGGCAATATATATCATGGGCAATACAAAGTGGAAAACAAAATTTATTATTAACAATTTACAGCAGCATTTGATTTTCATTTTATTCTACACTGAAATTCATAAACTAAACTGGAATTTATAAGGACCGAATGTACAAAAACCTGACTGAATTGAGCTCTGAATAGATCCCAGTCCTTCTCCAGACGGACTGCTGGTCCTGGCACACACAAACACCTTTCCCACCGCCGCCGCCGCCTCTCAGTGCAACAAAGACGCCTAATTACCATGCAGATCACAACATCCCTCAGATGCTTGCACAGGCGTGACGGGGCAGGAGAAGAAGAAGAGGATAAAAACAGAGTGTCCCCAGGACACTCTCCAAGTATGACCACCCAAGCATAAAGTAGGCCTGGCCCGGAATGTCACCGGAGAGGGAGCCGTGTAATCCCGCCGGGACTGAGATTATTAATCTGAGCTCGCAAATCATTCAGCCTGCTACCCACCATGCCCTCCAGCAAACACTGTTAGCGCTCTAGCCAGTCCCCTCCTGTGCAAATTAATAAGCTTCAGGCCTGGCTCTAACAAATGAGGAGGTAGAGACCACGGGAGGGAGGGGAGAGAAAATAAGACAAGCCAATGAGAGGAATTAAAACACACCATATCCACTAAATATACCTGTGCTAGTCAATAAATTGGCTGGAAAAAAATCACTTTTGGCTAGTACAGAAGGTGAAACAATAAGTTTCTATTAGTAACAAATGTAATTGAGGGTCGAATGTTACCAATTATCCTCTCAAAAGCGCATGGATGTGATTTACAGTGGAAATAGAAGGTGTGATGTGTGGTCAGTTTTGTTCCCATCACTTCTAGAATGAGAAAGAGCTAGTGACGTACAGCCGTGATTCTGGCCTGGATAAATGAGACCCCAGATGACCTCATTATCAGAGCCAAAACATTACCATTAGAGCAACAAGTCTTATTTAACATGCAGATGCTGATTCAAGCATTTACCCACTGACCTAACAAACCCCAGGCCTGACAACAGCTGATAAACGAAGGAATCAAGTTTTAAAATGAAAGATCTTACCAGTTCACCTGAGCACTTGAATTAGTCAGCGAAAAATAACGACTGTGCCTTCAAATCACTGTTTAATAAGAGCAGGGGTTTATGTTGAGAAATAGCTCTCTGCTGTTGAATCCCTACAGCTAAAAAACATTTCCCGGACATTTTTGATAGTAATGTGACTGTTAACAGTTAAATGTTGACTGCTAGTTTTATTTCTATTATAGATGTAATCTTCAGATCAATAATACATTTACGTATATTACACATAATATTTACAGAGACTATTTATCCAAAAAGTAAAAGTGACCTCACAATTAAGTTTTTGTTTATTATTATTATTTTTTTATATATATATTTGTATTATAAAAAGAATTTTAATATATTATATATTTTAAATTATTATTATATTTAAATATATTTGACATTTGTTGCCATAATTTCTTCACAGCTTCGTTTCACTGTAAAGAACTTTTCACTTCTTTCTTTCTATACTGACCAAACAATGTTTTCTATCCCCTGACTCTAAACCTACCCCTTACAGAAAACCTGTGTGCATTGTTACACTTTCAGATATCATTTACATATATCTACCAATATCTTAGATCGTATATCTGTATCGAATGCTATAAAGTTCAACATTCAGGTGACTAACACTGTCGATTATGTGCTTCTGGCTTACGTTATTAAAAAGTTTCACATATCGTTTTTTAACTGTTTTCCCCAGGTGCTGAAACTAAACACACTTGTGTGAAAGTGTCTGTGACTGCACAGAACATATGAATATTTAATGAGGCCGGCATTGTTCAGTTTATGATTGGATGTCTGTTGCTAAACAACTCAGCACAAAATGCAAGCATTTTCACACTGTATGAGAAGTGTGAACGTCTTTTAATGTTCAGCTTCAACTGTCAAAACATTCATTGGCAGTTTATTTTATGTATTTATTTTTTTCTATTCCACCATTAATGCAAAGCAATCAACCCTGAAGATGTTAAAGAAATAATCACTGAAGACACCGTAATCAAGGACCTTTAGAATCAGTTCAGTGTTTCAGAAAAAAACAAACTCTTGTTTGCCATCAGCTGCCAAAGGCCTTTGTTTGGATAAGTCCCATTGGCATTATGTTTGTATCCAGCAGTTACTTGGAAAACGTCCAGCGGTGTAAAAATGCCCTCACTGGAGTACCATAAGGAAGGTTTATGAACTTTTCACAATTATATTACAAAATCCAATTGTTCTATAATGACTCATTTTCAAAGAGCAATGAGTGAAATGTGTGTTTTACTCCTTGCAGACGTGAGATGCTGTTTTCTGCTTTACTGTGATTCCACAGTGCTCAGGCATGTTTGCTCTTGTAGCGTTGGCAGTGTTGGCACATTTAACCTCATTTTCCAGGAAGTCCTGACCCTGAAAGCACCTGGTCAGCTCTGCTCCCAACAGACTGAATCAAGGTCCACACATGACAGATGTGAAAGTGGCAGAGGCATGCAGTCCCACCATATGGTGTCTAGATAACCCCTTGTGCAAACGTTGCGTAGCTACATCAGTTTCACACACGTCACTTTTCTGCAGTCCCTGGTGTCAGTTCTATTTCCCGCAACTCTTCATATAAACAAACACGCTTACCGCTTTACTACAGTATAGCCGTATAAATGGATCACGAGTGCCTTTGGGGAATGACAAAGAAATACACACAATCCAGTAATCATACTATTCCATACAAGTGCTGTGGTGTCATCACAACACGCTGACTGAATTAGATGGTAATACCATCACTTTATTTTATATTAACCTAATTGGACCCAGGATGATTCTGAAAGAAAACTCTGCTTCTGCTGTAGTAACGAACACACGTTTCACATGCATCTGACTGACAGATAAACCGCACGCTCTTATTTCAGTGTTGATGTTTTTTTGTTTTTTTTTTGGGATGTTTCAGCAAACAGTTTGCTTTGTACGTTCAGCTGAACAACATGAAGTTAAAGTTAAAGATTGTCCGTGGCGACTCGGGCGCTGTTTCAAATCCTCAAAGAGCGCCACTCACATGGTTTGCCGTAAAATCATATTATATTTGTCCCAAATTATTGTTCATGTTCATAATGACTTTCTCATAGGCTTGAAGAGTGTGTACCTTTCAACACAACCTTTGTCTTTCTGTCAATATGCTTTATATAGAAAGCTAATAATAGCCATAGATTGTGCTTTTCTCTTTCCATTTGCTCTGTTTTGTCAAACACTGTACTTCAAACTCATCGATACAACTTTG
Source organism: Carassius carassius (assembly GCF_963082965.1). NCBI lineage: Eukaryota > Metazoa > Chordata > Actinopteri > Cypriniformes > Cyprinidae > Carassius > Carassius carassius. Next base: position 23,912,084 of record NC_081783.1, read on the forward strand.
TTAATTTCTGATGTCAACTTTTGTTTTATCTGTTGTGGACTGCTGTCTTGAACAGGATGCAATACCTGTGAATTGTTCTTAACGCGGCTGCGCTTCTCCTCCGGTGTGTGCCTACGTATTTGACTTCTTAGGTAATATCAATGTTATGATGTTTCAGATGAGTCCGAAATCACAAAAACATACATTTATTTAATTGTTTGATGGAAATTATTGCTAGGAACAGTTTGGTAGTTGCTGGATATTGGTAGGGACATGTCCTCAGCATTTGTTCAGTAATTTTGTTCAGTATGAAGTTTATGCAAATACCAAAGGACCAGTTAAGGTGGAAAAGGTGCTTCCTTCTCTAAAAGCAATAAAAGAATAGTTCATTGAATCATAAAAGTTGTAGTGTTTAATTCATATGCCACTACTGTCAACCAAACAAAACTGTAAAAGTGATTCAATAAACCGAGATCAATAAACCAACATCTTTCTCTCAGCATTGAAAGTTAGTTGACGTACCGCAATTCAAAGCGATTTTGTTGACATTTAGTTGCTAAGTCAAAGGTGGACTATGGAAATAAAGTGTAAAGTGTAGTTTCTCTTACACATACAGTAATTAAAGGTACAGGTTGTAGGACCTGCCACAAGAGGGCGCACTATCAAAACAATAACAATCGCATGGTTTGATGACGCTAAGAAGGAGAGTAGAATGATGGGATTTGTTGTCTTCTACCCAACCACTGACGGCTATTAATCAGACGGAAAGATAAATTATGGATTTAACGCGAGTTCAACGATTTGCGCGAGTAGATTACATACAAAGTCAATGCAAAGATGCGATCAGGCTATGGATCAGACGCGTCCTCGCGTGGGTCTAGAGACGCGATGCCCCGCGTTTGGCGTGTATACTCCATAATACTAATCTTGTTGACCGTTATAATATCATATGTTTTCTGTAAAGATACGAATCAAAACAACTCACCTGTCGAGTAAAACACAAGCGAGATCGGCATCTCTTTCTAGTTAAAGTTTTTCATGAAGCTACTTCTGCATTTGTCCACGACACTGTTGTCATGTGGTTTCTACATCAGTAAAGGCGGTAACAAAGGGTAACTAACGTCATTGACAGGGGACTGCACTGCCCTGTGTCACTGTTTAGAATGGGGATTTTCTCATGATTTACAAGTAGTTGAAAACATTAGAGATATTGTTAGTAATCAGCTGGACAAAATATATAACACTAGTCTAGTGGTTTTTGAATATTTTACTGCAAAATCTTACAAATTGTACCTTTAACAGTTGAGTGCATATAGACGTGTCCTGCCATTCGTGTTTTCCTTTCCGGCACAAACAGATCCCTTGAAACCCTCGGTCTGGAAGGTCCCTCTGGGCTTTGCTCTCTGAGAACCTCTTTCTTTCACAGCCTCACAATAGCTCTTCTGCTGCTTTCTGCTTTTATTTGAAGGGTCTCTCTCTACCTTGACCTCTAAGCGTTTCCTCCTGCTACAGCTAATTAGCTAAAGCAGTATGTTTCGCTTGCATTCCAATTACGCACTGGAACGTCAACCTAAGTTCCCGCTCTTATCCTAATTATCTGTTACTAATTTAAATTTTGGCTGCGGCTCTGCTCGGGAATGATGTTAATGTAAGTGTTCCTGTCAGTTGGAGAGTAATTTGATTTAGAGCGTGTCTACGGTCTAATTAAATACGCTGTTTATGCGCAGTATGCAACTTTCGGCCGAAGCCCCATCTGTGTTTCATCACTTTGAGAGCTCAAGCGAGCAAGGGAGAGAGAAAGAGAGTGAGAAATTAAATGATTTTAAGGACTTTGAGAGGAGAGGAGCTGTGTAACCTTTAAATGAGGTCTTAATACTCGGCACACGCACTTCAGAAAGTAATATAATGTAATATTTCTGGAAGAAAACAAAATAAAAGATGGAAAAAAGTTTAGTACAATTACAAAATACTAATTTTAATGTGCCTGTATAAATATAGCTCAATAAATGCTGATGCTAATATATATAATATAATATATATATATATATATATATATAACAATGTAACAATGCAATTATAAATAAATAAACAAACAATAAATGAATAAATGAATGAATAAATAATATTTTTTATTATTATAATAAACTATTCATTTATTTTATTTTATTTTATTTTTAGTTTAGTTTAGTTTAGTGTGTAGTGACATGACTGAGATCCTTATTATTAACTATGTGGACATATGGGTTGTAAAACCCCAAATGCAAAAAAAAAAAAAAAAAAAAAAAAAAAAATACATACCCCTAAATTATATATATCCTATAAATGGAATCCACACACAAACAAAACAAATTGTGTTGAAGCGCACACACACACACACACACAGACACAGCTTCATCACACGAAACAAATACACATTCCATCATGAACACACCTGTGTGTAAGACCACCTAAGCACACACACACACACACAAACACACACACACATCCACAGAGACAAACGTGCATGCAGAGCGCACATTTGCACCCAGTCTCTCTCCAGTGACTGTGTGGCAGGCGGTGTGTGTGTGTGTGTGTGTGTGTGTGTGTGTCTGTGTGTGTGTGTGCAAAGGCTGCTTCTTGTCTCTTGGGGCATTTCCTTGAGATTATTTTTTGGTTGCCTTGTCTCTCCTTACTGATGGCTCCTCAGGCTCATTAATATTCATTTGAGAGTGAGTGTGTTACGACACACACACACACACACACACACACACACACACACACACACACACACACACACACACACACAGACACACATATCGTGCTCCACATCACCAAGTCCTCATTTATTCATACTGTGGACTACAGTCTGATATCTAAGCCTTCCTGTTACACACATCTACAGGAACCATGAGCTGTAATATATATATATATATATATATATATATATATATATATATATATATATATATATATATATATATATATATAATACTTTTGTTTAGCAAGGATGCACTAATTTGAATTAGTTAACTAAACAGTGACAGTAAAACCTATATTGTTACAAAAGATTTAAAATCCATGCTTTTTTTAACTTCTGTTCAAAGAATCAAAAACAAAAGTGTCACGGTTTCCACAAAAAAAGTTTAGTTGCACAACAGTTTTCAACATTGATAAAAATCAGAAATGTTTCTTGAGAAGCAAATCGAGCATATCAGAATGATTTCTGAAGGATCATGTGACACTAAAGACTGCAATATTGATGCGAAAAATTCTGCTTTAGATCGAAAAATAATTATTTTTTTTCATTATATGTAAATAAAAAAAGAGTTATCTTAAATTGTAATAATATTTCAGATTATTTATTGTAATTTTTATTGAAAAAAGCCATTTCCACAAAAAAAAGAGTTGCACAACAGATTTCAACATTGATAATAATCATAAATGTTTCTCAAGCAGCAAATGAAGCATTATGTGACACCGAAGACTGCAATATTGATGCTTCAGCTTTGCATCATATATATATATATATATATATATATATATAAAGCCTCAGTGAGCATAAGAGACTTCTTTGGGAAACATTTTTTTTAAATCATGCTAACCCCAAACTTTTGGTATTGGTATTTTGGTATTTAGTATTGTAACAGCACGCACAAACATTGACCGGAGAATCAACTCTCGCTCAAGCCTCTGCTCCTCATTTCTGGCCTGGATACTCATTTTGAAAAAGCAATAATATGCAGGATTAAAGAATCACATATTTTTTTAGAAACTCAACAACAGCGTGGCAGGCTGCCATATGGAGGCAGGGCAGAGATAAGCCCCCGCCGAGAGAAGAAAAAAAAATAAATAAATAAAATAAAAAGACGGTTAGTTTATTTTATTTTATTTTTTATACGTGCATGTCTTTCCTCAAGTTTATCCTGAAAAGACCAAGGTAAGCCATTGTTAACCTGCTGGTTGAGCTTTCTGTTATCACTTATATTTGTACATTGTTATAGAGTATGAGCTAAATACCTTTTAAATGCAAAGTAAGCATGAAAAGAGAAGACATCTCTATACAATGGAATATAAGTGATCCTAAATATGGTTTTGACTTACTGAAATTTCAGAAGTTGATATGCGGCAGACACTAATGACATGGACATCCTTGAGATGCTGCTACATATGTATAATATTCAGTCATGAGAGCCACACATTCACAACACCAACATAAACATCAATAACCTACAGAACAGCTTTCTTCATGTCAAAGGCAATGATTAAAATACAGATATGTTTAATGCTGCACTCTTACTGGTAGCTAAAAGCATTATCAAAATCTCTCCAATGAGTTATAGATGAACACGTGTGGGATGGGAGACCAGTAAAGCTGGGTGAATGACAGCTGTGGAAATTTGATGGAATTTTTGAAGAATTCAGTGGGTGTAGACTCCACATAGGTCTAGTCATGGCTCAAATCAATGATTCATAAGACGTTTTGTTTATGACAGCATGCAATATGAATGCAGTATGAGATATTGGCATGTTTGACTGATGCACTGTGTATCTACACAGATAAAACACTAACATAACTATTTAGAGTATCACTATAAAGCCTGTATAGAGTCTGAATTAAAAGCACACAGATGACGAAACACAGATCAGACGATATCTACAGCATCTAAACACATGCTTGAACACAGCTAGACGACTCATACAACTCATTCCCTGTTTCTCATCTGATTATTGGCTGCAAAGTATAATGTAGAACAGAATCAACAGGGCTTATTGCAGATATATAAAACACACACACACACACACACACCAAAATTACCCTCACAAGACACAAGGAGGGCAGGCATGTTTCGTAAAAGTAATCCACAGCGTACAGGACAAACTCCAGTGTGACGCCTGTGACTGAAGAGGGGTGGCAGCTAAACACTTACGGCTCTCCTCCTTTTATGAGGCCATTACTATTCAATATCTGACACTGTACAATACAGGGCTCCATTTCTAAGATGCCCTGCCATTACACTTCCATAAAGCAGCCGACAGCGCGTGAGAGAGAGTATCTCCAAACAAGAGAGCCGCCGTCCTCAGTGGAATCGTAATTTAGTAGTTACTAAGCCACTGGTCTGAGAGCTGTGCTTAAATATTATTACTGCAGCAAATTTAGTTTGGCTCAGCGCTGATACCGTGGCTTTAATGCCCTACATGAGGCCCTGGTGTACTTGACGCTGGCGAGGGAGCCCTTTCCTGCCCTTGTGAGGGCCGGTGTTTATTATATCAGCTGTAATTGCCTCTCACATAGCTCAGTGCTTGGGATAGAGTTAAAGCAGTGTGTTAGCAAGGCCTCAAGTTGTGAAAAAGAACCCCAAAGAGACAGATTTCAAGGTGGAGGTGGGTTGTGTGCTCTGTCGTTCACAAGTTTGGGGTCTTTTTTTAAAAGAAAATTAATAATTTTATTAAGCAAGAATGCAAATGAAATTGATAAAATTGATTTTGAGAATGTTGGTAACAAAACAGTTGATGGTAGCCATTGATTTCAATAGTACCCCCCACCCTACTTTGTGTTAAACAGAAAAAATAAAAAAAATAAAAAATAAACTCATACAGGTTTGGAGCAACATGTAAATGATGGAATTACAAATATAAATTTTTGGGGGGACTGTCCCTTTAAGAAGCTGATTAGTAATTGAAAAAAAAAGTTTATTTTCAATTACATTAAGATGTTTTTATTTATTTATTTATTTATTTTACTGCATTTCTGATTATATGCATTAAAACACCCATTCCAAATTTTATATTACTTCATGTACATAATGCAAAGCAGTTCTACCTACATGTGTTGAGAAACAAAAATTAGAAATATTTATTTATATCATAAGATATTTTATTTTATTTTATTTTATTTTATTTTATTTTATTTTTTTATGGCTCTTAAAGGTGTGAAATTGATTTTTTTTTAGAACATTTCAGAATATCAACAATGATTTTTTATTATTATTATTATTTATTTTTATTTGGGGGGGGGGGGCAATCCAAGTAATTATTCACATGGCATTTTTCATCTTAAATGCAATGAGGATGGTAGATGAGTACAATAGTTAATTTGTACAGTAGTACACACCTCATGTCTTCTTCTGTCTGATCACAAAGGACTGATTACAAATCCAAAAAGTGAGTTTTTACCTCTCAATGTGAAGTGTTGCGTCTGGTGAAGAATGTGTAGACGTGTGAATGTAAAATGTGTGATGTCAACCACTCTACCATAGTATCTTTTACAGTAGAAGTGACACTAGCACTTCACCGTATAGCGCGCTATCTGCTGCATGGCAGATAAGCATTTGATTTAACATCCAATTAAAAGGCGTCATTGAAAAATTACTTCAAATAAGCCTTTTATTTTCTTTAATCAGTCTTCGATTCAAGTCTTCCCCAGGCCTGCTCAACCACGAATCCAGGACTCATGAATTTTGATAAAAAAATCTAAGCCCGCTCTTAGCCGCCGCCAATTTTTTCCCCCCTTTTTTGTTACAGGGTTTGATAGAAATTTAATAAATCTATGAGCTCCTGCCAGCTCAATTTATCATCCCTTTTCCACAAGACTGGCCCATAATGCCCACACGGCAAATTACGAGGGAGCCAGCTAACCAAAACTTCACAGAGTGAGATTGAAGAACTATAATCACCGCCACTGAACCATATAATTGCAATAGAATACAGCTAGCTGAAACATTAGCCTCCTCTGTAATGTGTGACATCCGTGTGCTTGGTTAAAGTAAAGGGTAACTATCTTATTCACATGATGCAGATACTGTAGGTGGAGCACTGTCAGTTTTGGGTAAATGCACACTATTTCTTTTATAGAAAAGTTTCCATTAATGGGTGCATAGAATTGGTTTCAAGAATTGGTTAGAATTGGAGTGCAGAAAAACGAACAAGGGGTCAACATACATGACATCAAAAATTAAGACAGCAGCAGATAATTTTAATAATAATAATAATAATAATAATAATTTGTTTGATATACTATTTATATTTCTAATGTATTTGTTTATTTACTTAAGTACTTATTGTTTTTCTGATTAAATAAATGTAGTATATGAATTAAAACACCCATTCTGAATTTGGTATTACTTTATTTACATAATGCAAAGCAGTTTTACCTACAAGAGTCAAGAAACATAAATTGCAAATATTTATTTATATTATAAAATATGTTGTGTCTGTTTGTTTGTCAGTTTATTTATTAATGCATTTATTCATCTATATTTAACTATTTATTTTACTAATACTAATAATAATTATTATTATTGTGGTTGTTGTTATTTATTTATTTATTTATTGTTTTTCTTCGTAACAATTTCATAAGACAATCACGATACATTTAACTTCCATAAATTTAACATATTTAACACTGAAATAAATAAATAATAATAATAATGATAATAATAATAATATTTATTATTATTATTATTATTATTATTATTATTATTAATGATAATAACAATAATAATAATAATAATAATAATAATAACAATTAATCATAAATAATAATAATAATAATAATAATAATTATCATTATTATTATTATTATTATTATTATTATTATTATTATTATTATTAGATCATTCTTTAATTTTATCCATCCATCCATTCATCCTTCCTTCCTTCAGAACAGTATCATAAACACATTCACAAAACATATAACTTGCATAATTCAAATTAATCAACAGATTGTGTAAGAAATAATGTAGGGTGAGGTGTCATTTTACGCATTATTATTTGTTTGGATTTTGAAAAACAAAATATACAATATCATTGTTATTATATCATAATTTGTCCCTACTTATTTGATTTGAATTGATCTGAAAGAGACAGAAAGTTTTTTTTATTATTATTTTTTTTTTTCATGCATGCATTTACAAACTTTTTTTAAATAATATAACTTTCATAAATAAATAAATATCATTCATTACATAGTATATCATTAAAAATAAAATAAATATAAAGATATAAAATAAAATCAATAACGTTTTGGCCAATATTATTTTGTGTGACAAATTCAACAAATAAAGCATTTTAAAATTTGTCATACATTTAAAGCCCAAATCCTTTCCCTCCCTTTTCATCTTTGTTCTCACGCTCCGATCGCAGAACGGGCATCAAGCATAGTTCATGGAGAGAAATGTGTAAATGCTGGAGATGGCAGGAGCCATTTTTCAAATGGACACCGCAGAGCCCTCCCCCTCATCGCCGTGGGTGACAGCGCTGTGATTGGGCACACAAACTGTCCAACAGCATATGCCTGTCATGACATTTCCACAGCGACCCGGGCTCCACTGATGGGCAGAGGCTGGTGGGAAAAAAGAGAGCTCTGTGCATACTGTGACACACACCCCCTCCCGACTCTCTTCGCTCTGTGCAGAATCCATTAGGAACCCCTTTTTCACATCTCTTTTCGGGTCTTCTTTGTCTACTCAGGCACATAAAATGGCCACCAACATTATATCCAGGCCAATAACACGCTTTTGATGAATTCAGCGCTATTCACTGGGGACATATTTGGCATGCTGGCAAGATTATCTCTTTTGTTTGTCTTCTTTATTTATTTTGTTGGTACAACATAACATTGCCCTCTTATGAGAATTTATGCAAATGCACTGAGCCGGGTACGACTGTAATTATGCTCTGATTTATAAAGCAGTCGCTGACCATTTTGCCATTAGAGGTTGCGGCTGCATTTATTTCATACTTGCCTTGAGTTCACAGGCAACTTTTTTCATTTCTTCTAATGATATGATTGACTAAATGAGATAATGAGGTCAATGCATTGTGTAACAGCGTTCCTGATTGCACTGAGGCAACAAATTGCGGCATCTAAAAAGCAATGCACACTCGCAAAGGAACGCTAAAGATCATGTACATGAGCAGATTTCATTATTTCATTAGTGTTACACTGTGTCATAACCAGACAAGGTACAATAATGCGATTAAAGCCAGAGCTTTTCTACTGCAAAACATATTATTGTCTTGTTTTTCAGTAAAATATGCATAATCTTTAAAACAAGATACATCTATTTGAGTAGTAAACTGCAAATACTGAAAGCTGTTATAATATAAGCCTATTGCAAATTAAACCAAATTTAGTGATATTTATACTATAAACATGAAACACCTCATAAATATACACTGAACAAAATTATAAATGTAACACTTTTGTTTTTGCTCCCTTCTTTCATGAGCTGAACTCAAAGATCTAAGACTTTTTCTATGTACACAAAAGGCATGTTTCTCTTAAATATTGTTCACAAATCTGTCTAAATCTCTGTTAGTGAGCACTTCTCCTTTGCCGAGATAATCCATCCACCTCACAGGTGTGGCATATCAGGATGCTGATTAGACAGCATGATTATTGCACAGGTGTGCCTTAGGCTGGCTATAAAACCAATATAATAATAATAATAATAATAATATTAATAATAATAATAATAATTATTATTATTATTAATTTAATTATTTTCTCTTTCAGGACAGTGTCATAAGACATCCACAATACATTTAACTAGTATTATTAATATAACATAATTAACATAATATGCATTCACACATCAACAATCATATGTTATATAAAACATAAAAAATAAATAAATAAATACTACATTAAGCACATTAGTCAGACTTACTAAATAATTAGCTGGGTACTGGATGATAACATATACTGTGATGTAAACGGGGACTAAACGGTAACCCTGATTTACAAAATCCAATTGAAAGAATTATTTAGACATGCAACTAGTGTTTGGACTAAAAACATGACTCAGAAATGAATAAGGGCAATTTTCCACCGTCAGATTAAAGCATTACAACTAATTAGGACTAAATAAATATGAAACTGTTACAAAAAGTGCCCATGGCCTGCAGGTCATACTGGAGTTAATTTTTTTTTTCTCTCTCTGTTTCTTTCTGTTCCTCTCGTTTTTCAAACACTCTAGAAATGTGACATTTGCGGCTCAGGTTTATTTTTCAAGTAGGCTGCACTATAATACATTGTCATTAGCAATCACAAGCTCAGTGTAAGCACATGGCATTATAATGGACTTCCATATATCTACCTGTGGGCTTGTCACTGGAAATGATGTAAATGTCTGTGTCATGTTTAACTGCATGAATAATACCATCTGTTCAGCAGGAGCCTGTAATTGTTCCCTTATTAAAAATGCTGACCCCTGCTTTCACTCCCCTTCAAAATTTTCCCTCTCTCTAGGGATCACAGGCTCTGAGTGTGTGTGTGTGTGTGTATGTGTGTGTGTGTGTGTCGTTCTCTCTCTCTGACGGACACAGTGGGCTAATGAAACTCTAGGATGTATGCTCTGTGGCTCAGAGGGATTATCGGTTCTCCATCAGTCCTATCACCTAACACACACTGGGCACACGCCACACTGTCGAGTGTATGTATGTGTGTGAAAACACAGCCCAATTGTCATGTTCATAGACACACTCATACATGTTGAAGTGTAAACACTCTTATATGGCTATTCCACTGATATGGCTCTGGAGCAAGGGAATCTGCTAATCTCTCTCAGGATTTGTTTATAAATAATAATTAGGCTTTGCGTAAATAATTTAACAAGATAATTTGCTGTTTTGATAAATAAATAGGCTCTATGATGTATTGGGTCTTTGGAGTATCTGCTCATTTATTGACAAGGTGTAACTGAAATGTAAAAAAATAAAAAATATATATATATATATATATTTTTTTTTTTTACACTATGGCCAGTAGTTAAATGTATAAATGTTCTGTAAGAATCATTGGTCGGTTAGTAGTATTTTAAAGGACAATAATTCGTTAACATTCAAAGTATAATTTACTTTACTATTATGTACTGTACTCATTTTAGTAGTATTTAAAGGAAATATAGTGTGATATTATGTAATATACATTATATATTAATATATATTCTTCAACATTCAAAGTACTTTACTGTACGTTTTCTTCAGATTCTGAAGTAAAGTAGGTTTAGCATTAAATGAATCGTAGCATATTTATGTCATTACAACCTGGCTTTGTAATTTCTATATTAAACTAATAAGATAACTAGCAGTTTGTTCATATATATATGATATTTGCGAATGCAATTATTTTATAAAAAAAGCAAATATTTTAATATATTTGAAGAAATATATATATATATATATATATATATATAAATAATATTATATTATAATACACACACACACACACACACACACACACACACATATATATATACACAGTATATATATATATATATATATATATATATATATATATATATATATATATATATATATATATATATATATATATATATATATATATATATATATTTTACTTTCATTATATATATTGTAATTGGCTCTGTTAATGCTGTTAATCTGTTAATGTTAATGTTTTAAAAAAGGTTACATTCTTCAGCATAACTGGATATTAGTTGGTTGTCAGGTATTACATTTTAGGCTACTTCTTACCTTGCAAGGGTCATAGTGTCTAGAAAACACAGGAAAGCCCACGTTTTTATTTGATTAGCCATCAATATTTTGACTGACAAGGACTTCCCTCTAATTTCTACAGTGGTTACAGCTTGCAATGTTGATTAAAAAGTCTTGCAGCATCTAGTTTGTTTTGTGTGTTGGAACAAAAGGGAATTGGGTACCCCAACCCCCCCCCCCCAACTCTCCACCATGTCTTTATTGCTCTCTGTTTTATCAGCTCCTACTACATCATTCTGATTTACATCTCTAGCTTCAAATTAGCGCCTAATTTTACTTTCGTCATCCCGCCCGCCTGCGTTGAGTGTGGAAATCAAAACCCACTTAGCACCCCAAATTACTAACGTCTCTGATAATTCAAATCAGCAACCTTCTAAATGTCAATAGTTAGCAGCCTCCGTAATTGTGCCGGAGGAAATGTGCATCAGATACAATCTCCAAGATCAGAATGGAGAGCCCACAATAATAATTAATTGCCTTCCCTTCCGTGCCGCCCTGCTATAAGCCAGAGAATAAAGCGTAATTGACAGACAGTTTTCCTGCATGTCTGTCTGTGGCATCTCTCGTCTTCTAAGGACCTGGAGGTCCTCGCTTTTTCATCTTCTTTTCTTTCTGGCAGTAACTGACACCATCTGTATCTGTCAGAGTGGGAGTAAACCACAGCGTACCCTCAGTAGTGGATGTGGCAGACGGGATGGGGTGGCCAGCCTCGCTGATATTAAGTAGCATTGATCTGCTTGGATAAACTTGCCTTGGTTCAGTGAGCTGCTTGCTTTCGCTGGCTCTCAGGGTCAAGCGTCACCTCATCAACCGCTAAAAGTCAGCTTCCTGCAATACGATGTCTTCTCTTGTTTCGGCTGTCATGCAGCCTTTTCCCTCCATCAATATTACAGGACAGTCCCATCTCCATTTTACGGCACCACCTGGCCTTGCCATTTACGGTTTGTACCAATTGTACTCAAAATTGCACATCCATTAAAGGATTACAAATGTGCAAAGTTTCATATATGTGGACAACACTGATTTGAGCTGCATGGCTAGCCAGAAAGAGCAACACATTTTTACAACATTGTATTTTGGTTGCAATTAGGTTACATTGTAATACTGTGTAAAAAAAAATAAAATAAAAAATAATACAATTCCTCTGGAAGCCAAAACTTAAAACAATGGATTATTTTTTGTTTCCAGGACACTATTTTCAACATAAAACAGAAGACCTTTCATTACTTCTGGTCGTCCATTTTCATGACAACAGCGTTTTGGGGCACTGGTTTTTGCTTGTTTTAGGTAAGTTTTTCGGCTAGTTTTGGGAAAATTGGTAAGTGCAAGTTTTTGAAAATGACATCGTTATTGTTAACTTTCTCCAACATTATAACAATTTGCAAGTTCTTGCAAAATGAAAATTCACTGCATAACAACAACGATATATTTGACGGATAGTTCATCCAAAAATTCCAACCTCAAGTTATTCCAAACCTGCATAACTTGTAGAATACAAAAAAATAATATATGCTGAAGATTGTTGATAACCAACAGTTTTGGCAACTGTTGACTTCTATTGTACAGACTAAAACAACAGAAACCCCTCTCTCGCTCTCTCTCTCTCTTTTTTTTGTTTACACCAAAGCAATGGTGTGCTAACTGGGTAGCAAGCATGTGATAATCTGAGCTCTTGTGCTGATTTAAAAAGCACTCTTATGTGTGTGCAAGAGAGACTTAGTTCCGGTGCAAATTGATTCCCAAAGGATCGGACAAAGGTTTCTTGTTCATTATTATATATCCATTTTCTCATGCGTTTCACTGAACCGGCAACATCCACAGATGGTTTACCGAGAGGGTGGATTGGAGTTTTTGGTGTAAAATTTATTCTGTGATGAGGTATATATTGTGTGCTGGGTCTTAAGGGTGGGCATTGTTGGGTCTGGTTCCTTCATCCGTGCCAGTACTTTGACCTGGCTGTTCCTTTTGTAACCTGTTGCTTAATTCTGTGCTGGCGAAGCAAAGCCAGCCACCATCACTCAAGACTTCACTATTGATATACTAACACACTAACGCTCTCTGTTTACACAATATCAAAGAGAATTGTGAATTTTTAGTCAAAGGAGTACATATTTCAGCCGCAAAGTCTATGTACATCCATATAATTAATGTGTACATATTCATTATTAAATATTTAAGGCTCTTAAACATTTAAGACTTTGAAAGTGAGAGAGATTAAATTACTGTGTGACATTTCTGTTAATTACCAGCATTTAGTTTGGGAATGACATCAATCCACATGCACAGATGACAAGACTTTTAATTTGATTCATTTATATTTGAAGAATTAGATTACAACTAGACTGAATAAAATATGACTGGTCTGTGCCTACAGTATGTGTCGTGTGGGATTCCCAAGACTTTACTATGGAGCTGCTGAGGTGTTGCAAAGTTGTTCTATATTTCTTAAGGTGATTCCTAAAGTAGGCCATTGCTACAGTGCTCTGGTGATTGCTAGGTTGTTACTTAGTGGACTAAAGGCCAGTTCACACCAAGAACAATAACTATAAATATAACCATAACAGTAACCATACAGTATTAACCATATAACAAACAAACTTAAACATTCTGTTTATGTTTCTGCTGCTGTTTGTTGTCTGCCACTTTAATTATTTCTTTGCCATTGACAGAACTTTTCATCATTTATGACACAATGCTTCCTTGTTATATGGTAGGGGGCGCTATAATACAGAATCTCTTTATGCAAAAACAAGTGAAGAAGAAGCAAGCAAATAAGTGTATAAGCAGATGCATATGCAAAATAGTGCGACTACCGAACTTTAAACAGTAAACAAAACTGCCAAATGTTACTGAATGAAATGGTGATCCAGGAGGTGGTTTAGGAATGTGCAAGCTTTTGGGGTGCTTAGGGGAAGATATTTACTTCATCTATGCTTTAATCACCATTTCGAATTTGATCCAGATGTAGTTTCAAGCAATCATAATGAGATACTTAACTAAAAGATGAAAAACTAAGAAAACAAGAGCATGGCATGTTTAAATGATAATTATTCAGCATTTATCTATCTGAGAAAAAAAACTGCTTTGTGAATGTCGTCAGGATTCAATCTGTAACACAAGCAGCTCTGTGGCATGAGTCTATGACAGAGCCTGTAATACAATCTATGGGAATTCAAACTCTGCCTTTCTTTCTTCCAGTTGATAATCGGCTTCTGAAACGAAATGATGGCAGCCATGAGTATCGGCGTTCCCAAGCCAGCAGCAGAAGTCCTGGAGGGAGTGAAAGCCAATAAGCCAATCCCCTCTATCCCATCCCAAGTTCCTCTGCCCACCCATTCTAGCCCACTCTGCCAGCTTCTGCCCCGCCTGAGGGAACCAGGCAACCGCGTGGACAGATGCAAGACTCAAATCATGTTACCCCTGAGATTCTGCAATCCCGCATCAATTTGCTTTCCAACTGTGTGGTTGAGGCTACACGGGGCATATTTTGCACCAACTGCACGTCTGTCACTAGTCCAAGCCCGTTATCTCACATTTACTCGCGTTTCACAGATACTCTACATGATCTGTGACACTATCCTTAGCTTTCTAGATTGATGTCACAGAGAGATGTCAAAAGTGTGTCTGTGGCTCTGACACAAACGACTGTGATTTGTTTACCAATGAAACCGGTTTTGTGTTCCAGTGGGCTGCCGCTGTCAGAGTTGTCATTTTCTGCCTGGGGACCAACGTTTGCGCCACTGTCTCCACAGGGACGAGTCGAAACAAGTCCCCACCTATGAACCCCTGGAGCCGGTGTTTACAGTGCCGTGGGATATGCGGCAGTCGCAAACCCCAACCGCAAACATGCAGCAGGGAACATCTTAATCCTTTATCATTAATTAGCCGGGGTAACTGGTAAACACTCATTTGTTAATGTAGAAGGAGCCACAGAGTGACTTCTACCTGAAAAAAAAAAAAAAAAAAAACCATAACCTTGAAACTATTTTTCATGCTAGGCTAGCATTCATCAAGCATTCACTGATTAGTTAATGCAATTTACACGTGGGTCTTAATTCGGGTGTTATCTCTGGACCGGGCTGTGTGAGACTAATCAGCATGCAGCAAGTAACGTCACGGTAATGGATGAGTGTGTCATTTTATATTCCAACCATCATTAAAGAGCTGAATACATCCACACATTACCTCTTAGCTCCATAAACACAGGCCACAAAACACATTGCCTGAGAGAGCAAACAGCATGCTGTAACTCAAAAGAATATGCGCTCGCAGATCCAAGCTATGCAAATTCTGTTAATTAATGTCATCTAACATCACAGAGAAATTTGTGTATATAATGTAGCTAAATAAGTCAGCATATTAGGCAGTTGCGTTGAGTCTTATGCAAAGGCTCCCATGAGAGCTAAACTCCATCCTGCTAGTCAGCAATGTTTGATATAACTACTACGGGGATATCTTTCACCGCCTGAGTTGTCACTATCATGAAATTTCCAAGACTATTGGGGGTTTTATCTTTAAAAAATTACATTATATACAGAATGAAATAATAACTATAAATACCAAATGTGCTATTATTTATGCAGCAAGATTTTAGTGAAATTCCAAATTCCAGTCAAATAGTCTGAATTTTCATACACAGAGGCACACACACAAACACTTGCATTTGTGGTTTCTCCATAGGCATAATGGTTTTTGTAAAGTAAAAACTGTATTTTCTATCACCCTACACCTAAATCTGCCCCTTACAGAAACTACTGAAAATTTTTGAATTTCATAAAACACAGTTTTATATGTTTTTTTTAAGCCTTTTGTTTACAGGTAGACAGAAAGTGTCCTCATAAACCATGTTCACATCGTAGTACCCATGTCATTATACACATTTGTGTCCTCATGAACCATATACACCAGTAAACACACACACAAACACACAAATAATAAAATCTGTAAAATTTTACACATAGGTATATTAATAGGCATTCCCTTATTTTCCTTTATTTCCTTTGTTCTTCTTCTTTGTTCTATTTTTTCCATTCCTTCTCCATTATAATATACGTACCTTTGTATCCAGAAGTTTTTTTGTTTTTTTTTACTTCGATTATCATTTTCTTAAATACTGTTAAAAAGAGTATATTTTCAAATATCTGATTATTCATATCATAAGCCTGCTGACTATATATTCCTGGAACTATAAAAACCTAGCTAAACTGGCTGTCAGTTTTGAGAAAACTCTTGCCATTTTTATGTGCAACAGGTTTATAGGAGTCAAACCCCTCCACTATTATGCACCAAAATTGCAACAAAACTCTTCAGCTCACCCAGCGCTTATTTTCCTAAACCAGTGGATTTGAGATCCGAAGCTGTTTCACAATGACTAGAGAAAAATGCAGACAATATAAACTCATGCATATCTAGCCTAATAATCTCCAATTAAAGTTTTGGGGAAAGAGAGGAGGGAGCCAGTGACAGAGGATAGGAGGCCTGTAAAACACAGTAGGGGACATTAGAGAGGACAGGCGGGTGACATAGACCCTGGATAAAGGTGTGTGTATACAGGAGATGAGCCAAAGCCACATGCTCAGAGATCAAGGTTTTGAAATGAGTAGTGACATAGTAATTAGTGTCATCAATCAAATTTGAGCCACAGTGGGACCGGTGGAAGCTGGACTGTTGTTTCGAATAAACAGAAGCCAGTTTTCCTGAGTCATCAACCACCTGCTTCTGCATCAAGCTGACCTGGGAATCACTGCTGATGCACTTTCTAATGACACCTAGTTCCTCCACGGACAATGATGTACAACATGCACCGAGTTTTGCTTCCTCATCAAAGTATTATAATTCTCTATGGTAGCGGCATACATTTTTTGAGCTGATGTGTGCACTAGCTTGTCTGCTTGCTCAAGTATTCAGCTCAGCATTTGTATTTTTAGTAACACAAAGAGCATCAATGTTATTATCTTCAACCAATGGGTGCGAATATTTTGGAGCAATACATGGGCAAAGGAAATTTCTAGGCGACATGTTTCTGTCAGTTTTTGCCATGCTGAAAGCCACTTTTTTGGTAAATCAAGGGTAAACAAATCGAAGGTGGGCGAATTTACGTGCTAGAACCACAGCAGGTGGTTGTTCCAAGAAAAATGGATCTGACCTTGATATGTAGAGATAGATTGCCTGGTGGGGTTCTGGTCACATGACCATTTCTCTCTGTGAGGAACCAGACAGAAAGAGAGAGCGAGACTGATACACCATCAGACAGGAACTCATCCGTTCGAATTACCATTCCTCATCTGCAATTTGTTATACCATTACACCGCATGCTGTGTGCGGCCACTCTGTGAAAAAGAGACAGATTTGAGACAAGAAACTAGTTTATAAGCCAACAAACTCGGATTTCTATCTAGTGTGGACACCTCTTTATTATGTATTCATTGATTTCAAAACTACTTTTATCAGCCCCAGATGTAAAAAATACTCAAAATTCCACTTCTGTATTAGATTTGCATATCTGGTCATGCACTGCTTGACACACTTGCAAAATTGCACAGCGGGTATTTCATTACAAGGCACCGCAGATATTCAACAACAGCACTGAGCATCCAAAATAAATTAAAAAGACTAAAGACCCACCAGTAGGCAGTATTATGTATTGTTTTGTATAGCCTAGAGCACCAGTGCTTTTTTTTCACAAGCAAATGGACATGGAGAGGGTTGACTGATGGGGTTGTAGGAAAAATAATTGGGGGTTTCAGGGTTTTTAATGGCATTAAACTGACTGGGCTCAAGCCTGACACAACTTAATACATGGTATTCCACATGGACGGGTATTAGGTCCATTTTCATATTTTGCATAAATGGCATTAAAATCTATTTCTATGTAATCTTAGTTTATCCTGTGTATGCTAGAACACTTAAGTAAATACCTAAGAAAAAAAAGGTCTGACTGAGCATTTGACAGATACACATAAGACCTGTTTTGAGGATGTGTCTAAAAATAAACAGAAATTCAGTGGAACTGATATCAGAACCATCCTGTCTGAAATTACCACTTGTCAACGGATGCATACATCAGAGCATTCAAGCATGCTCTTGAATATTTTGCAATTTTTTTTTTTTTTTTGCAATGCATTTTTATTCATTACATTTTCACTATACTGTGTTATTAAAGCCCCTTAACATCAAGCCAGAAACCATACTATCTTAAACAATATGCTAATCTGATACAAAACCTCAAGATGGCTGGTTTGAGGCCAGCAGCAATAAATATCCAACCATGAAAGGCATCATACATCATGATGGTTTTGTGGCTCACAATGTCACACGACAAAGATAAATGCAGCCAAGATAATGCAGCTCTGACCTTAAACTGTGGTGTGGGAAAAGTGTGGGTCTGCTACAAGATGAAGTTTTGTTTTTACAATGCCTTCACGCAATTACACCATTCTAACCTGCAGTCTGATGGTGCTGACTTGTCATTCTGCTTTTATTTATAGTGGATTAAATACACTACAAAACCAGGTTTAATGGAGGCAAGGGAAGGGAGGCATTTGTTACTGTTATGAGGGTAAAATCCAGGTTTGACGTGGTCCCAGCAGCCCTCTACCTCCCAGCCATGATGCAGTCATGCAGAGATGGGGTAATTTAATAAGCAAATCTGCTGCGGTTTGCCTTCAAGAAGCCAGTTTCAATTGAGAACCTTCCCCAACATGTAACCACAAATGGCCAGGGGCTGATAAGATCCAAACAGAGAAGAACTCTATGCACATGAAACCTGCATGTACACACACATATTCTATATTAAGTCTACAAAAACATTTATTTTTGTTCAATAAATATTTAAGTTCAGAGGTCGCTGAAATCTACGTTTCTTAGTATGATAAATTACATTACATATGTTGTCATACAATATATGCTATGAATACCATTAACAGAATAGCTTAATGCTACAAATAATTAAAATATTTGTGAACCTGACACATAACATGAAGAAATATTACTACAGATGCTTAGATACAGATATTGTTCATGGATTCTTGTAAATACTGGATAAAATCTGTCTTGACTGCAAAGCTACATGTGCATGTGAGTTCTTGGAAGCGCTAATGAACTAGTTTTTGTATTGCAATATTTTTTTTTTCTTCATCATGATTTGACAAGAAGCCTAGTAAAATGATGGGTATTATGCAAATGATACCAGCTGTTACTTTGGATGGGAAAGCCTCCTAATAACTCACTCTCTCTTTTTCTCTCGCTTTTCTCTCTATCCTTCAGTGTAGATGTATTCTCTCATCTTCCTATTAATCCGTCTGGGCATGTGTGTGACACGTCTGTGAGGGGAAATGGCAGCGGTAGCCTGGCCTGATTAGCGTCTGGTCGAGGGTACGGTTGTGCTCGGTTCGGCTCAATCTTCTGAGGGTGCTAGCAGTGTGTACGGCAGCTGAATAGAACTCATTAACTAGCACTCACAGAGTGCTAGCTCACCATCTGAGGAGGCTGCTGGCTCTCAGTGTCGGGCCAAATGCTATCTTCAAGGTCAAACTACAGGCACTGAGGGGAGCCAGTACACATCAGGGGACAGCACATCATCACGCAGACCTGGTCTCTGCATACAAATCACTGTATGCCCCTTGTTTGTCCTTTTTCAGAATATTTCTTTGACTTTAGCTAAATAAATTCAAAAGTTCATGTCACAGCGTTTAGAAGAGTGGCAACTGGCTTATTTTTAAAGTCAGAATACAAGTTATAACCCACTCGAGGGTGTGTGCTAAGGATTTCATCACAGATAAGATTTTTTTTCCTTCACATCCTTGAATTACTACTACTACTACTACTAATTATAATTATTATTAATAGCAATAATAATAATAATCAATATTATTATTATTATTATTATCAGTATTAGTAGTAGTAGATGTCAGCAAAAACAATATGATAAAAAGACAATACAATACACAAATAAAATCAGAATAAACAATTCTAATTAATAATATAACTAGTAACTGTACATTACATTAGTAAACTCTTAATTATGTTTTGAAGTTATTAGACTTAGATTATTGAAGTATGATTTACAAGAAAATACTATGTCAATATCTCCATGTTTAAATCATGTTACTTGTCATTTATTTGTGAACTTCACTAGCAATTTTGGCATGAAAACTGAAAACTTTTTTTTTTTTTTTAGTAGGCTTTTTTTTTTTTTTTACCTGATGCATTAATACACAATGTACAATCACAGGTGTGCATTTATTAGAATTTAAAAATTGCTAATGTAATCAAATTTCTGAATCAGAAATATTTAAAAGTAAAGAATAAGCATAAAAGTAACTGTGAACTTTTTATGCGTGACATTTAAATTTATAGAAGTCTAAATAACTATTAATAACAACATTACATCACTCCTAGATGGCAATATCATCGTTTATTTCATATATTTTTCCTATATTTTTCTCCTTTTCCATATTTATATCCTTTCATGCTTGCCGAAAAGTCCCATTATTGAGCCCAAATTAATTTTGAAGCGATATTAAACAAAGGCTGATGAGAACAGCCCATCATGCATGACTGGGAAGAAAAGCAAGAGAGAGAGAGAGAGAGAGAGAGAGAGAGAGAGAGAGCAATTGAGAAAAGGCGGTGTGACCTAATTCTGAGATGCAACTAACCATTGTCAACTATGATCACTTCACCCAGGCCCACCTACAAATGAACATTTGCTTAAACTACATCAATTCCTCTATGTAAATGTGCTTCTCAACAAGCTCCTCTATCTAAATACTTTTCTGTATCCATTTGAGTCATATTAGAAGTCTTTAGCTCAGGGCTGGCAGCGAGTGCAAAGGGCACTTGTAGTGACCTACTGAGATGTTGAGGACCAGCATGTTTGGTCAGGCGTGATGGCAGTGGTTCATGAGTAAAGACATAAACTGCTGCATAAACACTCTGGACTTTTGAGGAACGCCTTGCTGAGGTGCTTTGAAAAAAAGTGTAATTTACTTCTCATAAAACAAGTCCCACTTGTAGCACATTAGCGTCTGTTTTTATAAGTGTAAATACAGCCTGATCATAAAATCCCTTAAGTAATTTTAATTTTGCTATAATGTCTATTTGATTAAATACTGAAAACTATCAATAAAGTCCAAAGGAATTTACTTTTTTTTTTTTTTTTTTTTTTAGCATCATTAAACCAAACAGTGATTTAGTCAAATTAGCAAATCAAATCTGCAAATGTTCACCTAAGCTCAAACAAACTCTTAATATGCCGATGATCTGGCATATCAGCATCAGCCATTGAAAAATCTATATTAGTATCCTCTAAAATTAGTGACAGAGCAATATACTGAGCAGACAGTTTAACTGGCTAATATTTGGGTGCTAGGTCAACTATAGTTTTTTAAAATGCATGATTTTTTAAAAATTACTATATATATATATATATATATATATACAACCCGAATTCCGGAAAAGTTGGGACGTTTTTTAAATTTTAATAAAATGAAAACTAAAAGACTTTCAAATCACATGAGCCAATATTTTATTCACAATAGAACATAGATAACATAGCAAATGTTTAAACTGAGAAAGTTTACAATTTTATGCACAAAATGAGCTCATTTCAATTTTGATTTCTGCTACAGGTCTCAAAATAGTTGGGACGGGGCATGTTTACCATGGTGTAGCATCTCCTTTTCTTTTCAAAACAGTTTGAAGACGTCTGGGCATTGAGGCTATGAGTTGCTGGAGTTTTGCTGTTGGAATTTGGTCCCATTCTTGCCTTGTATAGATTTCCAGCTGCTGAAGAGTTTGTGGTCGTCTTTGACGTATTTTTCGTTTAATGATGCGCCAAATGTTCTCTATAGGTGAAAGATCTGGACTGCAGGCAGGCCAGGTTAGCACCCGGACTCTTCTACGACGAAGCCATGCTGTTGTTATAGCTGCAGTATGTGGTTTTGCATTGTCCTGTTGAAATAAACAAGGCCTTCCCTGAAATAGACGTTGTTTGGAGGGAAGCATATGTTGCTCTAAAACCTTTATATACCTTTCAGCATTCACAGAGCCTTCCAAAACATGCAAGCTACCCATACCGTATGCACTTATGCACCCCCATACCATCAGAGATGCTGGCTTTTGAACTGAACGCTGATAACATGCTGGAAGGTCTCCCTCCTCTTTAGCCCGGAGGACACGGCGTCCGTGATTTCCAACAAGAATGTCAAATTTGGACTCGTCTGACCATGAAACACTATTCCACTTTGAAATAGTCCATTTTAAATGAGCCTTGGCCCACAGGACACGACGGCGCTTCTGGACCATGTTCACATATGGCTTCCTTTTTGCATGATAGAGCTTTAGTTGGCATCTGCTGATGGCACGGCGGATTGTGTTTACCGACAGTGGTTTCTGAAAGTATTCCTGGGCCCATTTAGTAATGTCATTGACACAATCATGCCGATGAGTGATGCAGTGTCGTCTGAGAGCCCGAAGACCACGGGCATCCAATAAAGGTCTCCGGCCTTGTCCCTTACGCACAGAGATTTCTCCAGTTTCTCTGAATCTTTTGATGATGTTATGCACTGTAGATGATGAGATTTGCAAAGCCTTTGCAATTTGACGTTGAGGAACATTGTTTTTAAAGTTTTCCACAATTTTTTTACGCATTCTTTCACAGATTGGAGAGCCTCTGCCCATCTTTACTTCTGAGAGACTCTGCTTCTCTAAGACAAAGCTTTTATAGCTAATCATGTTACAGACCTGATATCAATTAACTTAATTAATCACTAGATGTTCTCCCAGCTGAATCTTTTCAAAACTGCTTGCTTTTTTAGCCATTTGTTGCCCCCGTGCCAACTTTTTTGAGACCTGTAGCAGGCATTAAATTTTAAATGAGCTAATTAAGTGGATAAAAGTGTAAAATTTCACAGTTTAAACATTTGCTACGTTATCTATGTTCTATTGTGAATAAAATATTGGCTCATGTGATTTGAAATTCTTTTAGTTTTCATTTTATTAAAATTTAAAAAACGTCCCAACTTTTCCGGAATTCGGGTTGTATATATATACAGTACAGACCAAAAGTTTGGACACACCTTCTCATTCAAAGAGTTTTCTTTATTTTCATGACTATGAAAATTGTAGAGTCACACTGAAGTCATCAAAACTATGAATTAACACATGTGGAATTATATACATAACAAAAAAGTGTGAAACAACTGAAAATATGTCATATTCTAGGTTCTTCAAAGTAGCCACCTTTTGCTTTGATTACTGCTTTGCACACTCTTGGCATTCTCTTGATGAGCTTCAAGAGGTAGTCACCTGAAATGTCTTGAAGGAGTTCCCCGAGAGATGCTTAGCACTTGTTGGTCCTTTTGCCTTCTGTCTGCGGTCCAGCTCACCCCTAAACCATCTCGATTGGGTTCAGGTCCGGTGACTGTGGAGGCCAGGTCATCTGGCGCAGCACTCCATCACTCTCCTTCTTGGTCAAATAGCCCTTGATGCCTTCAGTGTGACTCTACAATTTTCATCGTCATGAAAATAAAGAAAACTCTTTGAATGAGAAGGTGTGCTTATCCTCTTTAAGGTCGCTATGACCAAAAAACAACCACAGACACCATGTTTACTCATTTCCGACTTCTGTGAGAGGGTTATCTTCTACAGCTAATCAAATCAGAGACTTGCATCTGTGTTTCCTCACCAGTGCATAGCTGAAAGATGGCTGTCTCTTCACTCGTCCTAGCTCATTAGCCTTTCTGGGGAGAAGCACTGTTTTTGGGACTGGCGAGCATTACTCCTAAACGAGCAAATATGCAAATGAGCCATATGAAATCAGATAAGTGGAACCAACATGGGTGTGCACATTGTTGAAGAAGCTGAAAAAGAGGAGAGGATTTGAAGTGTTTGATTGGAAGACTGTGATTTGATTTTACAAAAAGAGGTGGACAGGCATTAATGCCCACCCACATTTTCAGCGGTGTTGATTCTGGAAGCATTTTTTATTTTATTTTTTTTTACATAATTTTTCCCCATAAGGATTAAACCCTAACTCTAACAATAAAAAAATAGATCTTTGTTAAAGTATTATAACTCATGAACCATGCCAACCAGCTATGAGATGAATCATAATATTACACATTTGAATTTAAAAATAATAATAATAATAATAATAATAAATCAGACAAAAAATTAATAAATACAAGACTACATATGTACTTGACGGAAAGAACTACAATCAAATGGAGCTTCGCCAATGACATTAATCAAATAAAAAATTAAAAGGATTTCAGTATTTTGCTTATATGAAACAATACAGGTGCATCTCAGTAAATTAGAATGTCGTGGAAAAGTTAATTTATTTCAGTAATTCAGCTCAAATTGTAAAACTTGTGTATTAAATAAATTCAATGCACACAGACTTAAGTAATCTTTGGCTCTTTTAATTTATTAATTTATTATTAATCTTTTAAAAAGTGATGATTTTAGCTCACATTTAACAAAAACCCACCAATTCAACCTTAACAAATTAGAATATGGTGACATGTCAATCAACTAATCAACTCAAAACATCTGCAAAGGTTTCCTGAGCCTTCAAAATGGTCTCTCAGTTTGGTTCACTAGGCTACACAATCGTGGGGAAGATTGCTGACCTGACAGTTGTCCAGAAGACAATCATTGACATCCTTCACAAGGAGGGTAAGCCACAAACATTCATTGCCAAAGAAACTGGCTGTTCACAGAGTGCTGTATCCAAGCATATTAACAGAAAGTTGAGTGGAAGGAAAATGTGTGGAAGAAAAAGATGCACAACCAAATGAGAGAACCGTAGCCTTATGAAGATTGTCAAACAAAATCGATTCAAGAATTTGAGTGAACTTCACAAGGAATGGAATGAGCCTGGGGTCAAGGCATCAAGAGCCACCACACACAGACGTGTCAAGAAATTTGGCTACAGTCGTCGTATTCCTCTTGTTAAGCCACTCCTAATTTTCACCACAAATTTAGCTATTAAAAAAATTATAAACTAGATTATAAATTATCATTAAAATGGATTTCCCTGTGGAGAAAATTAATGGAGACTTGCGAACCCAGACTGTTATAATGGGAAAAGTGCTAACAACAATAATAAAAAAAAAAATACATTTATGACAATAGAACAGCGAGATCTGGTGACAGACATGTGCTGCGTTGTCACAGGAACATGCCAGCTGAATATAATGAGAAAATTATGTCACTCCTTTTGCAAAGTGCATTCCTAACGACTACTTAATGGCACACACGTGCCCTATTCACTCCAAAGTCCCCACTCCAAGGGGATAGGGATGATTACTTCCATTTGGAATTTGCCCGGGAACCAATCGGTACCGATACTAGTACCGGCACACACCTAATAGAGTGCTACATATATATTTAGAGTGAGTACCCATATGCAACTCATTTCAAACACATATCCCTGCTTCTAAAATATACATTTCAAGAAATATGTATGCAGAGGATTGCACTGCCATTAATCATTATAATACACCACAGTGTGGTCTACGTTACAGCTCCAAGCACACGATCCAGCACTAGATGAGTCAGTGTGGGTGAGGATGCTTTCTGCAGGGAAGTGGCGTCTTGCTTTGTGAGTCTTGGCAGCCCGGTGTAATCAAACGTTCCCGGAAATGACTTCCTGTCCTGTGAGATGGAGCCGGGCTCCACGCGGGATAAAGATAAAAATACTTTTCTGCCTATTACGGCAAATGCTGTTTTAATAACCTGGCCTGGCTGGCCAGAGCTTGAGCCACTGTCTTTGATAGGCCGCTGAGGAACACATGACTAAAAACTCTCTTGCTGTCATCAGTGGATGAATAAATAGTCCAATTAATTTTTCACATGTTAAATCTTAATAAAGGAAAATTAATTTTGAGTGAAGCATTAGCTGCCAACTTGTCTTTGTAGTCTATAAATGGTAACAGTTTTTGTTTAAAGATATGCATTTTTTTTATTTATTAAAATGAACTGTAATGTTTTTGTAATATTAAAGCATGTGGAGAATGTTAACACTATTTCAATCTTAAAATACTTAATTTTATCCCAAATACTGGCTAAGTAAGGCTTGTATAGTTTAATTAACCCAAAAAAGTGTAAAAACACTGAGTATTGACTTGCACTGTTTATTTGATCATCCTGACCAGGCAACACTAGCTCAACCAATGGTGTGAGTTTAGGGCTGTTTGTTCAACCAATGGCAGATGAGCATCTCTGGAAATTTGTGTGAAAACAGTTATTATGCAGTTTATTGAAACCTCACCTTTAACTTCAAAGGTTTACAGAAGCCAATGAGGATTTGGAAATTAAATGATAATGTACAAAGCTACATTATATAACAGCTGAGATTTTCCTGTGATCTTACTGTGATCGTGCAATCACTCTGCTCTGATCTGGGATCAACAAGGCCGGGAAAACACAGGGACCGCATTGAAATGCAGCAGATGTCGGCTTCTCCATTATATCTGATCACAAAGAGCAATCAGAAGGGAGACTGCAGCTTGATGAGAACTCCTCTGTCAGACTCCCGACCCAGACTCCTATGGAAGCATATGGGTAGCAATATTCAATTTGGAATGTAATATGCAAAATGACAATGCAATATGTAAAATGACATTGCATTTCTGTATTTACATTTACATTTTCCAATACATTTGTGCAACGTTTGGTGCAAAATGAAAATGAAAATTAAATTACATAATTTTCATTTGCCATTTCATACACCAGTTTTAATATGTAAAATGTATACTAATTTTAATGCTTTATAAGTTGCAAAATGAAAATGAAAATGTATTACAGAAAGGATTAGATATGTATAACATGTTCAAGCAAAAACTGTGGCAAAATTATCATTTAAATGGTATTTTTCTTAAATGCATTAAAACTCACAGTCAAGACACTTACGATTGCATTTTCATTCAATTTCCCGCAATTAATGTAGCAAAATTCAATGTGCACATTGAAAATGCATTCCGAGCCGATCACGTGTCCGCCCCCTCCCGCCATGTCAATCACTGCGTGAACAAGGCAGGGCTTGCAGAAGGTCAAGAGACTCAAATCTCAAGTGAGAGAACATGGACAAGACAGTTGGTCCATGTACGTTTTGATCATTTCGGTTTATGGCTTCAATATTTCATTCGCACTTGTGGGCGGAGCTGAAGCGCTCCTTTCATCTGATTGGTCGAATCGCTCCACCTTCAGCTCGGTCTTTTCATTCTTTCAGGCAGAATAAGAGTCAGTGCGAGTGAAGCACTGTAATGTCTGAAACCACCGCTCACAGTTAATTAGCATAATATTTGAATCAGATGTAGCTGGGCACATAATTCGTGCTGCTGCGACTTGCAAGAGACCCCGTTAAATTATTTCTAGGTTATAGTATTGTATAAATATTGTCCCACTGATTAAAACAGTGCAAAAAGTTCTGTCTCCTTGGTCTGTCTCTGACCAGTTATACAGCAACACGAGTCAGACGAGTCTGAAGATCTGAGCTGAATTTGGTGAAACATTAAAGTTCTAGTCTGTGTCAATTACTCTCATAATAAATAATAATAATAATGTTACCCGTATTTTTCAGTATAAGTTGCATCAGTCCAAAAATACGTCATGACGAGGAAAAAACATATATAAGTCGCACTGGACTATTAAGTCGCATTTATTCAGAAACCAAGAGAAAACATTACCGTCTACAGCCGCGAGAGGGCGCTCTGGGGTAGGCTACAGGAGCACTGAGCAGCATAGAGCTAATTTTACTATTTTTATTTCAGAAATGTAACTATATTAATTTTTACAATTATTTATTAATGTCACACACACATACCTAGTGCCTTATGACTTAAAAGATGAGAGTAGTAAATATTACAGACATGGAACTGTTCAGTCTATTATTGATTTTTATTTCCACTTCACTTTTATCCAAAGAGACAGAACTATTTGCACTGTATTTATCAGTGGGGCAATATTCATACAATACTACAACCTAGAAATAATTTGCAGGTCTCAGCAGCACGAATTATGTTACATCTGATTAAAATATTATGCTAATTAACAGTGAGCAGTGGTTTCAGACATTACAGTGCTTCACTCGCACTGACTCTTATTCTGCCTGAAAGAATGAAAAGACCAAGCTGAAGGTGGAGCGATTCGACCAATCAGATGAAAGCAGTATTTCAGCTCCGCCCACAAGTGCGAATAAAATATTGAAGCCATAAACCGAAATGATCAAAACGTACATGGACCAACTGTCTTGTCCATGTTCTCTCACTTGAATCTTCTTCTTGAGATTTGAGTCTCTGACCTTCTGCAAGCCCCGCCTTGTTCACGCAGTGATTGACATGGCGGGAGGGGGCGGACACCTGATCGGCTCGGAATGCATTTTCAATGTGCACATTGAATTTTGCTACATTCATTGCGGGACACTGAATGAAAATGCAATCGTAAGTGTCTTGACTGTGAGTGTTAATGCATTTAAGAAAAATAGCATTTAAATGATAATTTTGCCACAGTTTTTGCTTGAACATGTTATACATATCTAATCATTTCTGTAATACATTTTCATTTTAATTTTGCAACCTATAAAGCGTTAAAATTCGTTTTCATTTTACATATCAAAACTGGTATATGAAATGGCAAATGAAAATTATGTAATTTAATTTTCATTTTCATTTTGCACCAAACAAATGTATTGGAAAATGTAAATGTAAATACAGAAATGCATTGTCATTTTACATATTGCATTGTCATTTTGCATATTACATCCAAAATTGAATATTGCTACCCATACGCTTCCATAGACTCCAGCCCTCAATGCCATGACATCATTCACCTCTGCTGCCCACTGAAATTGCTTTCAGGTACTGCTATATATATAGTCATTGAACAGGCCAGGAATTCTTTTGAAAAGAAGATGATTCTCAGTGTCACCCAGAATCCACTGGATATTACAAAATTCTAAATGAGTTGACATGTCAGCTGGTTTTATCTGTGTGTAATTCTGTCAAAGTAATTACATTAATTTACTTTATTACAAAAGATGTTAACTGTCACTTTACTATCTTATATAAAATATCATAAAATACACTCACTGGCCACTTTATTAGGTACACATTGCTTGGTAACACAAATTGCTTATCAGCCAATCACATGGGAGCAACTGCATTTAGGCATCTAGATGTGGTGAAGATGACTTGCTGAAGTTCTGAGTATTTAAAAAACTGCTGATCTACTGAGATTTTCATGCACAACCATCTCTAGGGTTAACAGAGAATGGTCCAAAAAGAAAATATCCAGTTAGCCACAGCTGTGCGGAATAAAATGCCTTGTTGATGTCAGAGGTCAGAGGAGAATGGGCAGACTGGTTAGAGATGATAGAAAAGGAAACAGTAACTCAAATAACCACTCGTTACAACCAAGGTATGCAGAATACCATCTCTGAATGCACACCTCGAACCCTGAAGCAGATGGGCTACAGCAGCAGAAGACCACACCAGGTGCCACTCCTGTCAGCTAAGAACAGGACACGGAGGCTACAATTCACACAGGCTCACCAAAATTGGACAATAGAAGATTGGAAAAACATTGCCTGGTCTGATGAGTCTCGATTTCTGCTGCGACATTCAGATGGTAGGGTCAAAATTTGGCGTAAAGTACATGAAACCATGGATCCATCCTGTCTTGTCTCAATGGTTCAGGCTGCTGGTGGTGGTGTAATTCTGTGGGGGATGTTTTTTGGCACAGTTTGGGCCCCTTAGTACCAGTTGAGCATCGTTTAAATGCCACAGCCTACCTGAGTATTGTTGCTGATCATGTCCATCCCTTTATGACTACATGTCACCACGTCACAAAGCTCAAATCATCAGACTGGTTTCTTGAACATGATAATGAGTTCACTTTACTCAAATGTCCTCCAAAGTCACCAGATCTCAATCCAAAAGAGCAGCTCTGGGATGTGATTGAACAGGAGATTTGCATCATGGATGTGCAGCTGACAAATCTGCAGCAACTGTGTGATGCTATCATGCCAATATGGACCAAAATCTCTGAGGAATGTTTCCAACACCTTGTTGAATCTATGCTATGAAGAATTAAGGCAGTTCTGAAGGCAAAAGGGGGTCCAACCCGGCACTAGCAATGTGTACATAATAAAGTGGCCAGTAAGTGTACATTGAAATGACTGAATAAAAAGAACAAACAGACCAAGAAATATATTAGCATGCTCTCTCAGATTGTATGAAGCATCATTTTATATAGCCCAGCATGCAACAGGAGAATATCTTCACCGGTATTATTGTCTTGTCAAATCTGTGCTTCAAGGAGCTAGTGATAAAGCTATTAGTCACATAAAGAGTGGGTAATACTGGGCGCAATAACTGTTTTTAGATGGATCAATAGTCTTATCTGTCTGTCGATGTCTCATACACAGACCAAAAAAACAAAAAAAAAGTCTGTGCTCCTTCACAGCAAGCAGCACAACGCTAGACACTAATCAATACTCCAGGCGATAACAGAATGCTTCCAAAGCCATTTAGCACAGTCTTATCACTCTGTCGAGCGCTCAACCTGTCAAAATAGTTTGTGGTGGGGTGGCACTAGGGAACATTTCATGCCTATCTAGGGGAACAAGCTTCTGCTTTTCAAGCCAAAGGATGGCAGTTTTAGGAGTTAATCTTTCAGCAGCGGCAGTCTAAAGATAATACAATTAAGCCAGTTATTATGACTCTGACAATTAATGCTGATAAGTCTGATTCATTTTAGTGTACTGGCTAATGATTCGTTTCAATTAAATGGATAAAACTTCATCCTGAGTCCTGAATTAATATTTTATTATCTCTTTTCTTTTTCTTTTTTCTAAGTGAAATAAATATTTAAATACAGTTTTTAACAGTTTTCAAATAAAAATGTGCATTTAAAGAAACGTTCATTCTTAATAATACAGATTCCTCATGTTACTGTGACCAGTTCTTCAATGCATGGCACTTCAACTGAAAAATTAGTTTGCATTCAAAAACTTTGCAACTGTTGTTGACAATTATCACTGAAAATTCTGATGCAGTTCAGCAAACTGGCATGTTCAGATATGAACTAGATAAAACCAAATGATTGATTTATTAATTTAATTTGTTTTTAGTGAAGTAAATATGTTGTTGAATGCTCTCAAATGTTGCATTATTTTGCTTCCAATATGTCATCTTCTTCACAGTTTTGTTTTGCCTGAATCATCACAAAGAACCATCTTAGAAAGATTTGATTGTGAGTTGCACCATTACCATTGACAATATTTCCTATTTAAAAAAAAGATTTAAGCAACCAAAGAGCCTTCTGTCAATTTTTGAGTACAATACCATCCGCTCATGTGACAACAAAGAAAACCTGGGAGGATATACAATCAGGAAAGGCTTTCACACAATTCAACACCTCAGCCAGAGCGAACCTGGATAAATAATCCTGAAGAGCTGCGGAATAATAAGTAGCAAGCACAACAGAGTACAGGTGAATCCCACGAGAGCTGCTTCTACAGAATCCACTCCTTTTAACAAACTAAAGCTACGCAAGGCAGGGTGAAAAAAATCTAATCAATGTCCTTGAAGATGTTTTCTTTTCTCCAGAGGACCATCTTGAAAGAGTGGCTCTGCACGCACTCTCTTGCGTTCTATTTCAATCCTACTAGCCCTGTTTTCGTAACTCTCTGCTTTTTCTCCATTTATTTATTAATTGAATTTTTATATTTTTTTCCCTTTTGCATCTCTCTATTTTCACTTTCAGGCAGTGAATCATCTGCCAGAAGGAGGGGTAGGGAAAGATGGCGTAGGCCCAGCTGGGGCCCACCCTACGGGGGTGGGGAGGTTTCTTCTCTTTCTATAACAACATCCATCTCCATTTTCCTGCAAGCTGACCGGTACGAGGGCACTCTCAGAGCAATTAAAATTCCCTAGGTTTTCACTCTTGCCACATGCATAATTGTACTGCGCGAACGCACCATATGCTTCAAGATGGGCAATAGTGCAATTTGCAGCATGATGGCCGTTGAGATCCCCATAGAACAAAGAGAAAGAACAGCTGGCTGCCTTGCCATGGTTGGATAGCAGCAAGTCAACCTGTTCAATCATATGCCACTCTTGTTTACCGCACCTTATTTTATTTGGTTTGTTTGCTTTATGTGGATTAAGCCCGCAGGTAAGAATGATAGGAATTACAACCTACTGCTCAAACAAGCTCAAGGCATATATACAAGGCTATTTTTTAAACTCCGTTCTAGAAATACAGGAAAATTATGTCTCACAAGATACCAACTCAAAGTGAAGAAATTCATTAGTTGCTGCTGGGTTTTTATATAGCCAAACTTGAGTCTGAAGCATAATAACAGAACTATTAGCCAGCCACAATCTATTATCTTCATCTAAGACCACATATTGGCTAAATCCTAAATGATGGTATTCCCTGTCTTAAAGGGATATGCTGAGCCTTCAACTGTAGTCATTTCTCTCTACAGAATGTAGTGGGATCAAATGCCCCTACTGGCAGCCATTCAGAGGAAGTGACGGCACTGGATAGCCTGTAAATGGCTTCAGCGTGGCTCATGTATCACGATCCGAGAAAGGTCAACTGAACTCCACTCTAAGCATCAACCTCACAGAAGGGAAGAAGTTAACATTGCCTGTGATAAAGCTCCAGTGTCTTAACCTCTGGAGGGTTAATTCAGAGCATATGGACCCCTGCATTGCAAAGAAATATGTATGTGTCTACATGTTGAAGACATGGAGGGTCTTCCGAGGTGTTTTAGGAACATGACTCTTGGAATGCTACCCAGAGTAAAGATGAAATAGTCAACATTCATACTTCTTTTCTCTGTGAAGAACTATTGTGTCCTAGAGAATGATACATCTCACAACAGCATTACAAAAGACCACTCAACATTTCTAGAAACAGTATGTACTGAAGAGAAAAAAAGACTTGCAAAAGTTACAAAAAAGAAAGTTATTTGTTCATCATAATTATACATCTATGCACAGAAATTATAGCCCCTCACCCCTCCCCCAAAATAAAATAAAATGTCTAGGCAGTGGTGACAAATTTCATCATTCTTTAACCCTTATACCATACAATTGGGGCATGTTTGGGAAAACACCTACAACAACTGAAGAAAGAGGTGCATTATTTCCCTCAAAAGTATTGCTCTAATTCTGAAATGCCAACATTTCAAAGCATTGGATATAACTGGGAAATTGACCCATGTTGTTCTACTTCGTTCAATCACACAGATCTTCGGAACAGTTTTAACTCTAGAATTTCTTCTCCTCTGAAAGGAAAGTTAATATTAACTTACTTCAACAACCTGAACATGGCAAATCGCTGATGTCAGAATTTCCCTCCATTCAAGCTAAAAAAAAATGTGATCTTTAAACATGCCAACAAAAAGACTTCTTTGCAGAGTAGGTAGGTTCACAGGAAAGCCTGAGATTCATTAGCTGATTATTAATGAAGCACTCCATTATGTCAACCCCTCATTCTGCCAGGTTTCAATGCAAAACAGACCTAGCCAGGGGAAAGTCAACAGAGCCAAGCCTATCTGCCAACTGTTCATGTCCAACTACCGCTGCATCCAAACGAGAGCAAATGATTACAACATCTGCAGGAAGCCTGCCCTTTGACTAAGATGTAAAAACGGTCACACTCACCTCTCCAGATTGTGGCAGTGTCAGCTTGGGAATTTTGCCCTTGGTCCCAGCCGTGCTGCTTTTGGTATCCAGCAGACCTCCGAATGGCACACTGTTGTACACTTCCACCAGCTCCACAGGGGGTTTGAGCTCTGGGGAATCATTTGGGACCTGGTCTTGGCCATCCATGGGCCTGACATAGGCAGTAGGTTTCTGCTGCACAGTGTTGCTAGGCTTGCAGTGGAGGCCTTGGGGGAAAGTCGGTGTTGAGAGGCCGCTAGGGAGCAGGGACGTAGAGGCCACTGGTGAGTTCGAGCCATGGGAGCACAAGTCCTGCTCGGCGGGAGACTTTCCAAGGCCAAGCTCAGCTGTGGCTGGTCCTTTGCCAGACTGGGCCTGCTTCCTGTTGGAGTGTGATGAAGTTGTAGGTCCGCTAGGATTGGGACTCGAGTCCTCTTGGTCCTGATCATGTCTACTAAAGGTCTGCTCATGAGTGGAGTCCTTCCCCCGGCTGACCGCTTGAGCGGTCTGGGCACCACTTGAACCGTGACCCCCTCGGGACCAGTCTGAAGACCGAGACTTTTTGCCTTGATGTCCCTGTACAATGCTAGAGCCTGGCATGGTGTTGGCAGGGGGTGGGGGCATGGAGGTGCTTTGACTTCCAGGTTGGGAGGGAGCAGTTCGGCTCCGCTGAGCCTCAGGGAAAAAGCCTGGCTGGTCAGGTTTCTCCACTGGAGTCTGGGGAACAGAGTTCTTAGGAATGCCCACAAGGTGACTCTGGTTGGAATGGCTAGTCAGGAGCTCCTTCATTTCATCGTAATTTCCAAGAGTATTTTGGACCCTGTTGGCCAGGGCATCTCCTTTGTTAGTCTGAAAGAAAATATATATAACACTCTTTATAATAATAATAATAATAATAAATGCAACCATTTTCCTAACTAAGGTATTTTACTTTACATTTACTTTGAACAGTTTTCCCCAAAATTAACATTCAAAAAGCTTATTTATATGATTTCAGCACTACTGTATATTTGCAGTCTCCTCAAGTCAATACAATACTTATGTGAGAAACATACAAAACATAAACACATTTACTTATAATATTCGGTAACACTTTTTTCGGTAACAAATTCTTAATATTAAATAGTTGCTTAATAAAATGAATATTTCTAGCATACTGGCTGTTTATTAGTTTGATCATTTTATAGATCCATCAGTCCTACCCCATACCTAAACGTAACAATCACTGGACTAACTATTAATAAGCAGCAAATATATTTAAAAATAAGTAATTTTTATCTCATTTCAATAGTATATTTTACTGGAAAGCAAGACAAACATGATTATGATTTATTTATTTTTTTCTCCGGTAACACTTTAGTTTAGGGACCCATTCTCAATATTAGCTAGTTGCTTATTAGCATGCATATTACTAGCATATTGTCTGTTTATTACTACTTAATAAACACATGCTAATGCCTTATTTTGCATGACCATATTTTAGTTCCCTTAATTCTACCTCATACCTAAACTTAACAACTACCTTTCTAACTATTACTAAGCCGCAAATTAGGAGTTTATTGAAGCAAAAATCATAGTAAATAGTTAGTTAACAGTATATTGGTCCCCAAACTAAAGTGTGACCTAATATTTACCTCAACCAGAATCTAAATCAAATACGGCACACATGGAGCAGTCTGCACTGAAACAATTTCAAACATCAATATGCTTATAATGTCCTTTTTTTTTTAGCTTAACACCATACAGGCACTACGAGCTGTTGAATGGAAAAGACATGGAGGATTTTCTACATTTCATGGAAGATTATATATATATATATATATATATATATATATATATATATATATATATATATATATATATTATATAACAAATATAATAACAGCATATGAGTTTGAAATGACATGGAATGACATGAAGGTGAGTAAATAATTATAGAAGTTTCATTTTAAGATCAACTATCCAATTCAAAGAACATTCAACTGTAATGCAAATGTCAGTTGACTGGAATGTTAAGAAATAATATAAAGATAAAGATAAAGATAAAACAATCCACAACACACAAATAACTTTATAATACCCTAAAAGTTACACCCTATGTTTGCGAGTGTGATTGCCAAGTCAAGGAGTGTGTTTAGTGTGTTCACAAAACCTTTCTCTGTATGTACAGATCTAAAGACTGCATTTGTTAGTATAAAAAAAACGGAGAATTTTTCACGAGCTTTAGCTGACTAGACCATAAACATAATTTTGAGATGCACGCTAGCTCTCCATATTATATTAGTCAATATTTATGAAACCCAGCAACGTGTGATCACAGAAATGGTCAGACGCTGTATTTAGAATCTATTCAGAATTTTCTGTTTGAGTGCCATTCCTATCCTTTCCTGTGTGCTGATCTACATAAAATGTTTGCAAACATCTCCTGAATTTAGGGTGGGCAAAAAGATTTACCCTCCAGAAATGTCTGTCCAATACTATTCGGCTTTTGCTCACAACAAGAGTCCATTTTATAATAATCATTATCTTTTTGGCACATCATTAGTTGCACAGCATTCTACAGAAGAGAAAGATGCTATTCCACCCCCCGCTGATTATTTGCATAATAAGCAAAATTATTTTTAACGATCATGCCTTTACTTCTGTATTCATCGCTATATTTACATTTTCCTTTATTTAAAGGCTCATACCAGCAACTTTATTTTAAAGAGTCTGAATGCAGAGGTATTCAATAAAAAACTAAATGTGTGCTTCTTTTGTACACTAATACAATTAAAAGCTACGTTAATCCCAGGAAGCAAAAGTAGAGTGATAAATTTGTTAGCATTCTCCATTCATTTCAAATGTATTTGCTACATTAATAACAGTGCAGCTCTTCTAGAATTCAAATGCATCTGGCTTTCAACAACATAAACAGTCAATAAACAAATAATGTTAAATGATGCACAACCAGCATAGCGCACGCAAGGCTATTAAAGCAGTGATGGAATTATGCACTGGACGGTTAACAAGTGACCTTACACACAACAAAGGATCTGATTCTAGATCTCCTCAGTCTAACATCAAAACTGACCTCTAACCTAATAAAGCCCGAGCACTAATGTCAGCAATTAAACCTGATTAACTATGGTTGTTATTCAGATTTATTATATTGACATTTCCTGAATTACAAAAATACCATGATACAATATTGTTTGCAAGCACATATGTTTTAAAAAAAATAAAAATAAAAAATAAAGTTTGAATGCAATTTTCATTCATCCATCCATCCATCCATTCATTCATTACTTACCAGTAGCTTTCATTTATATTATATCCAAGCAAAGCCGCAATGTAGTGTTTTTTATTATTATTATTATTATTATTATTATTATTATTATTATTATTATTATTATTATTATATTTTTTTAAACATTGATGGCATCAAGACAACAGACTAAAACGAACACAATTTCTATTTCAGTTTTCGTTGGAATAACTACTAAACATAAATTATAATGTAATAATACACAATTCTGTATAGTTGGATAGAAAAATAATAAACAGTTATTTAAAAAAATCGAGGATTAACACTACTACTGTCCAATTCTAAAGGGTTATTATTATCATTATTATTTTTTATTATATTATATTTTATTTATTATTATTATTATTATTATTATTATTATTATTATTATTATTATTATTATTATTATTATTATTTTACTTTATTTTTTGTTATATCACATTTTCAACTATTATTAATCCTTGTCATTTCATGGACTTTTTTATTTTTTTACACAATAACCATACAATCATTTTTGTTAACACTTTACTTAAAGCCTTGACCTAAAAAGGTGTTCATAATGTACATTATAATGCATTATATATCTTTTCAGAAACAATTGTAATGTTAAAATGCATTTTAATGTTTGCAGGTTCTTACATTTGAAACATCCTGTCATGCTATTCACTAAAATACACTTTCTAAAGGTAAAACAATGAATAGATAGGAAATTAATAATACATGTGGTTACAGTTATCCATGAGGTTATGCAATGCATTATAAAGTACACTACAATAATTCCAAAATGCTTTTATAATGCATTATACTTTATAAATGCATTATGTAAAGTGCCACCAAAATGTGTCCATGGTCATTTCTCTGTACAGATGACGTGGGCAGTACTTGAATGGGAATGTGGGCCAGTGTGGCTCTGCTCTGCTGTTTTTAGAGTGACAGATCTGAAAGGGACAATCTTGAGTGAGAGGAGTGCGTGAACCTCCCAGACGAGGTGGTTCAGTCAATGTGAGGGAAAATCCATCGGGGGCGCACACAAAGAGCTGTTGTGTGAGCTCGACTGCTTGAGTGAAGCATGAGAATGCTGGACCGCAGCCAGACATGCATTCTTCACAGCAGTTCCAGCTCGGGGGAAGGTGAGAAAGAGAGAAATGCTCTCATTTAAAGCGTTAATTGCTGACATTTATGTTCAAAGTTTCTTAAAGTTATGAATAAGCCATTTATGAATGATGAATTGTGTACTTCCATTGACGGTTAAAGCTTTTAATAGCTAATTAAAGTATTCATTGGAATATGTAAACACTTTCAAATGTTTAGGTTTAGGAGATGTTTTAGGATTTAATACATACAAATAAAAAAGTAAATTAAAGGTGCTCTAAGTGATGTCACACATTTTTTAGGCCAAAACATTTTTTGTCACATCCAGCAAACATCTCCTCACTATCCGCTAGCTGCTTGTCCCCTGAACACACTGTAAAAAAACGGGGTCTCTCTAGACACCACAGGCTCCACAAACAACAAGAAACACAAACTGGGCTCACCCGCACCACAAAACATAACAAACTATTCCAGCCAATAACTGACAAGAAAGATTTGGGGGTGGGGTTTGGGGGTTTAGTGCACGGATGAGGAGGAGGGAGGGTCTAGCTAGTCCCTGTTTTGTTTGACAACAATTTGAACGTCAACAAGAAGTTACGACTGCCGGCATCGCTTACAGCTTTAAAAGACAGACATATTTTAATGACATGTTTTCTGCCTAGGTGCATCATATCTTCTCGAAAATAAATTCAAACAGATGAATGTTTAAATTAATGAATTATCATTCAAATCAACTTGAAAGAAGAAAAAATATATAATAATTAGAAGAGCTCCAGTTTTTACTTTTTTTATTGTAAATTATTAACAACACAACTTCAAAAATCTCCTTTTGACTTTCAATACATACCTCTAGAATTTATCCCTTAGCTAAAATTATTTTGTATTTAATCAAAGGCAGAGATCTGAATTTCACCTCCAACCCAGCTAATAACAAATATGTTCTAAGAACATTATGCTAGCATTCCAAACAAGCTACAAAAACGTGATGTTCTCTGAACTTTCAAAGCATCCGAATGGTAAGGGAACATTCCATTTTACCATTTTGCAGTCATAATTGGACCATTACGTTTTGGATGTTCTCTAAACATTCTGAAACAAGTAACCTGTTACATGAACATCCAACTAAAACATTTCAGTAAGAAAGTTCCATGAATGAAGTATGAATAATGTGCTATTCTGATGTTTTGAGAACCTTAAAAACCAGATAACTTTGAATGAACAGCATTACTGGAAGAATGTTCAGCATTGAGAGAGAATGTTGTGTGAGACGGAAACATTTCCTCATCCAATTCAACCAAAATAATCTGAGCTGTTTCAACACATTCATGTTATATCTCTCTATTCTTCCATTATATCAACAATGGCCTCATCGCAGAGAAAATCTGAGACTAAGTTGATACACAAGAGCAACAGCCATCATACTCAAAAAACTGCTGACTTTGATTTACACTAAAAGATTTGAGAACAAAACATAACATGCATTATCACAAATGCTATCATTCCTTGATTACAGTATTTTAGTATGCAATTAGGGGGTTCAGTAACATTATTCACTTTTCAAATGTGATTTTCAGTACTCAGAAGTTTTAAGGGATACGAGATACTTTGTAATAGCCTTTACTTAGTTGCCCGGAAGGAGCATCTTGGGAAAAAAGGAAAGCATTCTTCTTCCCCTCATGGCCTTCTTTACTTCAAGACAAGGACAGATTACCTACTTAAACATACTTAAGTGCTCCAGTGTCAGCTGCCTCTTTAAAACACTCCACAAAGTCTTGGTAAATGCTTGTAACGACTCGTACTGACTTAATTCTTTGAATTGTGCAATACAGCCTTGTGGCAGAGTGAAATCAGGCCAAAATGAACACATGAACAGTTTCATAGAGGCAAAACAGAGGACAGCATCATCAAGAGAAAAGTACCATACATATGCTTCTTGTACATGCTGTAGCTACTCTATATGTCCATGTCTGTGTGAAGGTTTGTGTCCTAAGTGTGTGTTGGATTGTTTGTTTAGGTGGGACCAGCAGTGCAAAGACAGTTTAATGGGGTCATATTAAAAAGACACTGTGTGTTGTAGAGATTTGGGTACTTGGGCGCTACCACTCTGTGAAGGCTATTCACACACACAATGAGAGTCTTTGTTTTCTCTCTCAATTGCTGACCCTTTCCAGCTTCACCAGAGAATTCTCAGTGTTTCAAAGAATTTCCCATTATGGATGTTACAAGAACCTCAATATAAACAATCAGTTCACTCGTGAAAACGAATCAGATGTGTTTAGGAGCTATAACTCGTCTTTTAGGCTGACATGCTAGAAAGGAACGTTAAATGACTGATGAGTAAGGCGGACCTCGACTAAGGTTTTTTCTGGTCGACTGGTTGCTGTTCATTTTTAGCATTAGTCGACTAATCGCACGTTTATTAATGAACAATTTAAATCATTCAAATGAGCCTTTCATTGCCTACAAAGCCTAATAAGCGCTAAAGCGCACTCATAAACATGCCACACCACACCACAGAAGCTATAATTATGAATGTGTCAGGGTAAAACAGTCTGCATTAACATTTTAATAATTCACTGATAAACTAGTGCTTTCTTTGTTCGTGGTTTAAGAGATGAAGTCGGAAACATTGACACTGACTCATCAGATTACATAATCTTAGAATATTTGTCTTCCATTTGAATTGGTTCTTTCGAAACTCGACATTTTGCTCTCTATAGATATATTTGAATGTCTGTAAGGCAACGATATACACAGAGTTTCACGCTCAAGTCCACAGAGACCAAGAAGACAGAAGGCGCATCCTGTTTGCTTTAATTATTTTACAAAAGCACGTTTTGTTGTTAAAAAGACGTAAGATGTATTACTCTTATCAGTAGATGCAAAAATGATGGATTATTTTAAGAGCGAGTGAGCGCACCAGCGCCACCATCTGTCCTGGAGTGAGCACGCTGCTGTTCAGCTTCAGCACAGACACTTGAATAGTGGACATTTCTCTAGGTAAACATTAGATTGAGCAGCCATGTAAAGTTGCTAATACTTACATATTTCAGATGATAAGCCATATTTGTGGTGGATGAATGATAGGCGAGTGTTTGGATGTCCTGCGGGATGTACTGTATTACTCTAGACCAACCGTTAACGGTATGCCTGACTTCACCAATGTGAATTTATTTATTTGTTTTTCTGAAACTAAGCGACTAATACAATTTTGGTTGACCAAGCCTCTTCTGGTTGACTAACGATTATTAGTCGACTATTAGGGGGCATTCCTACTGATGAGTATCTCATCATGCAGTAGATTTGCATTGGCTTGATTTGAGTTGGGAATTTCTACGTTTCCATCCAAGTTATGTTCTATGATTTCCATGCCATATGTTCAAGAGAACAAAAACGTAATGTTTTGGATATAATATAAAATCTAATTCAAATTTTCAACCTATGGTTTCATTAACATTTTAGAATTTGTATGCACACTTTGTATAACAACACAGGATTTTGATATGGCATCCTAATCCTAACATGTAATTTCCATTATTGACTCAACAAATGATGTGTGTTTGGGGTGGATCACTGGCAGGTCAGATGAGGGTGTGTCTGCAAAACCAGTTTGAAAACCTGCTAAAAAGTCAATAGTAGTAGTATAATTAATGCTGCTCAAATAACATAATCTCAATATAATCTAAAAGTAGTCTTTTATTCCTGAATGATTTAGTGCCTTTGAACGAAAGTTGAGTAATGATTCAGTAAATGAATCATAAAGACAGTTACTGAATGTGGAACCACATACTAGCATTGATATATTTCAAATTTAGAGTATTATGCTAGCACGAAGTTCCAAATTTAATATATCACTGTTTTGATTCACTTTTATAGGAACAGTATCAAATAAGAACTTTTTAATAATAAAAAAGTCATTAAAATTCCTTGGAATTTATAAAAAAAAATAAAAATAAAAATAGACTATAGATACAGTACATGCTTTTTCTGCTTATTGTACTTCTTCATAAAATGAAGAAAGACCAGATATAGCATGTACAGTTACTTATAATTGACTTGCATATTACAGTTATATAGAAAAAGTACAACATCTACCACACTGTAGTTTAACTACTTTAAATGAGAAATAGGCTGCAGTCTGTTGTTTAACATGATGCACGAGTGTGTGTGTGTGTTTGTGTGTGTGTGTGTGTGTGTGTGTGTGAGTGTGTGTGTGTGTGTGTGTTCTGTCTATCCTTGACAAGACATTGGCAGTGTTTACAAAAGGGCCTTGTGCTCATCTGCTGCGAGCACTCAGGACTTTTGCCCCATGGCCAGAAAACCAACAACTGCGATGGTAATGAAGGTGGCAATACCTCCAGATCTCAGTCAAACAGCATCAAAACCTCAGCAGCACTCAAAAACTAAACCCATACAGCATACAAGCATTTTCAAATGCAATATTTATGGAAATGCTTATGGTTTGGCCACATTAGTTTTCTGTTTTTATTGTTGTTATTATTTTCTAAAGATTCCCTCATTTAGAATAATTTGGATTCATAAACTTATGAATCTTTGAAACCTATGA
Organism: Carassius carassius; assembly: GCF_963082965.1. NCBI lineage: Eukaryota > Metazoa > Chordata > Actinopteri > Cypriniformes > Cyprinidae > Carassius > Carassius carassius. The sequence continues at coordinate 23,955,192 of NC_081783.1, forward strand.
CCTGAAATAAAATGTAATTTTATTTTTTAACCCCCTCCAACTATCTGATACAGTGCATCCACATTTCATGGTCCAACCAATTCCTTCAGCCTACATTTTAGTTGTTGTTGAATTTCCATTTTCATTCAGAAATGCCTCATATTATAGAACTAAAATTGATTGCAAGTTCTGTTTCACAATGACTAACATCTTTAAAGGTTTTGCATCTCTTAATATGAATCATCCACAAGAACACAAGCATTAAATGCAGACTTAATTGATGATGGCGAAGTTCAACATGTTTTTGTACTGCATTCACTCCTTAATTAGGAACAGAAAAAACACTGTCGCCAAGTGAACCTGGTGGCAAAAACAAGGCAGCCATAACAACAATTCCCACTGAGTCGAGCTAAATACACACTCGAGCACAACAACTTCAAATCACTCCTGAGCATTAGACTGATTTTATTCAATTCAGACATACTAACCTTTCTATGCAACGCAGATCTAACCACAAAAAAAATTATAAATAAAGTAAACACAGAAACAAGGCATTGTGCGAAGGAAGATCTCTATTTGCCCATTTATGACTCAGCAAGTTGCTTGTGGTAGTGGGTAATTTGGGAATATTTACCTTGGGGCAAAAAAAATGAAAAAAAAGAAGAAGAAAAAGACTGTGACTGGGGAGGTATAAAACTCTTGGAGTCGCTCCAGATTTTTGACCTTGGCTGGCTGTAAGCTTTTAAAAACAGCCTTGTACGGAGGAAGCATGTCTAACAGGAGCAAAAGGCCACGAACGGCAACTTGGGAGGGGGGCGGGGTTGGGCGATGTGGCAAACAAGCACCGGGGGCATCAGGGGCACTCGAGCTACGGCACTAGAACCACTGGAACAACTATGAAGGTGCCAAGCAATCTGGGAACCAGTAAATTAGTCCCAAATAGCTGTTAACGGTACAGTTCCATTAAACAGGATTTAGGTGGATTAGCTAATAGCAGCCTTAGATGAGTGTTTCGGGGTGGGGGGTGGCAAATGGAATAAAAAAAGAAGCACTCATATCCTAGCTCTCAAGAAGAGGAAGGTTCGTATCGACTTGCGACATGGTAAGGTTGTTAAATATTAGACATGTGCCGGTACTCAGTAATGCGACATATCACGGTAATGAATATGCTTCTAAATACCATGAATAATTATATTTTACAAATTATTCAGAATTTGGAATGCGTTTTAAGAATACTTTTCCCAACAACTGGTCAAAATGCATAAAACCGCTGTGTGCTGCTTAAAAGACACGTGTGCGCTCTGATAAACAAGCATGCATGAGAAGCACATGGCGGAACGCGTGAGAGACGCGCTAAATGAAAGCACATTCACTCTCTGACAGCAGATGGCACTAAACCGCAGAAAATGCAGCCTTTACCCTAGAAACCCCATAAATAAAGTAGCTGCTGTACGTTTAAAAATGTATTTAAATAGCCATTAAGATTTGTGGATTTGCTGTGTTGTTCATCACAGTGCCAAATACTTAAATATTTAGACATAATAGGTTATTTTTTTATACTTTTTTTTTTTTTTTACATTTTAATCTGGACTACAACATGCCCTAGATACAGTATTGTTTGAAAGTGTTTTGATTCTTTATTTTTCGTTCACACTTAACATTAGGGCTTTATTAGTTAACATTCATTAATTCATTAGTTAACATAAACTGCCAATTAAAAATTCTTCTGAACATTGATTAATCTTAGGCATTCCAATATTTAATAACACGTTGTTAAAATCGAAAGTTGCAATTATGTTATTTAATGAACTAACATGAACTAAGACTTGTATTTTTTAACAAATATTAATAACTTCTGTAGCAAATGTAGCTATTGCTCATTGTGAATGTTAAAGGGTAACTAATGAGGTCTTATTTTAAAGTGATACCTATTGGTCTTAAATAGTTTTTTTTGCACTATAACTTTATATATTTTCTGTATTGCTTTATTGTATTTAAATTTTCAGTTATTTTCGTTATAAGACAAAAAGTTATTAAACCTGTTATACTGTATTATGGCCACTTTTCTGAAAATAAATTTCAATACCGGGATAATACCATGATAAAAGCATAAGCAATTAATTGCAACATGAAAATTGGATACCGGCATATCCCTATTAAATATTTAGCGCAATTAGAGTTACCGTCTTGGAGGGAAATGTTTAGAGGTGAGGTATGTAATATTGACAGCTAGTGGTTGAAATTGGTGTTGGTATTTTTATCACATGGGTTGCCAGATTGAGAATCCGCAACAGAAATGGGCACAATTGATAATGGAAGGCGATGAGCCTTATACTGAAAGTTGACGAGTTGATTTATCCATGTTTTATTATGCCTTTGCTCATAGAGATATTTAAATCACCACTGAGGCTTTTTAGGTTGGGTAGAATTTGCAATACACTGTGTTATCTTCTAATTTGCAATCCAGGGAGTCTAAATACTACTTGGTAATCTTAATGCTATCTACTTGGGCGGCAGTGGCTCAGTGGTTCATGTAGGTTGTCTACAAACCGGAAGGTTGGGGGTTCAATCCCCGGCACCACCTGACCAAGTGTCGAGGTGTCCTTGAGCAAGACACCTAACCCCAGCTGCTCCCGACGAGCTGGATGGCGCCTTGAATGGCTGACACCACAGTCGGTGTGTGAATGAGTGTGACTGAAGCCATCAAATGTAACCCATCAGCAAGGCAAAACTGAAGTCTATTTGCGAAGATGCGCTTGTTTGATAACTTGTGGTTAATGCTCCACTCAGCGGTCAAAAGCTGCAAACGCACTTTACAGAGGTAGAAGGGGCATTTTTGATGTCTACCTACTGTAACAACCAATTTGAATATATTTTACGAGGTGGCTAATTTCTATGAACACATAAGTCTTTACTCATGCAATTTTGTTCGATTTATCTAGACCGCAGTGATGGCTAGATTTAGGGGCGGGGTTAGGTTTATGTCGTACGAAATCATATGAATTGTGTAACTCGTAAAATATGTATGATTTGGTACGATGTAAGAAATGAATTTGTATGAGTGATGTTGTAAGGATTTGAATAAATTAGCCACCTTGTAAAATATGTAAAAACTTGTGTGAGATCAGGTTGGTAAATTGGCAATGGGTGGAGACAAACAGACCAAAACATAACAGACATTCCGACATGGAACGCACATTTCAAAGCAGAAATACTGCTGTAGCATTATTTTTTAAAGATAGAAATATGTTAACTTAGAAGATATATATATCTGCAAATACATTACCATATTTTTATGGCTTACTACATATGGCACCTTTAACTTTGGTTCACATTTTGTGGACATACTCATATTCACGTAGAGATTTTCTTGTTAATCTTTCAAACACTGCAGCGTCTTCGGCGGCAAGTACCTCCCAAAGAGCTCCTGTCTGCATTCTCCATTGTGCTCCGCTTCAGCGGCCACTTTGAGCTACAAATCCCTCTCACATTTGACAGGACACAGTGTGGCTCACTGAATGGAGTCAGGTTCAAAGCACAGCACATCATTCAGGAGAGTGATGCAACTGCACAGCTGCAGCGAGGAATGCTGGGGCAGCACATTCCTGTGGGCCAGGAACAATTACATTCTCTATGCAAACTCACTCAGAAATGGTTTGAGCCTCCATTTATCAAGAGTGCATTTTTATTTCTGTACAGTGTACATGCACAGTGCCTCCAAAATACAGAATAAATGTGCTTTAATTAAATGTCTATGAATTTTTATTGAATTAAATAATATCACACCAAATTACATACGCAAATGAGTACCCACCTTTATTACTTTTTTAAATCTCTCTCTCTCTCTCTCTCTCTCTCTATTTTGTTTGAAAAAGACTAATAACAACCTCAAGTCAATGCAATTTAAAATAATAATAATAATAATAATAATAATAATAATAACAACAACTTAGTGTTTGTTCCAGTTTATTTAGTCAAATGTTTTTGTACATTGTCTCATACCTCGCATACGTATATTAATATTACATAAACTAATAGCTATGTTGTTATTGTTAAAACACTAAAATCATTTAAAAAAACATAAATGTTTCAATATTTGAAATAAAGAAAAAATTAATTATATTTTAAATTTGCAATTAAACGATAACTATTACATTTTTATTATTATTGAAAAATTATTTATACAGTAATATACATTTACAAATAAACGTTCAATGTAATTTAAACTCAATATTAAACAGATAAATATTAATAAATACAATATTAGCATAGAAATAATACTAATATAACACTTAAAGTAATATATAAATAAATGCAGAAATAATACACACAATCTGTATATACATATACAAAACACATTATATACTTAACATTGTGGGCATTTCTAGGGAATGAGCATTTCAGTGCTCTGGACAGCTCTAGAAATGGCTCACTCCTTGTCCAGTGCACTAGTGAAATGAGACAATTGGGGAATTCAGTAAGAATGAATTGTGCCCATTGATTGTGCTGTTAATTTGCATGTGATGTCTGTGTTGTTTGTGCACGATTCACTAAAGGAATTACACAAATCATGTAACGGCACACACGCGCCCACAAAATTAGTGCCGAATGCAATTTTCACGGCACAATTCCCTGTCTTGCAGTGCTAGATTACGAAGGATGCAGCAGAGCACACAATCCAGCACCACTGCGATCACCTGAATCAGCTCTTTAAAATGCTGAAGGTGTGCACACCACACCTCACATCTGGATATATGCCTGTTTGTAACGCTTTACTCCATCATTTGATGCATAACTGCCATGATCAATAGAACATTTAAACAAATATCTTTTTATTTTATTTTATTTTTTGCAATGGAAGTCATTTTACCCCCTGCTTTCCTAATAATGCAACGTTAATTGCACCAAGCAAATAGCACCGTATTTAGTGAATTAATCTATAATAAGCATGATTTATACAAAAGGTGGCATGTTTGTGCTGACAGTAATTACTTACTTAAGACTCCTGGTATGTTCTCAAGGCTCAATCGCAAGGTTTTTGCACTGCAGTGCCACAAACAAGTGGTATTGATTAATTTTTTTGTTCTCTAAAGCAATACATTCATACTTTTTTAATACATTTTTTATAATTATTATTATTTAATAAGGTTACATTTAAAATACAATACAAATACAAGTGGTAATAATGTAAAATTGGTAATAATGTAAAATATTATTACAATTAAAATTATTGTTTTGTATTCTAATATATTTTTAAATGTTCTTTATTCCTTTGATGCAAAGCTGAATTTTCAGCATCATTACCCCAGTCCATATGCTAAATGATGCAGAAACAAGTCGTATTAAGTCTGCTTATTTTATTGATTGATTGATTGAATACAAATCTTTTTTTGCCTTTATTGTTCAATTTAATATGCGCTTGCTGATTAAAAGTGTTTATTTTCCTATACTTTAAAATATTTGTAAAAATGAAAACAATTCATTTAAAATTGTGTATATGCACTATATGCAACCGGAAATTGACAAGTAATTAGATTTAAATGTGTATTAATTGTCCAAAAAAAAAAACACATTTGGGGGCACTGTAGTTTCTTGGACAAATAACAAAAAGATTACAAAATAGACCCCCTGGATTTATCACTGATGGCTTTTAAGAAGTTTTTCTTCTTGAGCGACCATAGACTGACATGTTCACCTTGTAGCCAATGTCTGTCCTTACTTACAGAGTTTTTCATTATCACAAACACCCTGCTCTTGCTCACTGGGGATTTAGTCTTGGCACATTGTAAAGCTGCTTTGGGACCATTTTCATTATACCACCCGCAATATAAATAAAGCAAAAGAAGCAACAAATGTACCCTCCACCTGATGTCACCCCGTAAGTATTTCAGAGACCAATGATTCTCGCATTAAAACTCTAAGCAAAAGCTCCACTAGCAGCTCCAGCTCGACGTCAGCAGCGACCCAATTTTAGCTTTATATATGTGAGGCTGAAGTTGTTTTTTAGCAGAGAGCTCTGATGTTGAGGCAACTAATTTCAGAGGCTAAGAGGAAGAGGTCTGGACCAGATGAAGATAAATGGCATGTGTAGAGCTGATTAGAGAAAAAGAGAGAGAGAGGGAATGCAGATATGAAGTAAAAAAAAAATGTACGCGAAACCAAAAGGAGGGGGAGAGAGCGTGTCTTGTCTTAGGAGAACTTTAATTAGCCCTCAAAAAAAGAAAGAAAGAAAAGAAGGCAGTACTACATCTTTCTCCTGCTGCTCTGTGGGAAGCAACAGACAAATTTCAGGCCTTTCTTCTGCAAGAAAGGTATTCCTTGCTTCAAAGCTCCAGTTTACATGTTTGAACACCATTTATGAGGGAATTAGCTTTTCTAGTAAACTCAACTCGGATGTCCCCGATGGTAAATCGAGCTCATAAATCATTTTACATATCTGCATCAATTATCACAGATCCTCTGACAGGACTAAAATATACAAGCTGACATATGCTTTATTCCACAGTATATTCAACTCGATCGAGCTAAACTTACCCTCAATCACAGCTTTCGTGGGGAAAATATCGCGGCCGTTTAACTGCCAAACTCTAAGCGACGCTGTCACTCAAACCAGAAGAGGTCCTCAAGCCACGCTCAAGTGAAAACTTGCTATTAAAAGAGAGAAAATCCCTGTTCTGGATCAAAACCAAAGCTGTAAAATGTTGTCATAACCTGTCACAACTCATCCCATCATAACTGTTTACATGACGGTATTGCGGAAATGACACAGATGGAACAATTAAAGCATGAGTAAGTGCAGAGTGACGGTAAGATCATCCTCATCCAGGTTTCCAGTCGTTCCGGGGTGAAAGGCTCCGACTGAACACAGAGGACCAGGGGAAGATTGATCATGCTCTCTGGCCCCTGAGGACCTCGGGACGGGTGTAATGACGGTGCTTCACTCTCGGAGATGGTCTGTCTCGACCCTTGCTAACAGCTAACTAAAGAAACAGGTAAGCTACCTGAGGCTGTGAGGGCGACCTTGATGCGTATTGACGCAATAAAAGTCATGTTCCTTGAGTGGTGACATGCACCAACGTGTTTGATTCTGCTTGCCATTCAACTGTTCTGAATCAGTTTACATCTTTTATACGCATTCCAGGCCGTTCTTTACAAAATTCAACTGGGTACAATATTCCTGTTTGTTTTCATGATCCAGAAAAGTGTAATAAGTACAGTACTTTCCTTTTCGACTGATGTCACCTAGGCCTTCATTGAAGGGAAATCAGTGTAGATTTATGATTTTGTTATGCATTTTGCACACGAATTTGACATTTCACCTACATGTCCATGTACCTCTTTTGAATCACAGCAGTCACAAGCTTAAATAAAATGTTCACCCCTTTCTTAATTAACCGCAAATTCACATTCATATCAGTCTCCATTTGGGGTATGTAATTGCAACTTTTCACAATTCAAGCACCATTGGACAAAACTGTTGAATATTCTGTTTTACTTGTAATATTCGTTGCTAGTTTTTATACAGTTTTTATTTATTTTACTGTATTTTTCTTTGTATTTTGCTAGAAGAACCCCTTTAATATAGCCAATGTGTTATTGTAAAATTTTACTATGTCATTTTGTTATTTAACAATTTTGACTCCAGTAGTTTTTTTCCCTACTTTTTAAGGTCTGGCACTTGAGTGCTCTAAATAATGCCTTCTTTTAATGACTGCGGTTCCAAACCCGTAAGATCATTCGTTCATCTTCAGAACACAAAATTAAGATATTTTTTGTAAAATCTTTCTGATCCTGCATAGACAGCAACACAACTCCCACACAAGGCCAAAAAAGGTAATAAGGACATCATTAAAATAGTCTGTGACATCAGTGGCTTAGCCTTAAATTAAGTTTAATAAAGTCGTTATTTTTTATTTCTGTCACTGATGTCACATGGACTATTTTACTATTATGATGTAAGTACTCTCCTTCCTGGGCACTGAACGTGATAGTTGCTCTCAAACTTAATCAACAATATCCCGATTTGTGTTTGTAACAAAGGTCTAACGAGTTTGAAACGACATGCCGGGCGAGTAATTAATGAAAAAATTTTCATGTTTGGGTGAACTATCCCTTTAAAATTTATCACAGTCATTTTTCAAATGCCTATTTCAAGTTTTAGATATAACTTGACCCTCTACATCCTAGCTTTAATCCTAAAAGTGATATTTTACTAAAGGAAAAAAAAAAAGTGCTAACCCTGATCATAAGCATTCCTTCAAACCAATTCCAGTTGAACCTGAGGGAGGGCAGGAGTTGAGTAAATATTGGATGTAAAGAGAGCAACTCAGCATCCTTTAGCTGGCATGATGCCCTGTGTCAGATGAAGAGTGTGTATGTGTGCTCTGATCGGGCCTTTTGGCGAAACCTTACCTTGTACGGCTCACCAAACAAATTAAATCCGGTAGAGAACAAGTCTTCATCCTGCTGCACTTCCTGTGTCCTTCGCTCCCACTCCTTCTTCTTCAGCGCTGAGCGGTCCTGCTCGTAATGACTGCGGGAAACGAGAGAGAAAGAGCGATAGAGTAAGAGCGTGATTCGTGTTGGCATGCGAGAAATCGACAGCAAAAAACCCTGCCTGTAAGAGATTCAAGGGAAGCCCTTATCTGTCTAATAGGCCCGAGCTGACACTAAGCAGATGAGGAGAGCGTGGCGGAGGAAATAAAGTAACTGGATTGGTGCACAGATGCTTTGCAGGAACAGACAGGAGACTGCCAGGAAGAGGCAGCTCTGTTTGAAACGCTGGTAGATGGGCTGGAGCCTCGGGGAGCGTTTATTTAGATTTGGAGGACCTCATATGGCAATCAGTGTGGGGGATTGTTACAGGAAATTCAAGCTTGTTTTAAACAAAGGCAGATGTCATACTGCGGTAGTTGACAATCCCGAATTCAGTGTGTGGAATAAATGATTTCACAAATGAAAACCCAAGCTACGTCCTCTGAGGGTCTCTGTCAGCCTCGTATTTTTCTTTACGTTCATTATAATGACGACTTTATCCGAGCGGCTCCCCAGCGTCTCTCCCAGGCCTCTTCTGAGATATTTAACATCCGTAAACGACTTACTGTTTAACAAACGTCATCTATTAGCGAGGAAACAAACACGCGGGGTGCTAAACTGAGTGGGTGCGATGCTAGCTGAGGCTGGTTGGCCCCGGGGCCAGTGTTATAGACTGACAGTGGCTGATTAGGAGCCGTAGACTCGTTTCTATCTTTATCATAATGCAGAATGGCCTCAGGTTAATGCAGACCTCCCTCAGGAACAGACACACACCACAGCCGCTAGCTGTAGCATTAGCATCCATCCCTGAGGAGGAACAATGGCGTGATAGAAAAGGTGAATTTTTATTTGGCTGTTTTATTATGTACATGTACGAGGATGTCACAGTGCTTTGTTCGTTCATTCACTCGCTTCCTCAGTGAAGGATACATGACATGCTTCAAAAGATATGCTGTCCCATAAAACAAATTAGCTTGCTAACCACACTTTTCACTATCAAATTTAGGGTGAGGGATTTGAAAGGCTGGAAGCCTGTTTATCCCATAGAATGGTGGGATATAAAATATTAAAAATGAAAAAAGTGAAATGTGTCTTTTGTTTTTATCTTGAAATTGCAACTTTGATTTTAGCACCTGCTAGTATGTGGCTTCCTGGGTTTTTTTTTTAATTTTATTTTATGTACAGGTATGTGCTAAAATATAATACCCTAAGTAAAGTGAATTGCAGTTTCTCAGATTAAGAAATAAAAGCTAAAATGTAAAAAAAAAAAAAAAAGAAAGCCTCAAGGTTTGCTGTGCCTGTTTGCAAGGTTGTGATTATATGTCACTGGGACTTTATTATTATTATTATTATTAATAATAATGTTATTATTAGCATTATTATTTTAGTTTACAGTTAAATATTATAAATAATAGTGATAAAATAGTTTTTGTTTAAAATAAATAAATAATAATGGGAAAATAGCCAAAAATGTTGTGATTATATATCAATGTACCAATAATAATAATAATAATAATAATAATAATAATAATAATAATTAAACTATTGTAATATTGTTTAATATGGATATAAAAAAAAGAAAGAAAAATGCATTGACTTGATATCAGACACAAATGTCATTAAAACATAAAATAAATCAAAAGCAAAATGACAAAGATTTCCATTACTATTAAATGTAAGCATTAACAATAACTGTAGCATCTATGGTATTTTGGTCATGGTTAACATTTTAAATGGGTGCCTCCATTTTATACAACACGCTCCAACAATATTTGCTATTCCAACTCATGACTTATCCTTTCAATTTTACAGTTTAAATACAAATATTATTTTGACTTTCCGCTGATAGAATCATCGCTTTCATCTAATGTCAACATCGCTAAAACCCAAGATTCCTCAAATGCATATTTCATCAAGCCCTGCTAATAGGACACTTTCCCAGAGCAACATAGAGTCATCCAGCTCTTGGAGGTGATGGATAGCACAACGAGACGGAGAACTGGAATCAGTCCGTCTTCAATCGGCCTTTGCACACCTCGGAGTCCCGCGGCTTCAGCCACGGCGTTTAATCCATCACCAAATTATTCCAGAGGGCGGGAGATGAAACGGTGCGAGAAAAACGAGGCCTGGTCTGAGGGTGACAGGTGCTTCTTCTGAGGGGTCGAGGAAGAAATAAGTGACAAAGAAAAGTGGGAATAAACACAGCGACGAGAGATTGACGGTGCTTCCCAGGCCTAAATGACAGCAAGATGTCAGTTATCTTTATGTCAGCGTGCTGGGCACACCTGACATAGCCACCTGACACGACAATAAATCAAATTTACAACTGTCAGTGGCAGAGCCTTCCAGGCACTTGGGTCCCCTGACACTGCATTACCCTCCAAATACAGAGCACTGCACTGGACAGTGAGAGGGTGCTACAGACGATTAAGATCATTGAAGAACACTAAGGTGCAAATTACACCTAGTTATGACTGCAGCAGTGTGAGACTGGTTAACAGTCAGTGTGAAGACAATGGTCTCGAAAGGCTTGATTTCCCCTAATAGTGGGGAAAACAGCCTGTTTATGAAACACTAGTATGGTAAAGGTAATGCCTCAAATCAGTGGAGGCACTAGGGCGGGGCTTGATGGGGCTATAGCCCCATCAGAAACTTGCTTAGCCCTGGTACAGTCCCCCCACCATTAACAATGAAAAATAAACATTAAAAACCTAAAAATAGAAATCCTTATAGGTGGCCTATTCACAACTGATATTATGGGGGAGGGGTCGAGCAACACAAGCATGCATTGTGTAAACAGTCCGCAAGAGTTATGCTGGTGAATGTCAGTCAATTCACTACAGAGAAAGTGAAAGTAAAGAAATTTTTTTAAAGGAGTCATGACCCACAATTTTCACTTTTCACTTTTCACGAGAATCAATGTATGTTATGATTGCCTAACGATTGTACACTGGCCGGGAAGCCGATATTTAAAAGTGAAGCGTTTGTTTACCTCAGGGTTTGTAAAATAGCCCACGTGCACGCGCACTCAAATACGAGATTTTGATTTCTTCCTCGTCTTGACGTCAAGACGAGGCAGGATATACCATATATGGACACCGCAGCAGGAAGCTCGCCCTTCCCCTCTCCCCCTCATATTCAGTCGAGAAAGAGTTGCTCTGTGGTTGACTGCCAGAATCAACATGTAAATGTGTTTTCTCTACCAAGAACGGACCTAGCTATCAGAGACCAGTGGATTAAATTCATTTTTAATGACGCGGTTCCTTCAACCCTTCCCACTGGCTTATCGTTACGTGTTTGTGCTAAACATTGTAGGCCGAAATCCTTCACAAATTTGGGGCAATATCAGGCGAAGTTGGCATCGAATCTCTGGAAAAGCGCCATTCCAACAAAATTGCCGGCAATTGAAACGGTAAGACTGTGTTTTTATTGCTCCACTGTGTGTAACAAACAGCATCTGCGGCTATTGTATGCTATTGCGTCTGTCACTAGACAAATAAACGAAAGACTTGAGGTGAAGTAATTGTTTATGTTCCCTGTAAACGGACTGCAAAAACGGACTTTTGACTGCATTATAATGATTTCTTAATTCAGAATATGATCAAGATTGTGTAGGTTGATGTGTTCGGGGAATTTGCCAGTTAATAGTAACATTTAAAGCCCCTTAAATGAACGAAATGACTCGGAAAAAAGATTGAACAAGGGAGTCAGACACACTATCGTTCAATGAACGCGTCCAGGCACAACTCTGGCGGGATTATTAGCTTCGAGGTATGGGGAATGGCTGCTAAAGTACTTTGCACAAAACAAATGACTGAGATCATCATGAATTCGGTTATTGTTAATTTATTGCCTAACGCTTATGAGGCGCCGTCTAGTTTGTGTGTGTGCTCACGTCTTATATTTGTGTGTGTGTGCTGTGCTCACATCTCATATGAGTAACTTTATGTGCGTGGATAGTTCATATACATGTATGTGTAACTAGTACTTAGTATATATGCAAGCGTGTTTCATATGTGTGCGTGAATGAAGTTTGATTTAAGGCCTAAACGGCGCCTCATACTTATACACTGGCCGGGAAGCCGGTCGCGTTCATTCACAACTTGCGCCATGATGTCAGTTTGTAATGATATGCTAAAGCGTTACCTGCGTTGTCAACCCCCCCTTCCTGCAACCAATCAACGCGCCCCTCATTTGCATTATTATAATGACCGTCCATGACAGCCAAAATATCGCATCAGATCTCGCGAGACAATAATGCCTTCAGAAATAAGGGTCTGAGGAGCTCTGTGCTTATTTTTTTCCACTTTTCTTTTTTAGAAGGGCCTGAAAGACTATAATACAGCAGTAGGTATCCAAGGTAATACGACATTATGACTCCTTTAAATAAAATTGGACAGCACTTTCTAACGCTGCATTTACGGCACATATTCTCTGAGGCAACGAGAGACGAAACTACTTCAACATATGCTAACAACGTTATATAGCTGTCTTAAATTATTCCCTTAATATTTATCTTGTGGACCGTATACTTAAAAACATGAGAAGACACGTATTTCTTGTTAAAAAGGTGGTTTTTGAAAATCGTTGCACGAAATAAAGCTTCATTTTTATTGATGACAGCAGTGTTAATAATTTAATTACAGGCCTATAATTCATTGTATAAATTAATAGACTTGAAAAAAAACATTTTCAATGAGGAGTAAGCTAACAGCCTAAGCCTTAATTATTCTCACAGCATGTCATGCAGTGATGCGCTATGAAATTATTGTGTGGCAATAATAGTATATAATTGAATAATAAAAGTAACCTAATACCAATAATAATAATAATAATAATAGGCCTAATAATAAGAATAATTTAACATGCCTACATTAATTGGAAATGCTAAATCCTCTTAATAGTGCCAATTTTTGATGCTTTTGACAATATTTCTGGCTATTGTCGACACATGATACGACACATCTCAGCATCAGGATTGCTTGCCCGTCTCTGTACGGAAATAGTTGTGCATAGTATGAATTGTCAGCACTTTATCTATTGTAAAAAAAAAGAAATAAAAACTGGTTAGATTTTACCATGTTTTCCTGGCAATTGTCATTGAGGGTGACTGACTGTAGATGGTCAGAAAAAATGACTAAATAGATATTTAAAAACAATTAAAAAAAGAAAAAGAAATCCCTACTTTTTCTCTTATCTATGCACATTCATAGATTTTATTAATTTGTAAGTGTCATATTTGGCAGCTGGCATTAGAAGTTATATTACAGTTGCTTATGAAAAGTTTAATACCACACACACAAAATTTTTTTTTTTTTAAAGCTGCTGTATATAAAAAACACAAGGTGGCTGAATTTGCATGCTATTTAGATAGCTGAAACTGATAGACGTGCATTACTTTCAATCAATTTAATTAGCGCCCTCCTTAAAGCCAGGGTAGGTAATACATGTATAAACAACTTTCTTCCAAATTTGTTTAAACTTTCTATATATATCAATGCATAATTAAAATGTAAGTACTCTGATAAAAAGAGTATAAAAATCGAGTGACTCTAGACCGTTTAATCTGTATTAAACACAGCTCATTATTTCCATTTCGGGATGAAACATAGGATTGGCTTAGGCGACTGTCACTCTCTCGCAACCATGGCAACCACCCTTTTGCCACACATGACCTGCCCACTTGCGCGTGCACGTTTGATTTGAGGAATTCAACAGGCACGGATCCTAGGAATACCAAAACAATGGCAGAGAAACAGCAAGCAAAATTCACAGTACCAGCCTATGCAGTTAGTGAAGGCAAACCAGGCAAAAAAAGGAAGACAGTAACAGTACAAGAAAAGGCAATGAACAAAAAGTCTTTGGATAAACAAAGAAATAAAACGCGAGTTAATGTCGGCGTGGCTTTCCAGCGATGGCGAGAACTGAGGGAACTCAAGGGGCTGAAAAGTGACTCCTTGATGGCTTTATTTCTGCTGGACAGGTAAATCTTTCTTTTTGTATTTTGATCATACATATTTTTTTCATGAAGCATGTGTCATTAGCACACGTAGCTGGATAATATAGCTAACATAACATTACTTAGCGAGCCATAGTAGAGGCTTTGGAAGGAGCCCAGAAGGGAGGGGGTGGAGTGAATGGAAATAATGAGCTGTCTTTAAAACAGTCGTGAGAGGTCTACAGGCACTCGATTTTTATACTTTCTTTTTCAGAGTACTTACATTTTAATTATGTATTGATATATAAATAAAGTTTAAACAAATTTGGAAAAAAAGTTTTTTATACATTTTTTTACCTACCCTTTACCTACCCTTTTACCCTTTAACACCCACAACAAAAAAACATCCTGCCTCAAATAAATTATAAAATGTACAGTAACAGTTTATTTTAAGGTGTCCTTGTTACACACATTACATGCGCTTACTATTATAATAACAATAAATTATGCGTAATTACATGCAAGTAACCCTAAGCCAAACCCTAACCATACTGTAAGTACATGTAGTTAATTAATATTACTCAGTACTTAAATGTATAATTACACTGTAACAATGACACCTTAAAATAAAAGTGTGACCAAATGTACTTTCAGGGCTTTTAAAACTTAACATATGAATTTGAGATATAAATTAAATGAAATTATGAATAAGACTGAGTTTTTTACATTTAAATTCTCCAAACAATTTACTGATATTATAACTATTTTGTAATATGACTACTATTACTGTTGGTTGTGCTACTTTATCATATATTTATTTATATATATATATATAGTGATAACAATGCTATTTCATAATATGACACATTATTACTGAAAACAAAATGTATATTTAAATATTCTATATTGTTTAACATTTTTAATCAAGAAAGTGTATAAAATGATAAACAATTTTCTATAGCACAATGGCAATATACAAACATATTTTTCTTGCATGTGGGTTTATGAAAACATATCTACAGTCAAGAAGGCTGTTAAGTGTTCAGTTTAGTTTGGTTATGTTCTAGGTTTTTCTTGTTTGATCTAGTCTCTAAACTAGTGGTTTGTTCCATTGGTTTGTAATTGATTAGATTCGTGTCTGCACCTGATTGAATTGTTTGTTTCACTGTATTTAAGCCCTGTGTTTACTTCGGTTCCTGTGTCCTGTTTCAGTTTGTGTAAATACATCTAAATTGCTGCACTTAGATACAATTACAAACTAATTCAAACTATGTTTCAAACTATAACAGCATCTCAATAATACTAAAATAACACTGGCCAGATTATCATAGAGCAAATCGGCCAATCTCTGAAAACACACTAAAAACATGATTTAATCTCCTCTTTCGTAATGTTTGTTTTGCTCGATTTTTGTACAGTCGATCATTTTCGGAGGAGGCACTGCCCACCTTCCTTCCTCTGAGAACACACCAGTGGTATATTCAGACTTCACATAAACACATTACCAAAATTTCTCTGGGCCATATATTCTGTTTTATGGGTGCGTTGACGACACGTCGTATGTTAAACAGCGGCGGCCAGATGCTTTATTACGTTGATGTTGTTGGTGGCATGATTATGTTCTGAAATATGTGGCATTGGCAGTTTTCTCCCTCCATTATTTCGTACTCCACCTCTCGTCTGCCTCTTCCCAACACTGCCAATGAAGGGGGGAAATGAACAGCGATATCCATGGAAAAGCGAATGAATTTAATCTAAGCTGAGGTTTGCTGCATTTGAAAGATAACCAAATAGAGCGCCTGCATCTCTCTCCCCCTCCGCAGCCCCCGGTGAAAGCCTCCCATTGAGAAATAATGTAATAAACAGCCGATGAGTGCCACTGTTATTAGAACGAAGCAGCCGCCACAACAGTGGGCCTGATTTCTGATTTAAGCGGCAATTATTAATTTGAAGCATGGGCTAATTAAAACTACCGCTAAGCGTTTAGCCTCTTTTGTTACAATTATTTTGGAGGATTGTAATTATAAAGAGCTGCTTATCTCACACATTAAGGCAGTGACAGAAGAGGTGGCGATCTCCTCTCATTTATTTCCTGATACAGCAGCGCTCGGACGAGATTGATGTGAGAAAGATAGCAGGCGTTTGTCAGGAGGAAGCTGGGGGTCGTCTGATGGGACGGTTTAGCCTGAGGGAAAACCGAGCTCTGTCGGGAACTCTCATTTCTTTTTCTTTCTTTTTTTTTTGTGCTTTCTGTTTCCTCCACTGCATTTTTAGTGCTTTCCTTGACTTAAAAAAGCATGCAGTATATGAACCAAAATGACAACATTGACAAAATTATAGTGTGATTCTTTTCTTTATCAAAATATTTAATATAGATCTATCCGCACGTATGCAATTGTTCAAAAGTTTGAGGTCAGAGAGATTTTTTTTTTTATATTTTGTAAGTCTCTTATGTTCACCAAGGCTGTATTTATTTAGTTAAAATACAGTAAAAACAGTAATAGTATGAATTATCTGTACAATTTAAAATAACTTTCTTTTTGAATATATTCAAAAAGGTAATTTATAGCTGTGATGGTAAAGCTGAATTTTCAGCATCACTACATCAGTCTTGAGTGTCACATGAAATCATATGCTGGTTTTCTCACTTGAGAAATATTTTAATTATCATTAATATTTTTTGGTGAAAACCAAGATCTTTTGATCAATTTAATGCATCCTTGCTGAATAAAAGTTAAATTATTTCAATTCTGACCAAAAACCACAAGTGGAGTGTTATGTTATGTTATGTTATGTTATGTGTTATGTTATGTTATTATCATCATTGTTATTATTATTAATAATAATATTAATACTCATGATTCTTTGATGAATAGAAAGTTCACAGATTTTTTTAAACAGATTGTTTTGTTACATTTGAAATGTTGTTACTTTCATTTTGCAACAATTTAACGTGTTGTCGCTCATTGAAAGCATTGATATAATAAATAAACATATAAAAATAATTATTACTGCCCCAGATCTTTTGAACGGTACTGTTCTTAATTTTTTTCTTCAAAATCTTTTTGTTCATTATTGTAACCACACAATCACTGTTGCTAAATATATAGAAAATTAAAAAGTAGTAAACAGCAACAGTAACAGAAACATGTCAACCCTCAGAAGCATCGGAGAGACCAATTCAAAAACGACCTAAATTTAGCATTCCTTCAGTCAATTCCCCTCGAGCTGCAGAGCGAGCTCAAATGAGCAGCAGGGCCAGAGCTGTGTCTTCAAGACGGCGAGGCAGCGGTGGCGAGTAAAGGACTCTCGTAGATTAATGAGCAGCGCTGACAGTAATTGCTAGGTGCCAGGTTATCACACTGACCACTGACACCACTTCCCCTCAGGACTCTCTCCATTTCCTCAAGGAGGCCATTGTCTGCACTCACATTAGCAGTGGCTCAGCAGCATTCCACACAGTGGAGGCTAAAACACACTTCACCACTGTCACTGACTTTTGATGTCTTTCTTCCTTCAGGGCAGAGCTGATTAGAAATAGACGTGATCCTCAATGTTTTAAAGGCACTAAAACATTTTCTGAAATTCACAGACACACAGGAACTAGTTTGATATGATTTATCCAGAAATGTGCACATCTGATTTAAACTTAAATGTAAATTATATATATATATATATATATATATAAACGCCCTGCTTCAGACTCCCTCCAGTGAACGATGAAAGAATTTAAACATCTCAGTGATCTTTTTTTTTTATTGCTTCATTTGTTTAATTGCCTTTGTCATGCAGCCTTGTGCTTTTTCTAATTCACTCCACCTTCTTGTTTTTTTTGTTTTTTTCTGGGTGCTTTTAACTCGCAAAGCAAGGGATCAGCGATTAACTGCGTCCACCAATTAGAAAACATGTCTGGAGTCTGAAATGTCATGTCATGAATATTGCAGGAGGAGCTCCGGCACATTCCCAGAATTTGACCCAATTTAGCAAACAGACGTGGTCGTGCACTGGAACATCAGAGCGGTGTCCACAAACAGCCACGACGGGGATTTACACCCGAGTCAAACACCCAGCACCTGCGCCACCAAACAAATGTCAATTTTCCATATCATCAAACTGTAAAAACTGATCCGAACGCAGTAATAGTCAGAGACGCTGAGCGCATTCAGCAGACTGCGTAATCGAGAGAGGAAATTATGGCAGCTGCACGTCGATTATCCCTTAATGGGCACCGACTTCAAATTAATGTCTTCTTCATGTTCCATATTTCACATTCATATTGAGAGGAATTTACCACAATTATGGTGTAATTGCAGATCTGCGGCTGAAGTTAACAGCATACAGGGTGCATTTAAGAACGAGAGAGAGAGTCGCTCTCGAGTTGAAACCTGAAAGCTGGGATTGGCCTTCCACGTGGTTTGGTGACAAATGCATCAGTGAGTTGAATGTGAGGTTGAAACAGCAACAAAATAACACATAAACAAACAACTACAACAGTCCATGGGATCTCTCCTCTATTATCTCTGGCTTTGAAGCTCAGCTGTCAGACGGAACGGTTTCCAGACACTTTTTAACCCCTGGCCTGTAATTATGCAGATTCAGCTCTCGGCTGCAGTGGAGGACAGAAGGAGAGATGGAGAAGGCTGATGAAGTGGAGGAAGAGGCCGACAGGGCCGTGAAGAGCTACATATGAGGCATGTTCATCTGTGACGTCTGGCTGATAACCTAAACTGAACATCCCAGTTCAACCCAGAGGAGATTCAAACACTTCTCACAAAACCTGTCAAGGAATGTCTGGCTCATATTTCACAAAACACACAAACAAAGATGTAACTAAGTCAAGTTTATATAATGGAGAACAGAAGGAGAGAGAGAGAGAAGGGGGGCGGTACTATAATATATATATATATATATATATATATATATATAGTATTGGTATTGTATAAGTATTGTACATTGTTCTGTTAATTTATGACAATTATGTTTTATTTTTTTGCGTTACAGTATTTTTTTACAGTAATGAAAATATAAAATAACAGTTAATAAATCATAATATTAAGAATTTGGGAAGAAAATACATAATATTCAAATAATACATAAAAATGGTATATTATTATAAAACATATTTTAAAACGTATAAATATACAAATAACAATACTTTTAGAATTATATACATTTATACATTAATTATAAAATTATATTAATATTATCTTATTTATATGAAGTGTATACATGTTAAACTAATTATATAATATAGTATTTATAATATAATATAGTAATAAATACATTTACAAAATAAAAGATAGATAGATAGATAGATAGATAGATAGATAGATAGATAGATAGATAGATAGATAGATAGATAGATAGATATTATACACACACTCTTTATTCGTTATTATATATTTTTTATTAGGATAATATATAAATAAATACATTCATAAATAATATTGACTTTGAAAATATGAAATAAGTGAAATATGATTTTTCATATGATAGCACTATGTTAAGCAATAGCAAGTAACATTATAGATTTCTGGATTGCAGTTATCAGTTTCATTTGTCTTGTGAGTATAAACAAGCCAGAACTCTTTTTATGATACATTTTATATTGAAACAGCTGAAAAGGGTTACAAAACCAACCTGTGAACCCCAGCTGGCTCAACCACAACTGTAGGAATGGTAAGCATCAAAGATTAAAACATGAAAACAAATGGAGCAGATTTCAGAAATCGTTACGCTTTAATTTTCTATTCCTTTGAACTCGTTTCGGCATTCGTTAATCAGCAGCCGGTTCTAAACATTCCCCTCAGAGGCTGGTGTGTTTTTCACACACAAAAACAGCCGAACACCAAACAACAACTTCCCATCATTGACCGGCAGCCTGACGCCGCTTTCTGCTAGAAAGCTGTTAATTGCTGCATAATTTCAAAGTGAATCCACCTGAAGAGATCTCAGGGTCCACTAGCTTGTCTTTAATCATGCTCTGTTCAATTCTGCATGCCAATGAATTTGTCACTAATAGACTGCAAATTACATTGACTGCACTGGAGACGTAATTACTTTTACTGTTTTCAATGAGAGACGCTTCGGTTTAACAGGAATGGTAGTGCAGCTGTCAATGTGGGCAAGAATTGCAACTGTCAAGAAAGGTCTCTGTCACATTTAAATCGAAAGAACATTTATATTACAACTTTTGTAAGAAATTCATTGAAATAAATATATAACTATGTATTAAACTGACAGTAAAACATATTGCAAAAGATTAAGATAATTTTAAACATTCAATTCATTAAAGAATCACAGGTTTCCACAAAACATCATAAACAACTACTGGTTTCAATATTGATAAAAATGAGAAATGTTTGTGGAGCAGCAATTCAGCATATTAGAATTATTTCTAACACTGAAGACCGGAGTAATGATGATGAAAATTCAGTTCTGACTAACAGGAATAAATCGCATTTTAAAGTACATAAAAAGAAAATAAAACAAAAAACCCAGGTATTTTAAATTCTAAAAAATATTTTATAATTTTACTACATTTTCAGTATTTTAATCAAATACTTACAGCTTTTGTGAGCACCTTTCAAAAATCTTTTTGGTGTGTTCGTATTCCTTTTATTGTAATGTGCATAAAGGTAATTTAAAAGAATAAGTTTTTTTTTTTCTTTCTACTTTTGTAGATATATATATATATATATATATATATATATATATATATATATTTATTTATTTATTTATTTATTTAATGTATTTATTTGTGTGAAATATAACCTGTCAACACTCTTACTCAAAAGTTTGGGGTTAGTACATTTTATTTTCTTCTTTCCTTCTATCTTTCTTCCTTTCTTGAAATGTATACTTTTATTCACCAAGGATATACTAAACTGATTGAAAATGATGATGACTTACATTGTTAGAAAAGTTTTAGATTTTTAATAAATACTTTTCCCCCATGTTTTACTCATCAAAGATTTGTGGAAAAGAAGTATCAAAGATTCTACAAAAATATAATAAAGAAACAAAACAAAATAAAAATAAGCAGCACAACAATTTTCAACACTGATAATAAATCATAAATCAGACTTAATTCTGAAGGATCATATGACTTTTAGGAGTCTGAACTTTAGTATTGTCTTTTTCTTTTATGTCTTCCTGTTCCTGTTTTTCCTTATAAGGTTTTTTTTTTTTTTAGCTCTTTAGTTAACTTGCTCATTAGTCATTATTAGTTATAATAAGTTATTTTATTGCCAGTATTCATGTGGATTAGAAAATTAAAGACTTTCTTTGTGGATTTTTCTTTTTCTCCTTCCTTGGAGAGACTGTAACAGTGACACTGAGGACTGGAATAATAATTCTGAAAATTCAGCTTTGTTTCACAGAAATAAATTAACTATATTAAAACAGAAAACAGTTATTATAAATTGTAATTTTCCAAAAATATAATTTTGGAATCAAATAAATGCAGCTTTGAGTATAATAGACTTATAATAATCAATATTATAAGTCTAAGTATAATAATCAAAATCCTACTGATCCCAAACTTTTGAGTGGCAGTATATATCCTTTGATTCATCCACATGTAAGGGTTTAATATGGATGATATTACATATGATTCTTCAGCAAGCTTGAGCCAAAGTGTTTCAGGAAAGCTCTTTGTGGAGCAGTCATGTGCTGTCAGTAGATACAAAAGCTGTGGTCTGTCCACCTGTGGGAGGCGTGACGCTCAAAGACGATCGCTAATTACACGCTAACCTGACGTGGCTGGACAAGAAATGTGACAGGAACAGAAGCTGGGCAATTAACTATTTTATCACCCCAGTTTTATGAATTTCCCATTTGTCAGAGTAATTGGTGTATGGCTCCACACCGTCTCTCTCTTTCTCTCTCTTTCTCTCTTACACTCATGAAACTTCTATTTTCAGAAAACAATACTTATTCCAGTATCTAATATATGTCATCTCTTGGCTTGGGTCCTGGTTTCTGTTACATATGTCACGATTGAGCACAAAACGTTTTTCTGGCAGCTTGCTCGAGTTGAAATGTATGTTGTCTCTCTGGTGGGTGGAGGTTTTCACCTCTCTTATGCTGACACGGACGTTGGCATCCCCACAAGTAAATAAACACGTCCGTCAAAGCTGCTGAAAACAAATGTGGTTTTAGTCACGTCTAGACAACCGCGATGACTTCATAAGCCATATTCTTCCACACGTGTCTAGTGGAGCTGGAGCTGGTCTGGCAGAGGAAACCTCTAATACTTTTCCTCAGTTTATGTTGTCCACTGCTGTTGAAGTTTCATCGCTTGACGGTAAAAACATGTCCTAATCTCTGGACAAAAATCTGCTGACATCAGATGATATGTATTTATCACGATAATGATGATATGTGTTTATCACGGGGCAGCTGTGGCATAATGGTTAGAAAGTTGGACTTGTAACCTGAAGGTCGCAGGTTCAAGTCTCAGTGCCAGCAGGAGTTGTAGGTAGGGGAAGTGAATGAACAATGCTTTCTTCCGCCCTCAATAGCCATGGCTGAAGAGCCCTTGAGCAAGACATTGAACCCCCAGTTGCTCCCCAGGTGCTGGAGCAAATAGCCGCCCACTGCTCCGGGTGTGTGTTCATGGTGTTTGTGTTCCTTACTCACAGCTGTGTGTGTTCTTGGATGGGTTAAATGCAGAGCACTAATTCTGAGTATGGGTTACCATATTTGGCAAATGCCACGACTTTCACTTTAATGAATTTTTTTTTATTTATTTATTTTTTTTTTACTAAGACTGTCAGTCAATTAAAAATTCACCAAATTCATTTATATGGTGTGCTCATTTATTCAGGGGGAAAGATTAAACACATTAATTTTTTATTGCATTTTTAAATAAATAAACAAACGACAAAATCAATGCACCGTCCTAAATTACAGACATATCTAATTTTTCTATGGTTAATACCGGATAATCCCTTTTAATAAAAAAATTGTATTTTACTTTTATATATTATCTATTACTTTATATATTCAATTCACCATAAATGATAGTAATAAAAACGTATTAAATATATAAATATTAAATATCAAAAAAATCTTCTGCTTATTTGGCATGCCATCACAGGAATAAAACTTTTTTAAAATAGTAGAAAGCAGTTATTTTAAATCGTAATAATTTGTCATTATAATACTGTTTTTACAGTATTTTTGATCAAATACATGCAATCTTTTTTGAGCATAAGAGACTTATTTTAAAAGAAGTGTATTCTTGTTCTCATATTATTTATACACTATATTATATAATTTAATGACAGTGAATAAGATGCACCAAAAAATGGTGACAGAACCCATCAGAAAAAAAATATTTTAAAAAATCCTGTACTCAAAATGTCACAATGCAAATGCATACATAAATTAATAAATTGTTGATTTAACTGATAGAATGAGCATGTATATAGTATAGAGCAGACTTTTTCCGACTTCTAAAAGTCAAAGTCTAAATGTGTTTGTGATCTTAAAAATAAATAAATAGATAATAATAATAATAATAATAATAATAATAATAATAATAATAATAAAAAATTCCAATCGCAAATATATAAAACAAAAGTTTGATCGCATTTGTTTGTAAGACACAAAGAAAAGGAAAGTTCAATCTGGATGTGCAGAGAGAAATGAAGTGTGTGTGTGTGTGAGAGAGAGAGAGAGAGGGACACTAGTGGGTTCAGTGAGACGAGTGTCTTTGATCTCTGATTCCAGCGCACAGAGCACGGAAATGAAACCCCAGGCCCTTCCAGCCCCATTTCTGTTATGTGGGCAAAATAAAGCAAGAACCAATTTCAAATTAACATAAAAAATAATGAACTTCTGGGACCCTTGCAATTCACACATGCAAAGTTCGTCCCTGATTGCTTTCAGTTGCAGGAATCATTACATTGCCTCAAATTTCATTTCATCACATTGTTGATTTAATTATTTGATTTAGGCTAGACATGGTAAAAGAATACTTTCAATTACAAAACGAGAAGCACTCGATGTGGGTCAGACATAGTTGAGGTGGAATTTAAATAAAAAAATACCATCATTAATTTAATAAACTTTGGAAATAATAGCAAATATATAAGATTGCATCATTTGGAAGATTTTTTTTTTTTTTTTACTTTTAATATTTTCCGCATAAAAGAAGATCTTCTTTAACATTGCACCGTTGCTATCCACTGAATTCCCTGAATCCCAACATCCTCACTCCTAGCAAAAACCATTTGTGTTCCATTTCACCAAAAATGCCCAGTATCTCAAGTCCAGCAATAGCAGACTGAGTTCAGAAAAACTGAATTAGTTTTTTTTCTAAATGCATGAAGCAGTTCTGAGTAACTTTAACACTTTTCAAACAGTTCCCATGGTGACATGGCACCTGTGGGTTGCAGGCTAAGCTGTGAATTCTGGGGTGTGAAAGTTTTATTCCTGTCTCCTCACACACAGCCCATTCATATCAGACCATTTATTAGTTGTGCTAAATGAGGATTTACAGGTATACAGTATATGACCAATAAAAGTCCGAAAACCAGAGGAGGTTTGTATTATAGTTCGGCTTCAAAACTCAATAAATGATACAATGTTTTCATCTGACAGTCAGAAACTAGACAAAAGCACCACTGTCTCATCAATCAAAGCCTGCTAGCAAGCAGAGATCAGAAAACAGCAGCAGTTAAAAGTATTTTATCTCGCTTTCCTCTCACTTACACTGTAATAATGTTAATTTCATTACACCGGCTCAAGACTCATAGAAATCCCAACCAGTAAAACAGGAATAAAAGGCTTATTACTTACATATTTTTGTCTGATTCATATGCTATTGAGTACATCGAGGGCTGGTGCTTATACTGTATGTTGCATGTCAGCAGAAATGTCAACTAATGCTGTATTGCTACAACATTATGACTGTGCTGTTTTATAATATTACTTTTTCATAAAATAGTATTTTTTGATTATTATTTTAGAAATTAGAGAAATTATTTTAGAAACTTTTTAGAAATTCTCTTTGTTTTTGTGAAAAGTGGGGACATCCCATAGGCGTAATGGTTTTTATACTGTACAAACTGTATATTCTATGGCCCTACACCAACCCTAACCCTCACAGGAAACTTTGTGCATTTTTACTTTCTCAAAAAAAAAACTCATTCTGTATGGATTATAAGCGTTTTGAAACATGGGTTATGTCCTCATAAGTCACACTCTCCTTGTAATACCTGTGTCATACCCATGTCCTTATACAGAGTTGTGTCCTGATATGTCACAAAAACATGGACATGTACATGCACACGTTCATGAACAAAAGGTTAGATTATTGTAATGCTTTATTGGGTGGTTGTTCTACATGCTTAATAAACAATTGTACTCCAGCTGGTCCAAAATGCAGCAGCTAGATTTCTTACTAGAACCAGGAAGTATGACCATATTAGCCCGGCTCTGTCAACACTGCACTATTAATCATTGTATAGATTTTAAAATATTGCTTATTACTTATAAAGCCCTGAATGGTTTAGCACCTCAGTACTTGAATGAATCCTTGTAACATTATAATACACCACGGTAAAAACACCACGTCCGCTGTGTTCTCAAAACTCAACACAGCAATTTGAAAATACCTAGAATATCAAAATCAACTGCGGGCGGCAGATACTTTTCCTGCTTAGTACCCAAACTCTGGAATAACCTACCTAACATTGTTCGGGAGGCAGACACACTCTTGCAGTTTAAATCTAGATTAAAGACCCATCTCTTTAACCTGGCTTACACATAACACAAACACATTTCTAATATTCAAATCCATTAAAGGATTTTTAGGCTGTGTTAATTAGAAAAATCCAGAACCGGGAACACTTCCCATAACACACATTGTCTTTGCTACATCATTAGAAGAATGGCATCTACGCTAATATTTGTCTGTTTCTCTCTTATTCCGAGGTCACCGTAGTCACTACAGTCACCCGGATCCAGTACGTATCCAGACCAGATGGTGGATCAGCACCTAGAAAGGACCTCTATTGCCCTGAAAGACAGCGGAGACCAGGACAACTAGAGCCCCAGACACAGATACCCTGTAAGGACCTTGTCTCAAAGGACCACCAGGATAAGACCACAGGAAACAAATGATTCTTCTGCACAATCTGACTTTGCTACAGCCTGGAATGTAACTCCTGGTTTCGTCTGGTCAGTGGAGAACTGGCCCATTGGAACCTCAGCTTTGCCCTGGCCCGCCGGCTCTCCGTCTCTCTCTCTGCCTCAGGCTTAACCACAACCTGCTCCGCCGTTTAGAAAATGGTAATAAAATATGACAATAACTCAGAGCTCAACTGTGTCAAAACAAATTCATCTTGATAATGCCATCCTTCTTTTAGAATGTCTCACAAATTAATTAGGTTGAATAGTTGAATAGTCAGCTGTCACATTTAAGTACACAATTAGATAAGACCAATTTAGGTCAACCAATTACCAAACAACTTAATTTTGTTGTAGTCTTGTACAGTCAAGTAAAAAGTTTGCATTAGCAAAACATGCTTAGGTCAAAGTGTCTGCATAATTTTTGGTATATATATATATATATATATAAAGTCAAATACACATAAAGTGTGAATAAAATACGTAGTTACTATATTTGTAAAAATGTACACACAATATTTTTTTTTATATGATTTTTAAGTATTACACAATAATAATAATAATAATAATAATAATAATGATAATAATGATAATAAAGAGTCAAATGCAATGAAATATAAAAATAGTGGAGTGGAAGGAAAAAGTGTGGAAGAAAAAGATGCA
This sequence comes from Carassius carassius, assembly GCF_963082965.1. NCBI lineage: Eukaryota > Metazoa > Chordata > Actinopteri > Cypriniformes > Cyprinidae > Carassius > Carassius carassius. The sequence continues at coordinate 23,982,448 of NC_081783.1, forward strand.
CAACCAAACCAGAATTGTCAAGCAAAATCGATTCAAGAATTTGAATGAACTTCAAAAGGAATGGACCGAGGCTGGGGTCACGGCATCAAGAGCCACCACACACAGATGTGTCAAGTAATTTGCTGAACCACAGACAAAGTCAGATGCGTCTTACATGGGCTAAGGAGAAGAACTGGACTGTTGCCCAGTGGACCAAAGTCCTCTTTTCAGATGAGAGCAAGTTTTGTATTTCATTTGGAAACCAAGGTCCTGGTTTCCAGAGTCTGGAGGAAGGGTGGAGACGCTCATAGCCCAAGTTGCTTGAAGTCCAGTGTTAAGCTTCCACAGTCTGTGATGATTCGGGGTGTAATGTCATCTGCTGGTGTTGGTCCATTGTGTTTGTTGAAAACCAAGTCACTGGACCCGTTTACCAAGAAATTTTGGAGCACTTCATTCTTTCTTCTGCTAACCAGCTTTTTGAAGATACCTGATTTCATTTTCCTGATTTAGCACCTGCCCACACTGCCAAAAGCACCAAAAGTTGGTTAAATGACCATGGTGTTGGTGTGCTTGACTGGCCAGCAAACTCACCAGACCTGAACCCCACAGAGAATCTATGGGGTATTGTGAAGAGGAAAATGAGAATCAAAAAATCAAAAAATGCAGATGAGTTGAAGGCCACTGTCAAAGAAACCTGGGCTTCCATACCACCTCAGCAGTGCCACAAACTGATGCGTATCTATGAAGATACGCGTTGATAGGCATGTAGGAAAGCTATTTAAAACACTCGGACCGAGCAGAATATATAAATACAGAATATATAAATACAGATAAATAATTTTAAACAACTTAACTTAATGATTGCTATCAGGATGTGAAGAGATTTTCAACCAGTATAAGAAAATATGTTTCTGAAGACAATCACCTATTGCACCTTTAACTAGCATTTATTGAAATTAATTTCATCCACTGAAAAAAGGTTAACAGACTTAGTTTCTTTAAACACACACACACACACACACACACACACACAAACACACACACATACACAAACATCTGACAATATTGCCAAATTAAAAGTAAAGAAAAGTTGAAACATCAGCAATATATCACACTTCCTCTGTGCTTATATTTTGTCACATTCTAATGAAAATCTCCCCCCTTCTCCGTTCCCGTGAAATGCATCATTTCCCAGGGCCGAATGCGCGAGAGAGCGTTTCCATGAAGAGCTGGGTAATCAGTGCCTTTGAAGAGAAGATAGCAGCGAGCTTTCCGAGGGCAGCGTGCCAACCTTTCTCTCACTCTCTCTTTTTTCTCCCCATGTCCTTTAAAGAGACGTCCCCTGAGAGGGGGGCGAGGAACGCGGGAGGATATTGCCTCACACATCAGCATGAGCCCCCACCTCTCTCTTATTAGCCTCCAGTCTCCCATCCCTTCACATAAATATGCCAAGAAGCTCCATCCATTTTTCACTTGCGGTGTCAGTGAGACGCCCGCCATGAGCACAATCACACAGATTACAGCATTGCCATGTAGAGGTGCTTCCACCAACAAACAGATCAAAAGAGGCATGTTTATTTATTACATTAACATTAATGGACTTCAATTACAAGAGCCGCTTTAACACGTATTTACTAAAGCTACGTTTCATCGTGGAGTCTCTAGTGAGGTGAGACTGTCAAACAGGCAGTGAAGCACGTGACATTTATTTTGGGTGTAAAAACATTCCAAATGCGTCTAAGGCCATGTCCACACATACACGGGTATTTTTATATAAGAGTTTTTCCATCTTCCATTTAAAAAAAAATCTCTTTCTACATGAAAACGCAAACACATGCTATGAAGCATTGTCAAGAGCATGCCAAGCCAACAGGTGGTGATATAATCTCAACTGTAAAGCCATGTTGGCCAATAAGAAGCCTGAAAAAAGTTTCCAGTAGGTGGAGATAACAACACTGGCTCCGATGTCACAAGCCAAATACACCGGTTTCATTGACTACACGCTAACACTGCAACCAGAGTTTTTGAAAATCTTTACCCTGGCAGGCGTTTTCAAAAATGTTCGGTTTCAGTGACCTGGCATTGCGTTTGCATATGGAAGAACGACCAAACTGCGTAAAAAAAAGCAGGGCCTAAGAAAAAATGTCTTTCTCCATAAACTTGTTTGTAAAGCCAGTTCCCTAATTGGAAGAGTTACACACCAGTTGTTTAAAGAGTGAGTGCTGTACCTTTTTAAATTGAAATGCGTCTAAGAATTGTTTTAATGAGAAGAAACTCTTAGTAGATGCTCTAAATTAGCCTATAAAACTTGAGCTGTCGGCCTCAATCATTACATTACATTATTCATTTAGCTGACGCTTTTATCCAAAGCGACTTACAATTGCTATATATGTCAGATTTCACACGCCTTTGGAGCAACTAGGGGTTAAGTGTCTTGCTCAGGGACACATTGGTGTCTCACACCAAAGGCATGTGTCTTATCCACTGCGCCACTCACACCCTCAATCAATGCGTTTAAAGGGTTAGTTCACCCAAAAATTATGTCATTAATGATGACATGATAAGATGACATTGTACAAACGCTTCCTCTCTGGAATGAATTCAGTTGCAGAAACCAGAACTCTCAACTCTACACTCGACTGAAGCAGAATATGTAATTAGCGATCAATTCAAAAGTATATTTTAGCAACAAAAAAAAAAAAAACTGATGTAAGCAGCATTGTTTTGCCGTGGAAAGGCAGCTCATTGTTCATGATAAAACTGACGACTTGATGTCAAAATGTGTTTTTAAGCGGTAATTCCATCACATTACAGTGTTTTGTCTTTCCACCGTTTTTTCCACCTGTCGTTTCCATCGCCGCACTGACCTGGCTTGCCACAATTAAAACCATATGGGTTAACAATAAAAAAGCTCTATTATATTCTGAACAAAAACCCAGCAGAAAGAAATATATCATGTTTGACTAGAGCACTGGTGTTCTCTGAAGCGACTGGAATGCATTTGATCCTGAAACCTGTGCCAGAACAAATGTTAAAATCCTCAATTCCACACTCACGCACAATCCTGTCCTTCTAGCATCAAGCCTGCTGTTGAATTTTCAAACAGCTGGATTTCGATAAGCAGAAAACGGCAAGCACATTTGCTAATGGTACATAATGCAGTACTTCTGCTTGAATGAGATGAAATAAACTTAAAGAGAAAATCTTTGAAAGCTAAAAGAGCCCTTATAATGGAAGGAATGACAAATACAGTTTTGTTTCCTTAAGCACTTAAGTCTGTCTTAATAAAAAGGAATTAGCTCTTAATTAAAGGATTGGGTTTTATCTCCCATTAATGAACTGATTTAAGGAGACATCTTGAATAAAGACAATTCCAGGTCTTTGAAATCTCAAGTCAGATCTGTATGATCGCGAACATTACTTCACAAGGGTTTGATTCTTTGAAATGGGGGACAAAGTGTTGGTATTCTCTGAGAACAAAGCAGCAGGCTGTGGGATGGAATCACTAATTCCAGCAAGTGGCATAATAGCGGGAAGCACCCCAATCAGTGTGAAATAACCAGGTTCCTAAACATGTGTGGAAAGGTGCAGTGACCCTGAATACCCACAAATGGGTCAATTTCAGTTCTAATGGACTACGCTAATATGCAGTACGGCTCCCCTGAGAAGGGTGTTAAACCCCTATCTTATATGTCAGAGACGTTAAGCCCTCTCACACAAATGGATTACAGACCACTCTCCCTAACTTGCATAGAATATAAAATTAATTCAAAATGACTATATCGATTGAGCAACAAATCCTTGAGTACAAAAAAAAAAATATATATATATATATATATATATATATATATATATATATATATATATATATATATATATATATATATATATATATAATCCTAATTGACTAGGTTATTGGTCTTTTTTCTGCATAGACAAATATTTTGTTGTTTATTTCTTCTTGTACTTTTTACAATTGATAAAACATAAAAAAGGTTGACTTTTTTCATGTTTGATGTTTTAGGATCGTGCTTTCATTAGTAATCTGGCAGCATGCTAAGCATTAGCCACTACACAGTCAGCACAGTAAAGTCCTCTTTTTTATCTTAAAATTAATAGTCATACACATTGAAAAGGATGTGTTTGCTGCTGCATGCACCTCAAGCTTTAACTTCTAAAATGCATCTAATTTTTTTATGTTCTTTGTTAAAGTATTAATATTTAAGCACATTGTTTTAAAAATGGCTGCTAGAATGAAAGAATGAAAACTTTTTAAAACGCATATCAAGGACTTTTCTATTAGGGCTGTGTATTGGCAAGAATCTGGCGATATGATATGTATCACGATACATGGGTTCTGATACAATATGTTGCAATACATTGCGATACTGTCAGCAAGGCGATATATTGAGATATTTGTTATTTTAGGAATATGATATATTTTTAGGAAATCTGTCATTTAAGAACACAATTCAATTCAAATGTATTTGTATAGCGCATTTTACAATACAAATCATTGCAAAGCAACTTTACAGGAAATTAAGTTTCTACAATATTTAGTAGTCGTTTATCAGTGGTGACTGTCAGTTTATGTGAATATGGCAGAAATGTACGGAAGAATCAATTAAAGATGTAATCAAACAGACGATGAACACAATTAACAGCAACTATATTATATAGTTATACAATGTCACAACATTTTGATCTAAACAAAAAATTTCATCTGCTTAATATCAATCAAAAAGTGCTTACAGGATTCTTAAAGAAAACAAAACAATTGTAAAACAATTAAATAGATGTCAGATGTCAAACCTTTCCACTTGGATTTCACGTTTTTCATTTTGTATTTTTGTTCTGCGTGAAATCGCCCAACTGCACAAAACGTCCCCAAAATGAAAGAAAGCTGCAACCGCGCTGCGTTGCAACCCTACCGCCCACCTCGACCCACCCCACGCAATGACGGCACACTTCAGCTTTGTACACCAAACCAGGGATTATTTTTTAATATATCGATATTCCGTTTTTGAGAAATGATACAGTATCGCCAAACAAAATATCACGATACTCACGTGTAATGATATTTTCTTACACCCCTAATTTCTATAGCTGTTTTTGAAAGCAAAAGAAAAAGTAAAACCTCTAAAAACATATCTGATTGGGGTCAGGAGAACACATAACCAGCATAATTCAGGCAACCCAGCATCTGAAAAAAAAAAAAAAAACCCCGGGCCTTGAAAAGGAAACAGCAGTATAAAGGTATATGCAAGGCATGAGGGAAAAGGGGAGATGATTGGCAAAGGATTATTGGATCAGATAGGCAGTGTCAACAGATAGTCCCGGAGAGTGGCTCTGATCATGCGTCCCTCCTCTCGGGCCAGCAGTGCTTAAAGGTCACAGTGGTGTGGTAAGTTACAGCTACAGACCCCGCTTCTGCCTGCGAGCAGCCACCGGCCTGCCAAGTCCTTTGACCCGTGCCAAAACCTGATACTGTCATTAATCTCCGGATAATGACTCTCCAGTCACCTCATTGAAGGAAAGAAAAGAGTCAGTTGACTGGACCTGTCACAAAAGAATGGTGACAGAACACATCAAGAGCAAAATAAATTTTACTCTGCTGTATTTTGTTCAACTTCATTGCTGTCTTAAAGAGATCTTTTAATAGCTTTGGTTTTCATATGCATGGTTTGTCATTAAGGAGAAAGATACACTTATTTGTCTTTTCAGTCTCAGCAGCAATTCAAAGGACAGCTATTCCTGCTGTACAACATGTGTAACAAAACATTTAACCTTCTTTCGTATAGTCTGAGTGTCCTTGAAAGGAAAAGAAGAGTCCAGAGTGAATGGTTTTGACAGAATATACAGCTGCCAGTGAATTACTTTAATTAGTTCACCAAAACATGACAATTCATTCATTTCAATGCCATTTTCATTCCCTTTTTTCTATATAATGATAATGAACACACTGGTATATAATGATTTATATAGAGATATACTCCATAAAGTCATCAATGGTTCAATGGAAATCTACCATTTTTACTTTCATGGTCCAATTCAGAACTTTGGGGCAGGATAAGATTTAAATGATGGCTTACAAATCATATTGGACTATCATGTGGACTATTGTTATGATATATTTACTGTACTTACTTGTCATTTTACAGCTTGACAGACCCAGTCCCCATTTACTTTCATTATATAGTCTAAAAAAGGAACTGGCTAGGATATTCATGTCTTGTGCTCGACATAGTAAAGAAAGCAGTACGTGTTTAGGACAAAAAGAAGCACTACTTTTTTTTTAATGAGTCTCTTTTTTCAGACCATAAACAATCAGTCAAACTTCTGAAAACAAAGTGATCAAATGAAAACCCAAGAAAACCCAATACCACTGTTTTATAATAATGACTCTAGCAGGACTGTGTTCCCATCCCTTCATCTCCAAATAAAAATGGTCAACAGGACAGAGCGCTCTCTCTTTTCCACATGTGGTTGAACTCGGTTTATAACCAAGGTGCTTTAGCAAATAAAACCCACAGATCTGCAATTATTTTCAGGGGCCTCTTAACAGTATTGTTTTATTGTGCTATAGCACATGGCTTGTTGGTAGCCAACTCTTGTCTCTTTCGCCCTTTGTCTTTTTTTTTTTTAGTGAATTTTTTTGTTTTTGGTGACCTTTTAGAGCTCTGTGTTCAGACTACAGAGGGGTCGTAATAACAGTCATCTGGCATCACACACGGAGCCAGCAAGTTTGGAGGAAACTGGAGAAGTTGTCAGTCTAGAGGGTAATGTCCACCACATGGGGTAAGGAAAGCTGTTGAAGAGGAAAGTGTGTGTCACTGCTGGGAGTTTGAAGTCGACTGCTCAAGCCAGGAAGAAAAAAAAATAATAATAAAAAAAATGCATGTTGGAGCCACATTGGATTCATTTGGCATGAACACATTTAGATTTGTTTGGCTCACACTCCCCCACTGGCAAAGACAATGAAGGCTGGTACATAAAGCAAGCCATACGAGAAACCTTTCACACAGAGGTGCATTATTCATGACATTGGATAAACTGCTTGGATTATTTTTCATTCATTTTCCCCAGTAGTGCTGGCAGAAATTGAATCTTAAGTAAGTGGTTTTATTCAAATCGTTTACTCCACCACCAACAACAATAATAATAACAACAAAAATGCTCAAACTAACGCAATAAATGTTTGGGCGTTAAGGTTACTGCTGTTTCATTACTATGACATAAAATGATCAATCAAGAGACTACGAAAAGACTTTACTGCCTCTTTCTTGACATTAAGCGACTTATATACCCAAAGTAGGCCTAAAGTGAACAAACGCACTTTATCTAATGGCAAATAAAGTACAATAAAATATAATTGGGCCTTCTTGGCTCACTAGCATCATACTCTGTATATATCCAACACAATTATTTGTCATAAAAATGATTGTGTATATAAAGGTGAGCATTTACAACCCTTACAGTGACTGTTGCATTTTTGGTCAAACTGTCCCTTTAAGGCTAACTGAATATTTAATGAGATATAAAAAAATAAATAAAAAAAAAGCAAACATGATAAAATCTGTAAATAATTTGCCAAAACTGGCACTGTTATCAGTGTATTCTTACAGCAACATAACTGTTGAGTTTGCTTTGCTGAATATCTGAGTATACACAGATCTAATTTTGGAAACACACACACACACACTTACAAACAAGGCAAATTCAATACTTTTGTTGATGCAATTGTGTCATTAGTTGCCTTATTAGCTAACCAACTACAAATGTAGCAATCATGTTTGCCTGACTGTGAGGTTTTTGGTTAACCTGGAGAGTTCCGACATGGTGAGGGTGCTTGTGAATAGACAATTTACCACAAAACACCATCAACAGTCATTGTCTTTTGGATGACATTCATTCACATGTTTGACTCACTGCTAAATTCAGGTAAAGCTACAAGGCATATACAGAATGATAACCATATTAAGATTCAAAGCACTCGCAAAGTATGAGATCTCTCTTATCACACAGAGCTGGAAATAGAGACCATTGATAATACTGAACTAGGCTATGATGATATTAGCAATATTGGGTCAACAATATACACACTAATTTGTAGAAATGACTGATCAAAGAAATAGCTCTAAGTAGCTACACTAAGTGAATGACATTTAAACCAGCAACAAGAGGCAGTCCTTGTGAACACACACTAATTAATCAACAGTGACACTCGTAGAAACCACTCATTCTATAAAAAACACCCACAGGGAGAGAAAAGGAGAGTACTACAGAGCAGAATCATGAGATAAGATGTAAACACAACAGACAAGCAGGTAATCAGGAGAGAAAGTGAAGACAAAGAAGAGATTAGAAAATAAGGGGTGAAACTCTCTAACTTTAACTGTACAGGAACTGAAAGTCCACCTCAAGACATTTGCAATAAAACAGTGTGTGCTGTGTATGTGTGTGTTTACTGATATATATATATGATTTATGAGGACACAAATGTGTATAATGACATGGGTACTACAATGTAAACATGGTTCATGAAAACAAAAGGCTTAAAAAAATACAAAACAGTGTTTTCTGAAATTCAAAAATTCAAATGCAACTACAATATGTTTATGTGTGTGTCAGTTCAGACTAGATATGTGAGTGGGGCAGTGAAAATATTATAACGATATATAATATATTGTTTGGAGTCTTTTAAAAAAGAAAAAGAAAGATATTTGTTGTTTATATTTAGCAACGACATTCATAATGTTACAAAATATTTATATTTGAAATAAGTTGTGTGATGTTCTTTTGAAATATATAGTCATCAAATAAATTCTGGAAAATAAATATTACAATTTTCACAAAAATATTAAACAACTGTTTTCAATAAACATTTATTATTATTATTATTATTCATCTTGAAAACAGTTTAATATTTTTGTGAAAATGGTAATACATTTTTTCTGAATTTCTTTGATGACTATTTCAAAAGAAAATTCAATCAATCAATTAAATAATTTAGCATTTTAAATTATTTACTTCATTTAATTAAAAAAATGGTTGTAAGAATGTGTATAACATGGTAAACTCCCATCATCAAATTCAGTAATTGTGCCCTAATAGCATCTTTAAAAACAAAGAAATACAAGTATAATATTATGCTGTTGTTGTTTTTATTTAAATAGTTTCTAAAGGACTCAAACATTAATGACTCATGATTGTGCAACATGAATGTTACCACTCTGAATGTTGGCACTGTGTACCAAATCATCAAACCAGCTTCAAAAGTTAACGTGCACAGAAGCGTGTCTAAACTCAATCTCAAATCTGGTGTATAATTTCTTGCCTCACATCTTACTGTTCTGGCTAGCTTACATTCAGACCCTCTATTCATTTTCTGGTTGCTAAAACACACATCTCTCCAGTTCATTTGTCACAAGCGGACATTGGGATTACAATACAGGGATTTCAAGAAAATCTGGTAGTTTTGAGTGGAGCCCTTGGACCCACACTCATCACTGTCAATGAATGGGCAGAAACATGAAGTGAGACAAGTGGTAGGAGCAAAGCAAACAAGCCCTCGATGGAGCTCAAGTGTCAAACGGAAAATAGTGGGAGGGATAAAGGCGAGAGAGTGAGGGAAATTAAAAAAAGGTAAAGATGGAAAGATAAATCACAAACTCCCTGCATATTCATTCAATAAAATAGAGTCTTTGTAGTGGCCGATACCACAAATATTTAGACCGATTAATCGGCCTCGCCACGCATGAACCAATATTTCTTCTCACCACAAACTCACCTAAAAAACATAATAATAAAATAATAATAATAATAATAATAATAATAATAATTATTATTATTATTATTTTAAAAATGAAGAAGGAGAGGGGGGGGGATAGAAGATAATACAATTTCAGTCTCCTGCTGCATTAACTCTTCCTGAGGTTACCATAGCAACGGGCTCCAGGCCCAGACATGGTGATGGGGGTGGGGGGTGTTGAGGCCCCCAAGGACAGATGAGAGAGAAAGAGAGAGAGCAGCACAAAGCCTAGGCCAATCATCCGGCTGCCAGCACACTAAGGGTTAACCCATCAACTGCTGCTCCGCATGCTGATGAGTGCAGTCAGACAAACCTTCAAAGTCAGAAGAGAAAACACTTTCCCTTTACAAGAAATTGAATTGAATTATTCTGACTCATACACTCTTAGAATACACTCTTTGTACATTGTTCTGTGTATATAGTGACAACATTTAAATCTATATGTTAGTCTGACTTTATCTGTGCTATGTTATATCATATACTGTATAGAGATATATATTTATTGGCATAGTAAACTGGGTAGCTTTCACATTATATTGTCTGTAATGTTTTATCAGGCATTCATCTGATAGATGTATTAAAATATGATTTAAGCAACTTTACAGCTCAATTAACACACACACACACATATATATATATATATATATATATATATATATATATATATATATATATATATATATATATATATACATATATATATATATATATATATACATATATATATATATATATATATATATATATATACATATATATATATATATATATATATATATATATATATATATATATATATATATATATATATGACACATTTTTGGATTGTTTGATGAATAAAAAGTTCCAAAGCAATTTTTTTTTTGTAATAAAGAGGAAATATTTATATAATAACTCTTAGTAATAGTTAAAAAAACTATTACTTTTTTTAACAACAATAACAAAAAACTTTTGAAAAAGAAGTGTACAACAATGTACAGTACATCATTTAGTGAACTGAGGAGATGAGTTGAAATTCATTTCAGTATTTGACAGATGATATTTGATACTGCTTGACTTGTATTGAACCCATAACATTCCTTTATAATAGCAGAGGCCACTAAAAAATGAAAATCTGGCTGAAAACATTTCCCTTGGGTTATAAAATCATCCTGTTATTGTATTTATGTAGTAATTCAATAATGATAATTATTGATAATGATAATTAAAACGTAACAAAAAACATCAGCTCGTGTTTCCAGCCTCGTTGCTGGTCTGTAAAAACGCCCAAAAACATTTCAAACAAAATGAAAATAATCCCACTATCTGCTGACTAAAATGTCATATCATTTTAAACACACACAACGCTCACAATAAAGACAGGCGCATTACAACATTCCTCCTTAAATTCTTTCACTGTGACTGCTTTCCAAAAATTCCCTATTGGTTTGGAGCAGGAAATTCTGATGAATGAACAGGCACCACAAAGCAGCTAATCCCAGAATCCTCTTTCTGAGCATAAACTATCCAACACACACTGTGTATCGTCTACACTACATCAATTTGTCACACCAAAATGGCAGATATTACTGTAAAGTGCACATTTACATGTCATCCAACAACCACAAACGCCACTCCATAAATAACCCTGGGTCATATTTCAGATAGATGGATTGCACTTGGCATCAGATGAAATACAGTTTTTAGCTCCAGATACATTAGTTCCAATTGTCACAGCTCATCCATAAGGAAATCCGATATACACGACAGCATTAAATAAAATTACATGGAAAATAATCAGATCTAAGACTTGAACTCTCCGGAGAGCGATAGGCCTTTGAGGCACTGCCATCCGGACCGTGAAAAATGCGGCGTGATGGTGAAATGGATGGGAGCGAGGTGTCGATGGGACAGGTCAGAGCAGACACACTGCACTGCAGCATCCATCACTAAGCCAATAGGTCAAAGGTCATTCTGTCTCCAGAGGGTCTAATGAGGAAACATACCAGAGTCCAGAACACTGGAGCTCTCTTTAACTCGCAAACACACTCAGTGACAAAGGTTTGGGCCTCAGGAGCTCGAGAGGTCTGCTTGTAATTAATTGGCAATAGAGGACATCTAAAAGGCTTCGCTCTGATTATGCCAGCTACGAATATCTGGAGATGACGGGATTTGATTTCTGCGGGATAATCACAGCATGTGTCTTTTTCCAAACTGATAATAACGTACCTCTGTAATTATACGGTGCACAAGCGGCAAGCTCCTCCAATCAAAGCAAAACGTTATTTACTGTGAACATTGGCATGAATTTATTTGCAAAGAAATTTCCTTTGATGCACCGATAAATACACATTGGCTACATTCCAAAACCTAGTGAGCTGCCTAAGTAGGCGTATTTCTCAACACAAAGGCCATTCAGAATGGAAGGCAGCATTATGTTGACTTTTAAGGAAGCTCTTGATATAATGTCAAGATTTGTTGTCTATATACACTAGATTGTTCACAAAAATGTGATCTTGTGCTTATTAAAAACACAAGACATACATACAGTATGGCAGGGGGATGAAAAAAAATATTTTAACTTGAACACTGCATTTTGAAAAAAAAGCTATGACATACACAAAATGCTGCAAAAGATGCAAGACATAAGCACAGTGTTAAGCAAAGGTAATCAATCTAGCTTTTTTACATAGAAAAAAACTATGTAAATGCAGTGCAATGAAATGCCAAAAAAAAAAAAATGTTCTGTGTGTACGGCCCCTTAGAAGGTAGCTGCCTATGTAGAAAATAGACAGCTCACTTGATTTTGGCACAGAGCCATCATATGTTTTGAAATGATCATATTTAGGGCAAGCTTCTAAAGATAAAGGCAGTAACGATAAAAAAAAAAAAAAGGGAAGCTAAGAAGCAGAACGACCTAATTTTGAAGCATAAATCACAAGAACAAAGGGAGACACAATGGGTGAAGGAAATAAATCTTTTTTTTCCCCCTTTTCTTTTCTTTTGGAAGGGAGGTAATGATCTTCTACCTCGATTTTTAGGATAACATGCTGAGTAGAGTCACCAAAGTGATTGTAATTTGGCAGCCTGGGAGGAAAAAGTTTGTACCCCTCTGGCTCAGTCACCTTTCCAGCTGGGTCTCATTTCCCCCGGACACGGAGGAGCTCAAATGAACACAGAGCTGACAAAGTCATCAAGGTGACTTTTCTTACAGCTATGGAACTCCACCAAGCAGTTCCTTAGAGATTTCAGCCTGTTAAAGAATGAAAACGCTTTGGAAACGTCTAACACAGTCTCAAATCTTTCACATTGACTAGGGCTAAACAAGCAGCTCTAACATTTCCCTGCCTTCCTTGAGTAAAGGAACGTCAACATCCTGCAGCAAGCCAACCACATCTCACCAAACTCCCCTCAAACATCCACAATCCAGCAGGTTTAATGTTTGTTGACATGTTATGTGCTACTCTATTTATAGCCTGTGGTTGGACCGCTGTACCGCGGAATGGAACAGCTGCATGCCCATACAGACTCGAGATGAAGTCAGGCGAGGAGGAAAGAGCAGAGAGAGCCTGTTCCACATCTGCTCGAGCCACCTGGATGGCACTGGGTCTTGGAGCAGAGCCGGGGTTACGTGCAGTACAAGGACGAGACAGAGCATGCGGTCCCACATGACCTCTGCGAGACGTTTTAGGCAGATAGCATAGTATGTGTTCGATTAATTAATCGCATGACATTTTATTTATGATTGGACCACGGCTTAATCTGCTGTACATATTTTTAGTGGTCTAGATAAATATAGATGTACTTTAACAGTCTATGATTTAGGGTTGTGCCGATAGACGATAGAATCGTGTATCGACAATCGTCAGAGATATCGACATAAGCAGAATTCTCTGTCGATAATCAAGACGATATTAGGCTCATTTTCCTATTAATGTATAAGATTATAATAATAATAACTATTATTCTTATTTTTATTAGGCTGCTTATTATAATTCGGCTTTTAAACTGCCCAGCTATTTCACTTAATTTCACTGTCCGCATTTCACACACACACCTCGCACGCGCAGGAGGATTAGAGCATGTAGTCGGTGAAGTTGTAACGCTTTGACTCGGATAATTCGTTAAATCCATGAAATGAAAGAGATAGAAAACGACGAGTTGGTGTTCCGCACATTTAATGGCTGGTATACGGCAACGCGCTCTTATCATACATGAGAGATTAACTCTTTCTTGGTGTCACAAATAAAGTAAAGACAAAATAATTAACAAGGCGGCAGAGCGAATTTATCATCCATAGTGCATGGTTCTCACGTAGTCCTTTTCTTAAAGACTGATCACTTAACTTATAAAACACACTATGTGGTAATGACGTAGAAGGACTACGTGAGAACCACTATGGATAATAAGTTCAATCTGCCGCCTTGTTATTATTTTCATGCACACCGCACTATAATGTGATGCATGCAAAATACATAGTTTTGGCCGTTACAAAGTCTCCATCCACAAACAGACGTACATCGTCTTCAGATATAAGGTATTTCATTGCACTTTAACAAGTAATCTAAACAGCCTATATACTGTATATGCAATATATTAAACAAGCCCTCACAAACTGAGTTTAATGTCACAGTTATGTTAGAATGCATCTCATTCTTTTTTCTGTTGCGGTGCGTCGAGCTCGTCATGAGGCGCACCTGCGTGGTTTAAAACACCAAATAGTTATGCTATGACAAGAACAAAGAGTCTCTCTCTTGCTCCACCCATGCTCGATAATATTGTGTATCGTCGATCTCACGGGCTGACGATATGACGATTTGAAAAATGACCATATCGCCCAACACTACTATGAATCCATTCGAGACATTAGGTAGACTAGAGCTTGGCGGCATGATGGTAACAGAAATGATTTCGCTATACTGCAAATTTCTCACACAGAGCTACATATACACACAAAAAATAAACAAGAAACAGGTGAACATAATCAGCAACCATGCTAGGAAACCAAGAAAACAGGAACTAACCACATAAATGAGAAAGCTGATACTAAAGAGCAAAATAAACTTCAAAACAAGAGTCCCAAAACAGAAATCCACAAATAAGATGTGACCGCAATATAGATTTGTGCAGCTATTAGTGGTAATATATATATATATATATATTTTTTTTTTTTTTTTTTTTTTTAATTTGTACCATAATATTGCTAAATAATATAATATAATATAATATAATATAATATAATATAATATAATATAATATAATATAATATAATATAATATAATATAATATAATCATACCAATCCAGGCCATGTTTTTATTTATTATTATTTACCAGAAGAGTATTATATTTAATATTATCTGTGACTGGGGCACAGTAGGAAGTGCAACCTCCCCCACATCACCTCAAAAAAAATTTAATGCCGTCCATATTAGCGTTGTCTTATCACAGCGGTCTCCATCGCTCTGTGGTGGCATGCCTCCCTCTAATAGACCCTCTATTGACCACAGAGGTCTGACTGTAGACCCCATCATCTGTTTGATTCTATTCTTGAAGTGAGTGTTCTCCACTGTCACCCCCCACCACTCCCCACCCCCCATCGGCCATTATGCATTATGCATGCCAAACACTTGTGTTTTGTAGATCAGAAATATATTTTTGAATAGGGAGGCTTTTTCCAAAGCCAAACAAGTGTGAAAGTTCGTCCTTTGAGTGTGTCTGGAAACATTATTTGTTCATTTGTTCTGTTTTTCATTTTTTGCCTGCACCCCCCACACCCCCCACCCAGAAGCAAACGATTTGCACAGCCTATTTAAAAATTCCTGCTTTTATTTCCATTTTACATGATTGTTGTCAACATGCAGCCACAAAGACTTCAAATGAGCACAACTTGTCACGTTTATGAGCCGGAATTTAAGGCAAAGCTGACTCTCTTGTTGAGCTATTGTTGAGGGTAAATACTGGATTCAAAGCTAGGCTCTTTTGTGTTGTCATGGCATTCGGAAGATGATAGTAATGGATACGGCTCTGAAAACTCGGCCAGCCGCCAAATGAAAGAAGTCTGAGCGTAGACTGAGCATCTTCTCAAATTGCATATTTTAGCGAGTGACCATGTTGGATAAAGAGCTTGTTAGCAGGAAAAAAAACAATGCAAGCGACATCTCCCGTCAACATCAGCTGTGAAATGCTGCAAATAAACCCTTATACTGATTCCTCATGGGACCCCGTCAAGATTCAAATTAAATGTGCGATTCAATCCAGGTTTTAACTGAACTTGGGTCAAGGAAAAATTTTTTGAATCTGCTCTCTAACTAGTCGTGCACACAGACTACAAAATCCCCTTTCCGGTTAGTAAAATAAATTCTGCAGTCGGTTCATGTAATTAACAAGGATATAATTTTAATGTGAGTTACAGCGGAGGGACATGGCATAAATAATCATTGTTCCGCAGTCTTTTGATTTCAAAAATGCATTTTATATCATTTAATGGCCACTGATGCATTCTTTTCACATTACCATAATAAAATAAATGACTCACGTATCACAATATAAACACTATTATTGAGATTTGGGCTTTGCATTTGACAACAATGGATTTAATGACTGACATTATAACCATATTCATCTAAAATTACTGCCTCTGTCAATTCAGGAAGCAGGATTTGTCATGACAATATGTCTGTGGGAATGCGACTCTCCTGCATGCGGGGAATATTTCATGACAAAGGTGGGATGCGGTCTATTAAAACAATCTATACAAAACTGGTCTGAGCAACAGCCAATATGCCCTGTCACTTTTTCGTTTGGGAGTGAGATGGATGGCTGTTTATATGGGCTTTGTTTGTTGACATACGTGTTTGTGTGTGCGTGGTCCACCATACAAACTCTATGTTCTGTATTAAAGCTGCAGTTTGTTCATAAAACACTATGACAAGACAAAGAGGTTGAACCTAGAGTGCTTCGACAGTAAAGTGTGTCAAAGAGAGGTGGATAGGGGTATCAACACACTATAGGCAAACTCAACCCATTTTCTGTGGACCACTGAGCCCCCCCCCCACACACACACACAACATCAGCACAGCAGAGCGTGTCACAGTGTCTGGGTTGTGTCCCTGGGTGTCCACTAGATGTCCTCCTTCTCACGGTGTCTATCACCTTATCACTTTCTGTCTCCCTTATTTGGTCACCTTCCTCCTTGTTTAGGTAATTGATTGTGTTCCCCACCTGTCTCCTGTTTCCCCATCATCCTTGTGTGTATTTATACCTGGTCTGTCTGTGTCTCAGTCACGGAGTCCTTGTTTAATGTTGTACGTTAATTCTTGCCCGTCATCTTGCCTTGCCTTGCCGTCGTGTTTGTTTTTGTTTGGATTGCTCTTCCGGTTTTCGACTCACGCCTGGACTGTTTATGCTCTGTGGATTAACCCCTAATAAAAGGCATACCCGCTATTGGTTCTCTCTCCTGTGTGTTCTGTACACCAGACGTGACAGAAGGACTCCGTCTCTTTGAGACCCAGCGGTATGTCGAGTTACGCTTCTTCCCCAGCCTCCGAGCGGGAGAGAGGCATTCAGTTTGAGGGAACCCGCCTGGTCGTGTTTCGCGGGACCAGGGGAGGGCGCCGAGGGGGAGGTGGGCGAGAGGAAGCCCAGCACCGCTCTCCACCATGGCTCCCCTTTGACTCTGGGCTCACGTGGGAGGGACCAGAGCCGCCGTCTCACCAGGGCAGAAGGAGAAAGCCAGCGACACTGCCCATGAGGAACGCGGGTCCAGCACCACAGCACAAGAGGGCCACCAGCCCAGCGCCACGGTGCAAGATGGCCGCCAGCTCAGCGCCAACGCCCAGGAGGGCCGCTGACTCCTTCTTGGATTATTTCGCTACGCTGTCCAAGATCCTAGAGATTCCCAAGACGGTTAATGTCATGGCTGCGGAGCCAGCGCCACAGCACAAGATGGCCGCCAGCCCAGAGCCACAGCACAAGATGGCCGCCAGCCCAGCGCCACAGCACAAGATGGCCGCCAGCCCAGAGCCACAGCACAAGATGGCCACCAGCCCAGCGCCACAGCACAAGATGGCCGCCAGCCCAGCGCCACAGCACAAGATGGCCGACTCAACGCCTGAGTCTCCAGACGAGGTGTCGCCGACTCGCCAACATAGAGGACGGAGGAGGAGGAGACAGGCGTCTACCGTTCCTCAAAGCCCAGAGGACGTTCCCGAGGCGGTGCCCGAGGCCGTTCCCGAGACCGAGGCGGTGCCCGAGGCTGTTCCCGAGGCCGATGCCGAGGCGGTGCCCGATGCTGTTCCGGAGGCCGAGGCAGTGCCCGATGCTGTTCCCGAGGTCGAGGCGGTGCCCGAGGCTGTTCCGGAGGCCGAGGCGGTGCCCGATGCCGAGGCGGTGCCCGATGCTGTTCCCGAGGCCGAGGCGGTGCCCGATGCCGAGGCGGTGCCCGAGGCTGTTCCGGAGGCCGAGGCGGTGCCCGAGGCTATTCCCGAGGCCGAGGCGGTGCCCGATGCTGTCCCCGAGGCCGAGGCGGTGCCCGAGGCTGTTCCCGAGGCCGATGCCGAGGCGGTGCCCGATGCTGTTCCGGAGGCCGAGGCGGTGCCCGATGCTGTTCCCGAGGTCGAGGCGGTGCCCGAGGCTGTTCCGGAGGCCGAGGCGGTGCCCGATGCCGAGGCGGTGCCCGACGCTGTTCCCGAGGCCGAGGCGGTGCCCGAGGCTATTCCCGAGGCCGAGGCGGTGCCCGATGCCGAGGCGGTGCCCGATGCTGTTCCCGAGGCCGAGGCGGTGCCCGATGCCGAGGCGGTGCCCGATGCTGTTCCGGAGGCCGAGGCGGTGCCCGATGCTGTTCCGGAGGCCGAGGCGGTGCCCGATGCTGTTCCGGAGGCTGAGGCGGTGCCCGATGCTGTTCCGGAGGCCGATGCCGAGGCGGTGCCCGATGCTGTTCCGGAGGCCGAGACGGTGCCCGATGCCGTTCCCGAGGCCGAGGCGGTGCCCGATGCCGTTCCCGATTCGGTGCCCGTGCCTGAGGCCGTTCCCGATTCGGTGCCCAAGACCGGTCTAGAGTCAGGACCAGCCACTGATGACCTTCCGGGGTCAGGGCGGGTCACCGTGGGACGTTCGGAGTCAAGTCAAGTCACTGGGTGGGCTGCTGCTCGGGCCTGTTGGACTCCGGCATCGGCCACAGGGGGGTGGTGGTCATCCGCTCCGCCCTGGGGGACTCTGGCGTCGACCACGAGGACGTGGTGGTCCTCCGCTCCACCCTGGGGGGTTTCTGCTCTGACCACGAGGACGTGGTGGTCTTCGGCTCCACCCTGGGGGGCTTTTTGCTTTGACCACACGGACATGGTGGTCTTCTGCCCCGCCCTGGGGGGGCTTCATGTTGTGTTTGTCTGTTGTTTTTTTATTTACTCCTGTCCCCGTTCCTCTCTGTAGTCTGGCCCTCCATCCCTCCCCCTGAACCTCCTCCAGTCCTCCTCCCTCCTGGTCTTCCTGTTTTGTGTTTACTGTCTGGTGCCTGTTTCCAATGTCTTTCTTTTCTGGCCCTCCGTCCCTCCCCCTGAGCCTCCACCTGTCCGCCTCCCTCCTGGTCTGTCTTGTGTCTGTCGTGGAGCGTCTGGGAGCCGCTCCGTAGAGGGGGGGTTCTGTCACAGTGTCTGGGTTGTGTCCCTGGGTGTCCACTAGATGTCCTCCTTCTCACGGTGTCTATCACCTTATCACTTTCTGTCTCCCTTATTTGGTCACCTTCCTCCTTGTTTAGGTAATTGATTGTGTTCCCCACCTGTCTCCTGTTTCCCCATCATCCTTGTGTGTATTTATACCTGGTCTGTCTGTGTCTCAGTCACGGAGTCCTTGTTTAATGTTGTACGTTAATTCTTGCCCGTCATCTTGCCTTGCCTTGCCGTCGTGTTTGTTTTTGTTTGGATTGCTCTTCCGGTTTTCGACTCACGCCTGGACTGTTTATGCTCTGTGGATTAACCCCTAATAAAAGGCATACCCGCTATTGGTTCTCTCTCCTGTGTGTTCTGTACACCAGACGTGACAGAGCGTAGATTACGTCAACACTCACTCTCACCAACTGCCTACTGTTGTGACTAATTGTTTGCTCTGATAAAGGGCTGTGAGCATTCTGAAGTGCATTACATAGCAACAGCTGAAATACATAGAGAATTTATGGTGATGTATTGTGAACTCTTTAAAAGCGTAAAAAAAAAAATATTACATACACTACAATTAAAAAATTTGGGATTCTAAAGTCCCAAATTAAAGTAAAAAAAAAAGAATGTACCATGGCTTCCACAAAGTATATTAAGCAGCACAACAGTTTTCAACTGATAATAATAAGGAATGTTTCTTGAGCTGCAAATCAGCGTATTAGAATAAATTCTGAAAGTTATTTATGTTCTTGTATTCCCTCTAAACTTCTGACATTTATCAGTTACCAGCCATAGCATGATAATTGTGACGAGTGGGGCGGGGCCGAGAGCCGTGGGATCAGGAGCGAGGCCGGTGGAGTGATTGGAAATGAGCGACACCTGCTCGACCCACCGGTCTCGAGTCCCACGGAGGAGATTGAAGGACATAAAACTGGAGCGACGACAGTGAAGGACGAGAGAGGACCAGGCCTGGGTTTTAGTTGTGTTTGCTTTTTTATTTGTGCGCGTCAGTCGTCCGTGAGGGGCTGACGCGCTGTTTTGTGTTTATTTTGTCATTAAAGTCTTTATTTGATTGTCCGCCGGTTCCCGCCTCCTTCTTCCCGATGATTATGGAGTTTTAATTCGTTACAATAATAATTATTGTCTCATCTGTATAATTTAATATCATGCATCCCTAGTAATCATGACCAATACCAGTTTGCTTCTGTCATGTTTCTTTAACTCAGCCCCCAACTAGAGCTCTCAGAAAATCCAGTTTCCCACTGGTAATTACCACACGTGATTATTCTGTGATGACTTGTTTGTTCACACACATATAGCGCACCTTCCTCAGATGTGCTACCACTTTTCAACACATCCCTCTCTCTCAAGCATCTGCAAGGAGGAGCTGAAAAATAAGCCACACAATTACAGCTAGCGCCTCTAGACAACAATCTGGCTATGAGCCTTCACCATTATCACAGCCGTCTGTTTAGTGTTGGTTGCTTTGTTCTGATGAGTATTTCACTTGCATTCGTACCTCAGGGATGTGTTTGTATAACAGGGTGCAACATGCAACCTATTGAGTTTGAGGCTGAAATGCTATGACAGTATTTGTTGTGTTTTTCTATTCTTTGTTGCCCTTCTGAAGCATCCGACTTAGTATCAGCCCACAAACCACCAACAGACCATCACTCACCATCTGATACAAGAGTTCACAGATTTATATCTGTCTGTTGGACACAAAGTCTTATCCACAAGTTCCCCAACTGTTAGAATGACCATTTCTGATAAAGAATCAGTTGGACAGTTGGGCCAAAGTTAGCAGTGTCAAATTGTTGCTAGATTTTCAAAAGTTTGTTTAGAGATGTCCTAATTACATCTGTTGTTCAGATTATTTCCCAAACTCTGTTCTTTAATCCATACATTTCCACTCTAAATTTCACTATTATTTAATATGGAATAAAAAAAATAAAAAATAAAAATAGATTGTTAGAATATAGTAAGCACAAAACAATCATGTGCACTAGACTTTTCACTAACAAAGCATGCCATTCGCTGTTACGATCTGGTGATTAAGCTGAATTAAAACAAGTCTGTTACAACACACACTCTGAGTTATTTTACACTTTGACCAATGGAAAACTGAATTTAATCACATTATATGATTTCATATGACATTGCCACATTTAAAATAATTATGTTTTTCCATGAGATCTGGTTGCGTTTTGGCATAAATCTATTATGAAATTCAATGTGGGAATCAAATTAGAAAATTAATGCTGATACCTGAGTCTACTGTTCTCTTAGTTTGGCCTACTGGTGCACTGACATCAGTGTTGTTGTCGAGATCAGCTCTTTCAAGTCTGAGTCTAGGCTGAGACCTGAATAGGTTGAGTTTAAGTCAAGACTGAGACCAGAAGAGGGTCCAAATTGTCAAAGTCAAGACCAGTACCAGAGGAGTGTCCAGTCCAAGTCAAGACAAATCTTACAAAAGGCTTGAATCTGAGTCAACACGAAGGCCTAAACGGAGTCTGAAGTGTCTGAGTCAAAATTGAGACCTGAAGAGGATTGAGTCCAAATCAAGACAGATACTAGAAGTGGAGTCTTGACTGAGTCAAGACTGAGACCTGAAAAGAGTCTGAAGTGTCAGAGCCAAGACCATGAGCAGATGTGGGTTAAGTTTGAGTCAAGACCGAGACATGTAGATGGTCTGAAGTGTTGAAGTCAAGACAAAGACCGGAAGAGAACTGAGTCCAAGTCAAAGCAGATGCTAGAAGAATGTCTGAAGTGTCCAAGTCAAGATCGAGACCTAAAGAGAGTTTGTAGTGTCCAAGTCCATGCTGACACCTTAAGAGGCTCTAAAGTGAAGTCATGACCAAAACAAGAATAGGGTTGAGTCCGCGTCAAGAAAGAGACCACAAAAAAGTCAAGCCTGAGTCAAGACCAACACCTGAAGAGGGTCTTCAAATTTCAGAGTCAAGACTGACCCTAATGCTCCCAATTCCATGACAACAAGACCAAGACCATGAAAAAATATTAGTCTTGGGATGGATTTGAGACTAAATCTGGTCTGTAATACTACAGCACCTATTGATTATTATCAGTTTTCATACAGAACACCGTATTGTTACAGCCTCATGAACAGTGACTAAAAGGAGAATTATGCTCTGAACAAACAACACACTGTGGTTTGGAACACAGGAAATAAAAAAGTATCATTTTTGAAAACATTCCACTGTGAATCCATTCACAAACCATTTTATAGATTTACAGAATTTATGACTTATGCCCACAGCATGTTTCTGAACCTCACACAAACCAATGTGAACAAGTTAAAGAGGTTGTGCTGGTGCGGTGGGCTGTTAGAGCCCCCTCCTCATCCTTACTCATGGCTGCCAGGATACCCTTATCTCCATCCACAGGGCCTGTGCTATCTGCATCCCCCACCCCGACCCGCCACAGTTACGCCAGAGCGGTGGGGCTGCAGACTCCAGCTCAAGGAGCACCGTAGGACCTGGCATTCCTGTAAAGCTCAGATACCATTCAGGTCCCTCATTCAGGAAGGCTGCCACAGGAAACAAGCCCTCACCCGAGACCGAGAGGCCCACCACAGTCAAACCATATACTGAATACATCAACACACTCCCAATACAATCTACTCAGGGTCTTAATAAAATGTGTTTCGTCAATGATTGTGTCATCATTTTAGCATATTAACACCATAACTGTCTTCGTTGCACTGCTGATAACACTTCCTGAAGTCAAGTAATGTGCAAAAAGTGTAGCATGCTTTGACTTATGAATATTTAGTGTATCAAACTGTTTAAATATGCTTTCAATGTATGGCTGAAAAATCACAACAGATGGCAAAAAAATTCATGAACTAGTTTCTACCACTCCAGTTCCTCGCATGTGTACATGCTATTGAAAATCATTTACAATCACATGACTCTGATATAACAAACAAGACACACTTCCTACCAAGCAAATGCTGTCTATGCTGTAGGGTTGATAGTAACATATTTGCAGTTTCATATCGATTCCTATGTTTTCTGGATTGTTGGGCATCAATCAACAACTGCTGTCTAATATGACGTTAATGAGAAAGTACAATGTTAATTGGTAGCATAAGCATAGTTTGGCCTGATCAATATTATCGAGAACTACACACACAGACTGGTTTTGGTAGAGTTGACACTTCCTGTAAAGATTTCTTTGCCCAGATAGCATGCGTCTGTTGTTTCCTCTCTCTCTTTGCTTGCTTGCTCTATTCATAGATTTGTATGTAATGACTGTAAAACATGGGGCAATTAAACTTACATTCTGAGAGAAATCAACCCATTGTTTTCAATCAAAAACATTTAAATTACCATTCCGAAGGTTAGTCGATTATTTGCAGTGAAAGACCCTGCCAATAAGTAAACTCATTTGGAGAAACAATTCCCCTAAGACATCTTCACGTCTTCCCAAATAAGTTCTCAGCCACAGCTTCGAGTTCAGATTGGTTTTGATGGATTTTACTAGCAGTCAATGTTCTTACTGAAACTATATTGTACAGAGGATTGACTCAATTCGATACCCAAGGTATTGAATCAAGCAAGTCTGAATATGCAGGTCAAGACAGCCGTGACAAAATACAACTATTCCACAGTTCAATTTGATCTGTTGCTTGTAAGTTGTTTCTTTGTTCTTTATTTTATTACTGTTTAGTTGAATAATTACCTGAGGCAGTGTTTACTATTTGAGAAGAATATATGCATGTCATTGTTTTATTTTGTTAATGTTCATAGTATTGTTGTGCACCCCCCCCCCCTCCAAATAAAACACTACTAAAGGGCTCAAAATAGGACTTTAATAAAGTAAATACATAAATTGTAATTTAATTGAATTATTTATAAATTATAATTGTGGCTCTAGACAATTACCTATGGCTATGATTTTATTAATACAATGTCTGATTGATATTATAGTCGCAGGCATTCAGAAATCCCACAAAATAAAACTAAGCAGTTTTACTACGATAAAAACATGGTTCATTTTGGAAAGAGTTGTGATGTCCACGTTTGTGTTGAAGAAATGAAAGAGGCGGTAGCATCTCTATCACAAAAAGGTGGCAAAATAATAAATAAAAAAGAAGTTGATAATTGAATTAAAACCTGTTAACGTGTAAGCAGTACACCTTAAAACATGAAGAATCAAAACGCAGTAAATACCAGATTCGTCGTAATAATGAGTCACACATCCACAGCTGTGAATCCCGGTTTAGTTAGAAAGGTAAGGGTCCACTGAACGACATCTCATGGAGCACGTTTAGTCCAATGAAGCAATAACGTTGTAATATGGATCATAATTCCTTTGTTTACGTTTCAGTTCTTCAGGGACAGTATTGCTTGTGTCCGTTATGGAATAACTCACGCTCAGAAACTGCGTCTTGGTAGTAAAAAACGGTATGGTTTTGTAGCATACAGTGTCACAAACAGAATGACACGATCGACTAAAAAAAAGTGAAAGATAGGCGGAAGATTGTTTATTTGAATTCTGGCGCTCCCTCCTGACGGCTCGTGACGCGCTCTGACGCACCTGTCATCTGGGGGGGCTAGACATAGTCTCACAAAGATGGTTGCAGGAATCTTCTTCAGATTTGAAATATAAACTCATGAGACGTGACTTTCAACCCATTACTTTTCTAGATTGCTCCAGGACTGATTTCATGTATTTTTATATACATAAAAAAAAACTGTGTGGTAAAAAAAAAAAAAAAAATTCAAGGCACTTCAGTGTCTATAACTTTTAATATTTTTGAGCATTATCAACTCTGGTTGATAAAAAGTAAAACCCAAAGGGTCTTCTTTCCAAAGGCACCAAAGTTATGTGTGTAACACACTGAAGTAAGGAACTGTTACAATTTTAAGTTAGGTAGAGCACTTTCAGCTGTGAGTCCCATAATGGGGGGGGGGTGGGGGGGGTCTGGTTAACAGGTTAAATGTTTGGTTAATATTAAACAAGGATTTGATCATCCTGTAAGTGTAACAGCAACAATTACCAGGGCACTGGTGCCCTTTGCATTTTTTTAATAATACAAATAGTTTATTTTGTATTACATTATATTTTAATAGTGTTATTCAATAAAACCATAATATAATTATTAATTAACCAATCATTATTGCATCATTGTTTTTATATAATACATTTAAGTCATGAAAACTACAATATTAATTCAAATGTGCTGTAGTTGGTGGTGACATTATAACGTTAAAACACTTTACTAACGTCAACAGTCAAAAAAGTTTCACAGGATTAAGAACAGCTATCTGAATGTAATATGTTAATGTTTAGATTTTTTTTATATTTATATGTTAATATTAATATAGAACGAAAGTTTAAATTTTTTTGGAGCAACTGGGATGGTGCACACCCATCCAACGTCGTGTTGTGCACTAGAGAGGCATTTTGAACTTAATTAAACGAGCTTAAAATTAGTCACAGTCCATCAGGAAATAAGAAGCTCTGAGAGATGTGTGCTTTCCAGAATGTTCATAATCTGTCGAACGCCACAGACGAGAAAGTACTGAGAAAGTTCTTCAACTTCAGATAAATCCAAGGTTACCCGAGCGCTTTTAAGTGATGATTTTTTTTCCTGCTTTTGTGCAATGCAAATGAGCTTCTGTCTCTTTATAAGAATGGAGTTTTGAGGTAATGAGATTTATGAATTGTGTAGCCATTTATTTTTTTTCATCTGGGTTCGTGCATTTGGAAGCTGGTGTGGATGGTAATTATAGTATACATTATCACGACCCCCTTTCACTCCTCCGCACTCTTTTGGTGGTTAACTGCTTTTGATAACAAATGAATTAATGAAGCTTTACAGGACAGTCGAAGTGGATCAGCAAGTGTAGGAGGAAAAAGAGGTGGAAACGGAGAAAATGACAGCGAGAGAAAGAGAAGTTGGCAGATTACGACTTAATGGTGGCAGGATAATGGTAATTTCGCCACACTCTCCTCTCTCTCGGACTCTGCTAATGGCTTCATTAACACTTTCACTATCCAGCGGTCCACAGAGGACAATGTCACATCCATCTTCGTCACATCACAATAAAACCTGCTAAACACAACTGGCCTATCGGTCCAGCTGCTGAAGGAGGCAAGAAATGAACAGGGAAATCAATAGCGAAATATCAATGCGAGTAAAGCTGCGAACATGGAAGTCAAGCAGGCCCCCGCAAACAGAGAAAGTGCTGGATTGATCTCTAACAGGTATGTTGCTCACACTTTGGGTAATAACTCAATGCCACGGCGGAGGAGGAACAGCACGCTGGGAAAAACAGCAACGTGCCATAAATCACTGGAGCCGGGCTCTGTTGCCGTCAGCGATGAATTGATGACGTTTTCCTCTGCCATCTAGATCATTCCTCTGTTGACTTCTGAAGCCCTGGCTTCCTGTCTGCTGCTTTACAGGCCATTTTAGCATGAAGTCCCCGCGGTGCTTCTGTAACTAAAAGGTTTGATTTTCCAGGCAACGGGAGGACGTGAAAAGCCTGCAGGGTTCACGCGACTGCAGAAACACTCAGGGAATTATCTGAACATGTCAAAGAGTTAATCCAGGCATAATGTTAACTCATTCAGTTAAACAAACTAGTTGTTAGAGAATAAATGCCCAAGTAATCACTGAGGCAAATTATTAGCTTCAAAGCCACTTTTACTTCACTGAGGCAATAATTATTACCACTGCTCATGCTTAACATTAAAGATTTAAATAAATATAAAAAATTAACTGCATAATTCGATAGGTCATGCACTGTTATACACCAATTCTAAAAGTTTTGCAATAAAAAAATGTATATATATATATATATACAGTACAGACCAAGAATTTGGAAACATTACTATTTTTAATGTTTTTGAAAGAAGTTTATTCTGCTCATCAAGCCTGCATTTATTAGATCAAAAATACAGAAAAAACAGTAATATTGTGAAATATTATTACAACTTAAAATAATAGTTTTCTATTTTAATATACTTTAAAAAAAATAATTTATTCCTGTGATGCAAAGCTGAATTTTCAGCATCATTACTCCAGCCTTCAGTCACATGTAACATCAGTCTATCACATGATCATTTAGAAATCATTCTAATATTCTGATTTATTATGAGTGTTGGATACAGTTCTGCTGTCTAATATATTTGATGAATAAAAGGTTAAAAAGAACTGCATTTATTCAAAATAAAAAAAAATTCTAATAATATATTTTCTTTACTATCAATTTTTATCAATTTAACACATCCTTGCTGAACAAAAGTATTGATTTTATTTAAAAAAAAAGAAAGAAAAAAATTACTGACCCCAAATTACTGACCAGTAGTGTATATTGTTATTACAAAATATTTATATTTTAAAAACATAGCTTCTTTTTTTTTCTTTTTATTCATCAAAGTATCCTAAAAAAGTATCACATGTTCTGAAAAAATATTAAGCAGCAGAACTGTTTCCAACTTTGATAATGAATCATCATATTAGAATGATTTCTAAAGGATCATGTGATAATGATCCTAAAAATTCAGCTTTGCATCACAGAAATAAATGATAATTTAAAGTATAATAAATTTAAAAACAATTATTTTAAATTGTAATAATATATCACAATATTACATTTTTTTCTGTATTTTTGATCAAATAAATGCAGGTTTGATGAGCAGAAGAAACTTCTTTCAAAAACATTTAAAATAGTAATGTTTCCAAACTTTTGGTCTGTACTGTGTATACATATATATATATATATATAACAAGCATTTAAAATGGTAGTGAATTTAGATTTACAAACATAATTATTATCTATTAATAATAATTTATATTTAAAGTAATATTTTTACCTTATATATATTTAAACTAAATGTAAAGTTACAAACATACATATACATATACATACATACATACATACATACATATATAACACAGTTTATTTATATATATATATATATATATATATATATATATATATATATTTTTTTTTTTTTTTTTTTTTTTTTTTTTTTTTTTAAACCTATTGTTATTGATGCTACCAAAACTATTTTAAATCATGATCCCATCATTATCCCATCAGTCAATCAATCAAAATAACTGATCCACCCTTCCACATGGAGAAAATACATGGAGATAATGAAGACAAATGTAACAAATGAAGGGGGGGATGATTCATGTAAAACTGTGTTTTTCACCAAGACAAGTGTTACAGCAAACACATTCCTTGAGAAATGAGGATTTCAGAAAAAAAAAAAAAAAACCTTCTGCAGGAATAGCACCACCTGCTTTGATTGAATGATTCATGCCGTGAAGGCTTCTGAGGTGTGAGGAAAACACTTCTATTATGGTTGTTATCATGCAGCAGTCGACCATAACTCAGCTCCACACAACAACCAGGGTGTCAGCACGTCAAACCTGTTCATTGCTGTTTATTTATGCATGAATATGCATGCAGTATTACGGCAGCATCTGACACTGTCCTACCTGAGAATAAAACTGCCTGGCACTCAAAGCCGTCACACAGACACAGAGGAACATTATGTTTGAAGCTTTTGATGGAATAATACAGCGTTCTATAAACATTTTTTTTTGTATAAGACGTACTGTCTAATCTAAGCGGACTGAAGTAATAGAGATATTTTGCTACATTCACAGTGATATGAATAAGTGTGATGTGAAAGATTTTTGTAAAAGAGAACGACAGATAGATGCAATCAGTAACGTACAACAAAGGCTGTGAAGCACTTTGAAGAGTGATTGTTGGGGCGACACACTGTTTTTATTATTATTTACTTTTTTAATGACTGAAAGGTAAAAAAAAAGACAATAAAATATGCTTCTGAATTATTTTATTAGGTCGTTTTAATAAAATATTAATAAAATTATTATTATTATTATTATTATTATTTGGACAAAATAACATTTAACAAAGTAATTATAATTGTCAATATTATTAGAAGACATATAACATTATAATTTAAAACACAATTAATAATAATAAATAGCAATAAAAAACAACAACTATTATTATTAATATTATTAATGTTAGAAAATTCTATTGTTTTAGATAATAAAAGTTAAAATGGCATTTATATATTCCTATATATCTTGTACAACCAGTCAGTCAATCAATCAATTAAATAAATAAATAAATTTGTAAGAAACATTATATTTCTCTACCAAAAAAAAAAATAGACAAACAAACTAATGAACACACAAATAATTAATTAATTAAGCAGATGCCTGTGAATAATAAGGCTTTTAAGGTAGTGAGAAGCATAAATTCAATCAAGTGTCTTTTTTTACTGGT
The DNA here is from genome assembly GCF_963082965.1 of Carassius carassius. Taxonomy (NCBI): domain Eukaryota; kingdom Metazoa; phylum Chordata; class Actinopteri; order Cypriniformes; family Cyprinidae; genus Carassius; species Carassius carassius. Next base: position 24,012,175 of record NC_081783.1, read on the forward strand.
GGAGTCTACCTTCCCTTATAACCTTCAAAGAAAAATGTCCAGCTCAAGCTAGCATCCAATTGTAAATGCACTGCTCCCCAGAACTTTTTCCCCTCCGGTGAGATCAGTCTCCATGCATCTGTGGCCCTTTTGTTACTCACGGATCTTAACAGCTCTATGAGTTTCTCACAGGGAGATAGTCTTCCATTTAAAGCATTTTGGCTTCAATTCATTTTCTTATCTCAGCTTTTCTCTCCTCCTCTGATAAAGATGTGTGTTCTTTTCCGATCTTTATCAAACAATAAAAGCCAGGGGGACTTTCAGAGCACTGGAGCAGCTAGAATGACAACACTCTTAGTAGTTTTTCAGCCACTTTTAGTTCTATGTGAATGAGCCACGTTTAATGGGACAAATTAGCATGTGCTGTGAAAGGCGGACAGTTGGATGTGAATGACGGAGCTCTGGGTGATTGTGATATTTGGCAGGCATGTCTGCTCTTTAGCGCTTCTGCAGCTCCCAATAAACAAGGTGAGATTTCATTTTTACACGCTGAAGCCAAACGCCGGCCCAGTTTGCTCAGTCCTGACGCTTCAGAATGTGAACGTCAACACACAGTCATATCTGGACACAAACACACACATACTCACGCCTCTCACAGAGACATCATGGCCGGCCAACCAATCCAACCAACCAATCAATCAATCAACCAATCCAACCAATCAATCAACCAATCAATCAATCAATCAATCAATCAATCAATCAATCAATCAATCAATAAATCAATAAATCAATACATCAATAAATCAATAAATCAATCAAACAATCAATCAGTCAATCAACCAACCCAATCAACCCAATCAACCAATCAACCAACCAACCAATCAATCAATCAATCAGTCAACCCAACCAACAAACAAACCAACCAACTCAACCAACCATCCACAACCAGCCATAGTCATTTCACCCTGCAGCCAAGGCTGGTCACCCACTGAAGCTAAGCTGGGTTGAGTCTGGTCAGTACCTGGATGGGAGACCACCTGGGAAAACTAGGAAGCTGTTGGAAGCGGTGTTAGTGAGTCCAGCAGGGGGTGCTCACCCTGTGGTCTGTGTGGGTCCTAACGCCCCAGTGTAGTGATGGGGACGCTATACTGTCAAAAAGCAATGTCTTTCGGATGAGACGTTAAACCGAGGTCCTAACTCTCTGTGGTCATACAAAATCCCATAGCACTTCTTTTAAAAGAGTAGGGGTGTAACCACGGTGGCCCTTGCCAAATTGCCCCCCTGGCCTATGTCAATCATGGCCTCCTAATAATCCCCAACCACTTGACTGGCTCTATGACTCTCTCTCCTCTCTACCTGTAGCTGGTGTGTGGTGAGCGCACTGGCGCCGTTGTCCTGTGAGTGCCGTCACATCATCCAAGTAGATGCGGCACAGTGGTGGTGGTTTAGGAGAGACCCCCGCCCCAACATGATTGTAAAGCACTTTAGTTGTACATCAACACAAAATAAAGTGCTATAGAAATGCATCATTCATTCATTCATCCAATCAATCAATCACAATCGATAAATCAAACAGTCATTTCTTATTTTGTAATTATTTATAAGTAAATAAACATCACTTTTAGATTGGCATCTTTCAAAAGAAAAAAAAATGTTTTATTCTATTATAGTTTTTGATAACATTTTCAATTAGATTTTATTAAATAAATATAAATACATTTTTATTTATTTATTTATTTATTTATTTAAAATGTCGGTATAGTTTTGATTCATTTTTATTTCCGTTTTCACTTTACTTATGTTAGTACATCAAGCTAAACTAAATTAAAAAGAGAAATGCTGCCTTTGAAAATAGTAGTAAAATGAGTTTCAGTTTTTATATTTCTTATTTTATTTCAGTTAATAAATATATTTTATATAAAAAAAAAATGTATTCATTATTTTTATGTTGTTTTAAAAAAGGTCTGTGTAGTTATTATTTATTTATTTATTTATTTATTTATTTTTGTTTAGTTATGTTAGAACATTATTAGTTATGTTAGTAGATTTTAATCATTCATTCATTCATTGTGTGTTTTGTTTCTTTGTAACAGTTTTGTAATGGTTTTAGTTTTAACTATAACACATTTATATCCAAATTGCACAATTTGCATTTGCTGTAAACTGAACATTTTGTCACTATCCATCCACTCTGCATTGTCTGAAAACCATTTCACTTTCTTCCCTATAACACAAAAATACTTATAATCAAAATGTCAAAGTTGATATTTTCCATACAATAAAATTGCATGCTCATAATTGCTGTCAGCAAATTCAGTGGCAAAAATATATATATAAATATAATATATACATTTACAATAAAAAAAAAAAAAGTTGGAGCATGTAATAGGAGACAGAAGTTGGACGCCTAGCTCATATCAAATAAAGCAAGGAAACAGATATGTAAAAAAAAATCAGATTTTTGTGTATATGGTACTGTGCATGAATACTTTCTAAATAATATTCAACCATCCTTGTCACAGAGCTTTGGCAAAATGCCCACACATAAAACAATGCTCCAAGAATAGATGCGACTGTAAAATCACATATAAAGTTCAATATTTGGCACATACAGTAACTCATATACAGTACGTCATATTTAAGGGGAGTCGTGGCCTAATGGTTAGAGAGTCTGACCCCCAATCGAAAGGTTGTGAGTTCGAGTCCCGGGCCGGCAGGAATTGTGGGTGGGAGTGCATGTACAGTTCTCTCCACACCTTCAATAGCATGACTTAGGTGCCCTTGAGCAAGGCATCGAACCCCCAACTGCTCCCCGGGCGCCGCAGCATAAATGGCTGCCCACTGCTCCGGGTGTGTGCTCACAGTGTGTGTGTGTGTGTTCACTGCTCTGTGTGTGTGCATTTCGGATGGGTTAAATGCAGAGCACAAATTCTGAGTATGGGTCACCATACTTGGCTGAATGTCACTTCACTTTCACTTTCACATATACGGCTCCCAATGCTGCTCGACTGTCAGGAATTCAGCTTTGTTTCCTCCCAATATGCATGAACTCAAGCAATAAACAACACACGTGTCTCTCACTCTCTAAAACGACAACCATCGGAATATTGTTCAATCGATACATTCATTAATATTAGGGCTATTTTCTAATTTTCTCTTTTTTAATAAGCAATTTTCTTCTGCTTCCACCAAGCTAACAGCAAAAGGTCAGTCTAAAAGACAGACTGATTCATCTCTCAGAAAGAAATGAGATTGAAAAAAGCGCTCTAACAGATGCTTGCATGGCTGTATTGAATCATCATATTTGTCATAGAGTGCTTTCAGTGGAAGCAGTGACCTTTGAGGTAGTGGAGTAAATTGCTTCGTGGCATAAAGGTAAGCTGGAAGCTTGAAGCATGAAGCTTGATTAACCTGAAGATCTTTAGACGGAATCCAGCCAATCAGACGGCAACAGAAGTCTGCCGACAAATGAGAAAGGCATTCATTATGGATCTGCTGTCAGAGTTTCATTGCATACCTGGGCTATCAGTTTGCTTGATTCATTTGATGTGAGCAGAGCAACTTTGATGTCTCTTATTAAATCGTGTCTTGTCCAACATCCATGACCAGCAGCACATTTCTGTTACAGCTTTGATGGCATATGACAAAATAGCACATAAGGACAACTGTTTAAAAGTTTATTTTATTTTATTTATTTATAATTTATTTATTTTTGTCAATAAATTAATACTTTTAATCAGCAAGCACATATTAAATTGATAAAAATTGGCAGTAAAAACTAATTAAAATGTTAAGATAAAATTTCTTTCTTTATTTATTTATGTTTTAATAAATGCTGTTCTGAATTCATCAGTCAATCACAAAAAAAAAAAAAAAAATCACAGTTTCCACCAAAATATATTTATCAGCACAGTTTTTCATGCTGATAATAATCAGAAATGTTTCTTGAGCAGCAAATCTGCATATAAGAATTCTTGTCACATGATTTCTGAAGGATCATGTGACCCTGAAGACTGGAGTAATGATGTTGAAAATGATCACAGGAATAAATAAAATTTTGCAATACGTTAACATTAAGTTATTTTTAAATTGTAATAAACAGAACCTTTTAAATATCTAAAAACATGTATGATTTGTATGAATTAAATTATAATTTTTTAAAATACCAAATCCATCACTCAAAATTGCACCACTCACACATTTACCAGCAACTCTTTAAATTGTTACAATAATCAACCACTGTTTATGTAACCTTGCTTTGTTCATCAACGACTACATTAATCTTTGGCACACAGCCTTGGCCAAAATCAGATTCCGTTCATGTTTTGTTTGCTTTTTTATGCACCTTTGATATTTGAGTCAAAACAGTCTTGTCACGTACACTGATGCTGTCTAAACGAAACGGTCAAGGCTAATTGAAGCAGATATTTAAGCATTTGAATTCACGGGGCCATTAGCACAGCCCTAACTGGGTCTATTGTAATTAGTGCTCAGCTAATAACTTCTCCAGAGCCGGACAGCCGTCCAGAGACATGGCTGAGAGACCTCAAGAAGAGCCGTGCAGGACGAGTTTCCTCTTTCAACATCGCTCCCCGAGCCATTTCAACTGTTCTGTGTTACGCTGATGGCATTGAGATGCAGGATCACTGTGAATCAAGGTAAATAAGCACCTGCTGGTTCATCTGTGAAGTCAGTTTAGTTAGAAAACATTCGCAGCCTTCATCTCCTTTGAATGAATTTATTGAGCTGAAAGTCATATTTGTGTCCATAGATCTTTAGCTATTGAACTACTCAAATCTGCAGTTCTACTGACCGCCGTCTCTTGAGAGGAACTTGTTAATTGCGTGCCGAACCCGAGGGCAGAAGGGTCTCTCCCATACAACCTGACTGGTGTGCCAACCTTTACCATGCCACGGCATTTGGCTTTCTTTTTGCAGGTGGCAAAATGATGAGACCGCGGGCGCTGTGCTTGGCAGCCGGCTCTCACAAACAGCATGCCAACTGCCGAGCCTCTTCGCTTGTGCGGCCGCCGCAGAGATGTGCCGGGCACAGCCTGGCTTGGCTGCCTTTTCAAGCCAGGCACAAATGAGATTGGCACGGAGCGCGGCTCCTCGAGCGAGCCGTGTGATATATAGTCCCCAGCTGTGGTCAAGGTGGAAGTGGGGAGGGCGAGGGAAGCTGGGAAATGTGGAAGATCTGTGCCACGACCACGGAGCATGTTCAATCCCTGTGACTAAACAGCATGGAACCAAAGAGAAACAGCACACAATGTGATACAAAGTGGACACGACACACACACACACACACACAATAAGCCAAGAGAAAGTGTTGTTTCACAGCGTAACAGAACATTTTGTTTGTCACACTCTACGTGCCCTACTTTCTGAACTTCACTAAATAAATGAGAGAACTTGGTTTGGCAATATGCATTTTCTTTTTGTTTGCTACCATTTATTTTCTCATAGTTTGTATTGTATTTCACTACTTTTGAGCATTTAGCCAACATTTAGAAAGGGTTCGTTGCATCATTCAGTGTAAATTGAAACTTAAATAGTATGTTGGAATCTCACATGTCTACAAAACATTGTATAATTCAGCTAAGTAAAACTGTCAGATTTTTTTTTTTTTCCGTTGTTTATCTTGGTATTAATTTATATATCAATATTTCTGCTTAGAGTTTGTTATGAAACCCTAATATTATTTACTCAATTTCTGTAATTGTTCTGCTTGGAGACCCCTTTCAGACTGTGTTTTGTAGTTTCAGTCTTATGTGCGACTTTATTTATTTAATAAATTATTTAATTATTGTAATTCATTATTATTATTATTATTATTGTTTATTTGCACTATATTGAATGCCATTGTGTCATATAAATATTGTGCTGTTTGTTCACACTGACATTTTTTTTTCAATAAGTAGTGCATTTAAGATGATGCATAAAATTGATACAACAGGCTACATAGTGTATAGTAAAAGTGCAGTGTATGTAGACTGATGTAGCCAAAGTAATATTCACATGGTTGCTGACTGGTCTTCTTTATTCAATATATTTGCATTCTAAATTGTGATTGGTCTCATCTTACTTGTATATACTTACACAGCAAATACTTTGTTGTGCATGTTTATTTACATGCAAAATAAGTTGTGACAATGACAAAGCAGCTATTATGTGAAATTGTATTTATGTGAAAAATGTATTTATGCATGCATAATCAAAGTCTACAACCTACATAAAACAACAACAAAAAACTATAAATAAATAAATAAAAAATCATAATTTTGCTTCAATCTGTAAAGGAAATTAGAATCTAGTTTAAGATTCAGCTCAAATGAAAATAAACACTGTTCAATGTGCATAGCTGGTAAAAATTGCATACGTACATACATAAATACTTTACATATATATATATATATATATATGTCTGTCTGTGTGTGTGTGTGTGTGTGTGTGTGTGTGTGTGTGTGTGTGTGTGTGTGTGTGTGCGCGTGGTTTTCTGTATATTTATACTAACAATGCAAAAGTACTGCCTTTCTATATACAAAACAAATGCACAAATGAGTCCGAAATTTGTCCGAAACTTCTCATTCGTCTTTGCACATTTTAACACCAGGATATAAAAATGAGTTATTGGGACAGGAATCCCTGCTGAGAAAGGGCAAGTAACAGGAAAAAAGGCACAACTGAGTCACTGAATAATCCCTCCTGGTCCTGCTCTCAGGGCGGCCATAAAACCCCGCCAAATGAAAAGAAAGTCACAATAAATGGCTGCAGCTAATTACGAGGTCTTCTATTACCACTAAAGGCGCAAACCTATAAAATATAGGCATATAAATTTGAATTAACCATAGTTCCGGTTCTCTAATCCAAATGCATTGGTTATGGCAAATACTTAACTCACACTCTCATAATATAAAAATGATTTAGCAAACGAAAAGCTGCACCACACACAGAGCAATTACTTTCGCAAAATAATCGAAAAACACACTTCAAAGCCATTTGACTCTGTTAAAGTGAAGAGCCAACATAATTGTGGCAGCCATTCATGTCATGGCTGTGTCAGCACGGAAAAGCATGTCCCAGTCCCCAGCGCCTCAGTGCCTCCCGTGCTTAACCTTTGTCTACAAATAAGGCACTGCTCTCCATTGAGCTCATTTTGCACCTCACTGAATTTTGCACCACCTAATCTGACTTGATTAAATCCAACTCATGTCGAAAGCCCAGACCAACATACGGGAGATCATATTCAAATCAATATGATTGCTGAGTACAGCCCCGGGCCATCAGATAAGCATGGCAAGTATTAAACACAAAGACAATGAATTATGAGTGCATTATTATTGTGCGCTTGCTTCTGAAACATTGATTTATCACTACACAGCACAGAACCATCATTCATCTAAGTATTTAGCCGAATCTACATTTCAAATGCTTTTTTTTGGGAGGTCGACGGGATAGTGGTAAAAATAGCAATACTGCCTTTAAAGCCCAGACCAAGCAAACTTAGCACACAAAAATGGCTTTTTAAATACCCTCATAAATATTCACAGACTTAATGGGTAGCTCAGGGTTATGAATGTGGCAACAACAGACAAAATTGCCACCACCGCAGAAGTAATAAGCAACTAAGCCGGTAGCTATTCCTGAGAGAGAATAGTTTTAATATCAGCACAGCGCATAGAAAAATAACCTTTAACCTTAAGTTTCGCTATGTATGCTTGTAGTGACTATATGGAAAATAAAGACAACATGTTTTTCAGACAACAGACGGTTTAAGTCAACAAGCCAATGTGCCATCACTGAAGGGGATTCAAAAAAGGATTCATATTTTATACAGCAAGTCGCTAGACAGAATACTGACATATTATAACACTTGAGAGTCAGTCTGATTTGGAGGATCATATTCTCATTTAAAATTTTCAAGAGAGAGATGTAACCAAAATGTCAAGCACTATTAAATAAATACATTTATAAGGTTCCTATAAATTAGTTGCAAAATCATACACTTAAACAGCACGCCACTTAAAACCGTATTCTACAAATCATATTTCTGCTTATAATAGCTCAACGGTGTTCTGTCATGTGCAGGACGGTGAGGATAAAAACAAAAGAAAGAGGATAAAAGGTTTTCAAAATGTGCAACTAAGACTCAGCTCGACAAAGGAAAAAGACGCGTGTCATCCAGGACAATAGCAACCAAACCAACAACATTTGTCAATATATGAAAAATGATAAATGCTCGAATATTTGGGGACGCTTCACTGTTATTGTTCATTTTCTCTGCTGTATTGCTTTTGTATGGACTCATATCTGCACTCCGTGGGTTCCTGGGCTCTGCCACATGGTGGGGATGTGGAGAGTGTTAAAAACCAGCAAATATTTAAGGCAGAGAATTATGCTGAAATCATATTGTAGTGGAGGATAAAAGTACATAAAAATATAAACAGCATATAACCCTGACCAGCAGGGGGCGCAATAGCTGAATGCCCTCATTAACAATGATGATTAACTAAGCTAAATTAATAAGAAATACTTATGTTTGCATGGATAAAGATAAACAAATCTAACAGGCAATTAGTAGAGGTTTATAACAAAACTTACACTCGTGCACTTAAAAATGCATAGGCTATTCAAAATTAATAATTTTATAAGGGATTGCTTTATAAATGTAAACATCTCCACAATACATAACTGTGCATTTAATAAACAGCAGCACTTAAGCCACTAATCAACTGAATTTCAGATGATGAGTCACAATATGTTTGACTAATATGTAATTACATGTTAATTATGTTATTTATATTACTCATTACTTACAATGTAATGCCCAAACATGAAATATAATATAAAGTGTGACTAGCTGACTCATTTAGGACTTTTGATTCATAATAATCGAATCAAACAATAATCTGTGATCAGATAAATGCAGTTTAAAGTAACAGGAAGAAGTGTCACAAGATGTTCTTTGTTTATTTTATGTAGTTTCAACCTATAATTGAATTGATCAACACGCAATTAATCAAAACAGCGATACTGTAATTAAAGCTGTCCCAATCATAATTTACAAATGCATGTATATAAACAGAAGAGCAGTCCCATCACCGGAGACAGCAGAAGTCAGCACTACGAACCCTAGCGAGCTGCCTACCAAGACAGCATTTCTGGACATCATCGGCGCTTTGCGAATGCGCGTTCGGAACGCGTCTACGATGCCCAAAAACGCAGTTTAGGTAGGTTGCTCACTGGGGTTTGAGACACGGCCGTTATCATGCGTCATGATGGGTTTCACTCGTATTTCGGAATGTGACCACGTCAGATCGGAGCGCATGACAAAGACATTTCATTCAGTAAAATCAACGCATATAAACACATGAAGCCCGCAGACGTACCACTGTTGCTCCAGCTCCCAGTCCCTGAAGAAGTCAAACTCGAATAGGTCCATGGTCGGTGTGTTTCAGTGAGGTGCCGGTGGCCGCATATGCAGGAACGGTGTCTGTCTACCTCACTGACGCGCGGAGCAGCTCGCACTGCCGCTGCCTCTCCGCTCAGCGACACGCAGCCCTGCGGAAGGCGGAGTCAGGGCTCGCTGGAGGCGGTCACTCATTCTGAAAGGACCGGCGCAGCACTCTGAACCAGAGCAGCTCCACCTGTGTCCAGCACACACCACCTGTGAACACTCAGTCGAGAGGCTTTAATAATGCAGTTTAAACCCAGTCAATAATAATAATAATAATAATAATAATAATAATTATTATTATTATTATTATTATTGTTATTAAAAAATAACATTAAAAATATATAGAAAATTATTATTAATATTTAGCTAGTCAAAACATAACTGACGTTTTTTTTTTTTTCATCAATTCTCGTGTTGTCCAGTACTTATAAAATACATGCTTGTTCTGAGCCAGGTGTATTCTTTGGTCTTAATACAAAAAAATAAAATTTAAATTATGGGCCTGTGTGTAATGTAAAATTAAGTATTAATACCGACACAATTAAATAAGTAGGCTACTATGTATAAAACATTGTTACCATTGTATTAATAAATAATGTTGAAATAAACATTTCAGAAAACAAACAAACAAATATACATAAAAGTGCATATAAATAAATAAATATGCATTGCTTTGACTTTCCTATTAAAAAAAATGTAATAACCTTTTATTATTTTATGTTTACAAGTAAAAATATAAAAAAATAACCAATTATTTAAAAATGGCTGAATTATTCAACCTAATTAACTAATTTAGAGTGTACAGATGTCTTAAAAGTGAAGGAGTCAGGCCCAGGCCCACATTAATGTTGTCTGAATAATTTATATGTGCTTTTTTAATTTTATTTTTTTTATTCTTAATATGCAAAATTATACAGTAATGTGACACTAATAATAATAATAATAATTATTATTATTATTATTATTACGATCATCATCATTATCATCATCATGCATTTAACAATACTATTAAGTAAATTGTATACATTATTAGTATTATGATATTATATTAATTATCATAATATAATTATATTAATATTATATAAACATATTAATGAGTTAAAATTTAGTTTAATTTATAATTAATTAACTTCCATTGCCAACCTAAAGTTTATCTAAACAAATTATCCAGCATAACGGTCTTATTTTATGTATATAAAGTTATATAACGGTATAAAGGTATATAAAGTTCACAGTTGTATGAGAAATAACCAATAACCAACCAGATTATAAAAGTGTTTTCTTGTATCAGTGTAATGTCAAATCAGCATTTTATTCAAACACTGATGACTGTTGATTGTTGAACTTCCAACAAATCAAGTTTATTGTAGCTGTAACTAGAGAACTGGAGTTGCAGCAGTAAGCATGTGCACCTCTGAAGGCAGCAGGATAAGAGAAATGTGAGCCCAGCCGCTTTGCAAATATATTCATATTCCCGATAACCCTACAGAAACATTACACAGAAGAATACGCTGACAGAAATATGCCTCTTTGCATCATTCCTCCAAACGAAAGTTCAGCTGAAGTAATAAAGCACATGTTTTCCCAAAAACAAGCCACGAGACAGACCCACATATGTTTGTTGTTGACATTGTGATGATTTGGGGAGAGCCATATGGTGATCATGCTCCATGCGGCACATCGCCACAACAAATTTCACTTTTTGCATACTTTGCCCGGGGATGCCCTCTCGAAATTCATCGCAGAGCCTTCGAACTGATATTAATCTTACCTTGAAATAACACAGTGGGAGAGGAGAAATACATTTCTGAGGCAGAATGGCTTTCCAGGTGTTATACGAATGAATGCTTTGCTGATGGATTTCACAATGGTCAGGCAGCACAGAGAAGATGCAACTGTGTCTAACAATAGCTCACACTGATACAGTAGAGTTTATGCCCCTACCATCCGCTCTTTACTAGCAGTGCCATAAAAGTGGAAAAGATGAGTCAGGCTGGCTCTCCCCTTTGCTCATATTTATTTTGTGTCAAAAAGCTGAGTAAACCTGATGGTGAATTGAGCCTCTATTTTTGTCAATAATTTACTTCAATAAATTCCAACAAGCTATTGAAAATCCCTTTATGGGTCATCTCTCCTGAACTCAATAACATTTTCATATTAACCTGCATATAAGAGATCCTCAGAGTAACGACTCTGAAGCTTATCGTAGCAGAACAAGAAGTGCAATAGGGCAGTTTGAGAGGCTATTTCAGGATCTAGGCTAGTGTGTGAGCGAACAGGTTGAAGCTTTTCAGGTGAAATGGTGCTTTTGAGCAAGAACAGATTACGGGTCTGAGAAGCCCCGGGGTATTGGCTCTCTTTGGAGGCTCACTCGTCACAATTGTGAGATGAAATGTAAAAAAAAAAAAAAAAGGACTAAAGTTGATATAAAGCTGCAAAGTTGCAACTACGAGAATAAACACGCTTATATTATTGCTGCAAAAGAAACAACGATGTGCCAGGACTGGTGTACTATATTAAAGCTCCAATAAGGTGTTAAGAGAGCACAGCCAGTGCCGAGAAACAAATCACGTCTCTCATTTCTCTATATCATATATCTGTATTTCTACAAAGCCGATTCCAAAAAAGTTGGGACACTGTACAAATTGTGAATAAAAAAAGAACGCAATGAATTCAATGAATTCAAATTTCCAATATTTTATTCAGAATACAACATAGATGACATATCAAATGTTTAAACTGAAAAAAATTATAATTTTAAGCGAAAAATAAGTTGATTTAAAATTTCATGGCATCAACATATCTCAAAAAAGTTGGGACAAGGCCATGTTTACCACAGTGTGGTATCCCCTCTTCTTTTTATAACAGTCTGCAAACTTCTGGGGACTGAGGAGACGAGTTGCTCAAGTTTAGGAATAGGAATGTTTTCCCATTCTTGTCTAATGCAGGCTTCTAGTTGCTCAGCTGTCTTAGGTCTTCTTTGTCTTCCTCTTTATGATGTGCCAAATGTTTTTTATGGGTGAAAGATCTGGACTGCAGGCTGGCCATTTCAGAACTCGGATCCTTCTTCTACGCAGCCATGATGTTGTAACTGATAAAGTATGTGCTCTGGCATTGTCATGCTGGAAAATGAAAGGTCTTCCCTGAAAGAGACGACGTCTGGATGGGAGCATATGTTGTTCTAGAACTTGGATATACCTTTCAGCTTTGATGGCGCCTTTCCAGATGTGTAAGCTGCCCCTGCCACACTGTTATGTCCAAGGACGTATGTTTTGTTTTCTCCAAGTTTCTCTCTCTACTCATTTACTTTCCCTAAGCAGGAGGTAAGGGCTGCCACCTGATTCCACTAATTGACGACCTGATGGAATTGCGGGAGAAGAGGAAGCTGTGAGGCTGCACCATGGCACAGCACAAGCTGTGTGTGTGTGGAGGCTGCATCGTGAGGATTCTGTTCTCAACCCAGACAGCTTTGGTGTTTGCTGGAGTTTTTGGTTAATTCCTCTGTAGTGTTATTGTGTTAACACCTTTGTGCTAACTGGAGCCTGTGACAAGGAATCTGGTTTGTTTTGAGAGTTATTATTTTGTTTGTTTGTATTTGTTATTGTTTGTTATCTATTAAACTTTTATTGTTACTTTATTAGGAAGGTTAGTAGAGAGGTGGGTGCCATTTTGTTTATGTTATTTGTTTTCTCTTGTTTATGCTAGTAAGGGAGTTCCCTTTCAAGGGAACTTCGAACTGCGTCCTCTAGGGGTCGCTATGGGCAACACCTCGTTGTGACCCGTGTCTGAAGCATACAATGAAAAAACGCCAACGCGTTGGCCGGCGACAGCCTCTGAAGTCACTCCTGGCGCGACTATAAGCGCCGGAGAGCACGTCATTTATCTTCTTCGTCTTCATTGACTGTTTTGTTTGAAGCGTGCATTCTGAGAGAACGACCACGGTAAGACCGATCTTTCTCTGTTTATCATGGCATCCACTAGTAAGGCGTTTAGACAGTGTGTACATCCGTGTCGGCGTTATTTGACACCTGATGACACACACAGTCTTTGCCTCTCTTGTTTGGTTGAAGAGCACGCACGCGATGTCCTTGAGGGGGCGATCTGCGTGCACTGCGAGCGTTTTTCTATGAAAAAGCTCAGCTCTTGTCTGTCTCTCTTTTCGAGGAAAGAGGGACGGCCGTCTGATTCCCGCGGTTCAGGACCCGCCGCTGCTGAGGCACGGAGGAGAATGAGCTCGTGGGGAATCGCAGATGGAGCTCACTGAGGAGTTTAGAGGGGGACTTTCCCTTTCGCGCTCTTTGGCGGCAGACGAGAGTGAACTTCAGGAGGAAGATGTGTTGTCATTAACCCTTTCTGATACTGAAGTTTGTGCTCGGCTGGGTTCTGCCCAGGAAGAGCAGGAGATGTTTGAGGGTGGCGAAGAAGCTGAGACTGAGTCTCCTCAATCCTCCTGCCCTGCGTATGTGGAGCTGTTAAAGGTTATGGATCGCGCCACAGCAAAGTTGGACTTGCCATGGAAGCGTGCCAGCAAAGTGAGGTCGCGAGGTCGTCTCGACGAGCGTTATTTGTCTGACCAGAGCCCTCCAGCCCAGGTGAGCCTTCCATTCTTGCCTGATTTACATGCAGAAATTGAGAAAGAATGGAAGAGGCCGTTTTCTTCTCGCATCTATTGGTTTCAGCATACGAGTTATGCCAATATCGAGGCAATGCTCGAAAACGGCTATAAGAGGATGCCCCCTGTGGAAGAGATGCTAGCTAGCTATCTCTCTGTGGGGGAAACATCCTCTCTTAAATCTCCCTCTTTGCCATCTAAGCCCCTCCAGGATACATCCCGCTTAAATGGCAGAGAATACGCAGCAGCAGGTCAGGCTGTGGCTTCGTTGCACACGATGGCAGTGCTTCAGGCTTATCAGGTTGACCTGCTGAAGGACCTGGATGAAGGCGAGAGCCTTTCAGCTGATCAGGTCGCCGAGCTGCGCCACACCACAGACCTCTCTCTTCGTGCTACCAAGCAGGCCGCCTCCGCCATGGGTAGGTCTATGGCGGCCATGGTGGTAACGGAGAGACATCTGTGGGTGAACCTGGCAGACATCGGGAGGAAAGAAAGGGGCTTTCTTCTCGATGCTCCGGTCTTGCCTTCCGAACTTTTCGGTACCTCCGTTGAGACAGTGGTCGAGAAGTTCAGGGAGGTGAGGGCGCGCTCAGCTGCCTTTAAATCCTTCATTCCATAAAGGTCCAGGTCCGAGCATGAACAATATAGGGGTCCTGGCCCGTCTCGATCTGAGGATCAAAGACAGGCGCAGAAGGCTAGTGTTTGCGGCTCGCGCTCCTCCCCCGCCGACAGGTAAGGGTAAGAGGAATCGTGGGTCATGAGGAGGTAATCAGGACCTGAGGGATGTGATTCAGACGAGGCAGCGTTCTCGTCCGAATCGGAGCGATACCTAACGTAGCTACTCATTCCCTTGGGTGTTTTTTAACTTCTGTTTTTTATCCTCCTTTGCCTAATTCCCCTGTAACCACCAGCTTTCCACCTAATTGAGGTTAGGTGGGGAATTTCTTGCATAACAGTCTCCTATGCTGGACTTATGATGTTTTGGATGGTTTTATGTTCACAGAACAACCACCTTACTGATGGTCCGGACTAAAAGGAGGCGCCCCTTGAGGGGGGCTCCGATACAGGAGGGTGGGTGAGTAAAACTTTAACCCTTTCTTTATATACTTGTGTATTAAATTGCTGGTGGTTATGTGTCGACTAAAAAAAAATATATAATAAATAAAAAAACTCTGTGAGTTTCCTTTACAGTGCTCCGGTATTAGGCGGCTGAGGTCACAGGCTTCTGCGGGAGCCTCGCTGATCATCAAAGCTGGCTCAGCACTGCAGGGAATTTCATGGATGTCCGGCCAGGTCACCCTACGGGTGCCTCCTGGCCGCTTAAGTCCCTCAACGGTGGTCCCAGGGAGAACTCCTCTCGCTGAAAGCAGTCACATTCCTGGGCATCTTAATATGGGAACAGACATCCTGTTGAGGCAGGGGCCCAGGCCCGGGGGAATGGTGGCTTCACACTGAGGTGATGAAGCAGAGTTGTAGGGGTTGGCCAGACTCGGGTGGATCTGTTGCGACTCAAGAGAGCATCGCGCTGTCCCCTCTGGCTTCCTCTGACTCATCCAGCTCCAATGGGGCTGGATGCCATTGTACAGACATGGCCGAGACTTCATCTGTATGGTTTTTCCCCCGATTGCTCTGCACCCGGGAATTCTGGAGAGAGTGCGCCAGGACGGTGTTGGGCTGCTGTTAGTAGCCCCGGGCCTGGGCCTGATTTCTCTTTTTTGACGGTACTCCATGGGAGGTTCCTCTCAGGAAAGATCTCCTCTCGCAGGCGGAGGGTGCGCCCCCGCATGGAGCTTAGAGGCTGTAGGTGTGATCTCTGATAAGGCACAACTCGTAGCTTCCGGTCTCTCAACCGAGGTTTTTAAGACCGTTTTCCAATCCAGAGCTCCCTCAATGTTGAGGGGATATCTGGGTGTTTCTCGTGGTAGTTAGCAGCGCTCCCCTTTTCCAAGGAGGGTCGCATATGAGCGCGCTACTCTAAATTCAGAGTTCTCCTCTCATATGAGTTGGAGTTCTCTGTTTTTTACCCCATAGCGCTCAGATTGGATTGATGACTCTCAAACATACTGTTTTGAGATGCACCATTCCATTTGTGAGAGGCTCGATCAGAGTGCTGCAAGAGCCCCTGCTTTGAACAGTATTTTGAAATCCATGTTATGTTAAGTGTACACGCGAGGTCTTTGTGCACTTTCTGAAATCTACACTGTGGTAAGTTTGCACGCTAGTGCTCTGCGTTCTTTCTTAAATCATTTACGGTGAGGGCTTCGCGCGGTTACTTCGCGCCCTTTCTTGAGTTGGTAAAAGCCCCGTTCATTTTGGGCGCCACTCCACCCATGTATCCTCGGATACCCATCTAAACAGGGTATTGCTGCTAGGGATCTGTTGAGACAGAATTTTCAGCAAGCTTGTGCGAGAGCAAGCGGTTAACCCTGTGTGATAGGCGAGACCTTGTATAAATACTGGGTTTTTAGCCATATCCCTTTAAAGGAATCCTTCTTGATTCCAAGCCTTGAGCTCTACCCTGGGTCGAGTCCCTAACAGGTAAGTTGGGTATGTAGCCTAGGCCTCTGGCCGTGAGGGATA